>NC_079547.1:11653654-11990519 GCF_015846415.1 Triplophysa dalaica
TCAATGAGATTCGTTAAAACCTTTAAAGCAAATGATTTATGCTTAACTTTACTAAATATTTTGTGATAAATCGATTTCATACCTCAGATTTTACCTACTATTTCTTCAGCTCTGTGCGTTATAAGTTACACGTCCGACGATCTACGTGGGCATGCTGTGGCCAAGTCAAACTGCGTTCTTATTCGACAAGTTCTGGTAGACGCCACCTCCTATTGGCTCAAACTCATCCTAAAATGGTCCGCAGCTATTGGGTGAATGTTGGTACCTGCAGATGCATGTGATTGGATTAGAAACGTGTAAGGCGCAGAGCCGTTTAAAACAGAAGCTGCGTTCCATTTAATAGGGTTCCTGCGCAGTGTTCACTGCTCCCTATTCCCTGAGCATGGTGTCGGTACACGATCCGGGTTGCCTCCACGCATGCGCGTAATGACGTAGTAGACAAAGCGCCTGCGCAAATGATAATTCTGTTCTGCGACGATTTACGATACTGCATTTCTACCCTTATCATTATTTACAATTCAAGTCAATTATTATTTAGATTATTGAAGAGTTAGGATTATATAGATATATTTATTATTCTATATAGATCCATACTCATACAAAATTACTCAATTTAAAGTTGACTAATATTAGCAGCTTTTAATAAAAAACGACACAACCCGTCTTTGACAATAGGCTCGTTTGAGATGCACCTTGCCTCGCCTGAAATGAAGACGGGAGTAGTTGGCTGCACTAAGGGAAGGAGTCAAAAAAGTGCAGGCAAGCCGGACACTTCCTGAATCTCGCTGTGTTGTTGGACTGCAAACGTCAGAAATGGAACAGATCGCTTTTTTACCGCGGACGAAGCAGATGCAATTGAAATACCCTTATTTTTACATGAAGACGAGGACAATCTTTTTATCTATTATTAAAAGTTGATTTTAAGGCACAGTGGCCCTAATAACAAATGTTTGTATTTTTGCTAGGAACGTCGCTAGAATTCGTAATGTTGTTGAAGAAGTGGTCAATTTGTACATTCCTTCTGACTTTCAATGTCATTTCAGACTTTCTAAAAGGCCTACATAAAAAGGCCTACATGGTGTTAGAAGCAAGCAACACATCATGTTAAGATGCTGTACAGTGTAATATAATATGTGTGCATGTAGCATTTGTTTTGATGGATTGGCTTATTTATTTCATGGAATAATGATGTTGAATAAAAATTGACACCAACATAAAATATAATAAAGTAAAAATTACAACAAACAGGACTTAAACAAGTAATAATTTAAACAAAACAAATTTACATTTACATTTAGTCATTTGGCAGATGCTTTTATCCAAATCGACTTACAGTGCACTTATTACAGGGTCAATCCCCCTGGAGCAACGTGGAGTAAAGTGTCTTCCTCAAGGACACAGTGGTGGTGGCTGCTGGGATCGAACCAGCAACCTTTGATTTACCAGTTCAGTGGTTTAACCCACTAGACCACCAAATAAAATAAAGCACATGCCCTAATAATGCTACTTATTTAAAACATCCCTTTATAGTATACGATTTTACCTAGGTGTTTTCATTATCACATAAAAAATAAAAATATATAAACTTAAAATCCAGCGAACATTCTTAGCCAATGAGCATTAAGCTGTGTCGTCAGCAGGTCGTTTCCCATGCTTTTGATCAGCGCAGTCGGTGGCGAGCAACTAGCCCGCGGCCCGACTGAAGAATCCGATACAGCCGCCTGGCCGTCGCGAGAGTTTTTTGAAACACGTCAGCATGACATCATTGCAAGGCGGACGTAACTCGTACACATTTCTTACCGGTATGCATCTCGCACTGATCACCGGTGATAGGTTCTGCGCAGAATTTGGCCATCTCAAACGAGCCTATATAACTACTGACCTCACATCGAAACACGGAAAGTTAAGTAGGCCTAATGCCATACAGCAATGAATCGCAAAGGGTAGTATTGAGGAAACAAGGTTTGCGTCATGCATGAATAAGTGCGACATGCATGAATAAGTGCGGCATACAGACGAAGTTTGTTTACTTTTGTTTGAGCATATTTATGTTGTTTTAACAGTGTCTTTTCGTTTACGGATTTTTATAACAGTGCTGTCTTTATCATAGTCACTGAGGATGTCATTAAAAACGTTAGAACATTTTGTGATACATTTACATTACATTTAGTCATTTAGCAGACGCTTTTATCCAAAGGGACTTACAAGTTGGGTTAATTATGGAAGCAATTGGGTCAAACATTAGGACAACCAAAAGCATAAGAGCAATAAAAACATCTCTCACAAAGCCTACTGCAGGGTTCAGAGCTAAGTTTAGATATCTAAGCATGCTTTTATTAGATATTGTAGAAAATATATAAAAATCAGAAATGATCGGTCAGGTGCTGACGGAAGAGATGTGTTTTCAGCTGATTTTTAAGATGGCGACAGAATCTGCTGATCTTGTTGCAGCAAGCAGATCGTTCCAGAAATGTGGAACCAATCCAGAGAAGGTTACCTGTTCACATTTGAAATGGCATGGCTTCTTCTTAATATGTTTAAAAAAGAGCCCTTAAACAAATTTAGGCTTGAAAATATCAGAGCTTTTAATTTTTTTTAAGTTTTTATAATAAGTTTTGTTTAGCTGTGCATTAACAACCTGAGTACTGCAGTTTACATCAAGTGCACTTCTATTTCTAATTTATTTTTCTTGCCTTGTCTTGCCAACTTTTTTAATACATTAAATCAAATAGTTTTGGCTATCTTTAATATTCCCCGACGCCGCGTGATTGACAGGAATGCATTGATCTCAGACATAATATCGGAGGTCTGAGTACACATTCTTTACATAAAAATATGTGAAAGCATCACCTAGTAGGAGACACATGTGCGGTAATGAATGATTGACCACATAACGTTAAGCCGCATGCACGCAAAAGCATGCATGTTGTCAACATGCATGACGTCACCGCGCTACACACAGCGAAGGGTATCTCTGATTCCCACATGGTCGCTCCTTTCAGATTGGACTCTCACTTAAGATGGCGGAACACCCTGTGAAGTCCACTTCGCAGTCCACTTACGGCCGAATGAAATGCACCTAGAGTTACAACCATAGATATAACGCCCCATTCAGACAGCCAGAGACTTTGTCGCTATGTGTCGCTATGTGTCTCTTGCTATGAGATCGTTAGAAGGCGTTCCTAGCTTTGGCTGTCCTAGTAACAGTTTGAACAAACTCACCAGTAGCTGGTTTAATTGCAGTGATGCCGGTAACGCTGACCACATTTATCAGTAACGAGTAATCTAACTCGTTACTTTTCCCAAACCATTAATCAGATTAAAGTTATTTATCCAAGTCACTGTGCGTAACTATTTTTGCCATTTTCCTTAGTAAAAATATATATTTTTTGCTCTCTTCTTGCATCTCATGGAGTGAAGTCACGTAGCATTATTCCATCCATCCATTTTCATCCGCTTATCCGGGGCCGGGTCGCGGGGGCAGCAGTCTAAGCAGGGATGCCCAGACTTCCCTCTCCCTAGACACTTCCTCCAGCTCTTCCGTGGGGACACCGAGGCGTTCCCAGGCCAGCCGGGAGACATAGTCCCTCCAGCGTGTCCTAGGTCTCCTCCCGGTGGGACATGCCCGGAACATCTTCCCGGGAAGACGTCCAGGGGGCATCCGGAAAAGATTTCAATTCAAGTTTATTTATATAGCGCTTTTCACAATGTGTATTGTTTCAAAGCAGCTTTACAGGGGCAAACAGGAAAAACAGAAAAGGTAAAACACAGCAGGTAAAACACATAGGGATGAAATCAGTGGCGCCACCAGGGGGTGGCCAGGGGTGGCCGTGCCGACTCCTGGCCGCCCCACTGGCCAGAATACATTTTAGTAGCATCAGTTATTCATTTCATCCCTAATGCACAGCCAGGCAGGCAAGCCGCTCTAGACCTTCTATCGCACACAGTCGTCTGCCCCTCCCCCGCCACCTCCGTCCATGCCGCTGTTGCGCAGCTCAGCGCGTGCCCGTCGGTCAACAATTTCAAAACAAGTTAAGAAAGAAGACGAAGAAGACTACCGGTAAGTAAATAGGTCAAAAATATAAATTTAGTAAAAGAAGACGGGGAATTACGTGTCGTGGTGTGCTTTTTAAGTGCCAAATAGTTACAGTATACTGTTACAGCAGCTTTTTGATGTGTCTTTGACCCGTTTTGACAAGAGTTACCTAGCTAACGCCATTAGCAGCTGGTGCATGTATATGTGTAACAGAGTCAAGCCAGTGAAGTGCTGAGCAAGTATGTAAACCTCACTCCTCTGCCTCAAGGACTCTCTAGCGACAGACGCTAGGGACTGCGGTCTTTAGCCTCTTCGCTAGAGCGCCCGACTCCCGTGCAGACCGGTTCGAAGCCCGCCTGGAGCAGGTGTGGTCTGTTCCGTCACATATGTTATGTCAATTTTTTGCGTTTAAGCAATTTGGGTGTGCTGAGTGTAAAATCAAGAAGGGCTAAGGCCATAAATCTTGATGACTTTGTGGATGTGTTTGCCAAAAAACATAGCAACAGGCGAATAAAGCTATTCTGAAGCCTGGTACTCAGAATCAGCGACCATTGATCCCTGTTTGGAAGTTCTTTTTGTGACACTAATAATTATTTTTGTTTTACATTAAGCAAATATATAAATGTTTCTTACATATACTGTATAGCCTGGTAATCAGAATCAGACTATTGATCCCTGTTGGGAAAGTCCTGTTACATCAAGCAAAGATGTGATTCTTTCTGTCCTTGCTTTATTTGTATCTGCCAGTATCTGCTTTTCCCCAGTAACGGTTTTGTTTGCAATAAATGCAATAAAAACAAACCTTATGCCAAATATAATTGCAAAATAAAATAGAATTGTTGTGAAACTCAAAATGTTAACTGTACTGTTATTAGTCTATGCACATAATATCTTTAGTAACATTACATATAACAAGTATATCAGTAGATGTAGCTGCCGTCAAAGGCAACTTATATAGGTCAGTTCAATTTGGTTCATATATAAATATATATGAGAGGTATAAAATCATATGTTTGAAATAAATGATGTCTTGTGGATGATAAATAATAATTTCATATTTATTTCTTTGTTAAAACTTTGTGGAAAGGGTGGGAATTTGTTGTTATGTGGACGCTGTATGGGTGCACTCTCTAAAATCATAGCTACGTGCTACGACTCGCGTGCCATGTGTCTAAAGTTCGAGAACGATTGAAAGGTTATTGATAAGTTTGTTGGTGAATCGTGAAGATGATGTTTACCCTCTCGGGTCTATGTTGCCAATGAGGTATATTTTCTTTCCTTGCCCTTTATTTGTGTTACGCAACTGTGTTGTAATAAGCTAATTCAGATATTATTTTTCATGGCATAATGTATGCTTTAATTCTTAGTTTCCTATGTTATTTTGTTAAATATTGTCTGCAAGTATGTCAAGAATTTAAGGTTAATTTACGTTTTTTGTGCTTTATTTATACCAGTTCTGACGGCAATGTAGAAATTACCAATAAAGGAACATGTAAAGACATGTTTGAAGACTTTGTGAACAAATAAATGCCCGTTAAAACCCAGGAACGACTCGAGCCTTTATTTAACCTCGAGGGGAGTAACAGTTTCTTTAAGTCTTTCTGATAGTTTCTTATACAGGCCGGTTTACTACAACAGTAGAAAACAATTCTGAAATGATGTGTTATAGTTTTGGTGTGCCACCCCAAGATTTAAAGTGGCCCCATCTGGCCACCCCTATGAAAAATTTCTGGAGGCGCCACTAGTCGTCTGGACATGGTGGAACTTCTTCCTACCTCGGGATGGGGAGAATGATTAGCGTAGCTGCTGTTCATTAACTATGCATTAAGTGAAAGCTTGGCTGAAAAGATGTGTCTTTAATCTAGATTTAAATTGGGAGGGTGTGTCTGACCCTCGAATAGTATCAGGAAGGCTATTTCAGAGTTTAGGTGCTACGTATGAGAAAGCTCGACCCCTTTGGTGGATTTAGTTATTCTAGGTGTTTTCAAAAGTCCTACGTTTTGAGATCTTAGAGAGCGTGATGGGTTCCCAGCAAGCAATTTTTGGTCTAAAAGACGTCTATTAGCCGTCTAAACCCAGCCCAGACGTCTAGGCTAAAACAAGGCTGAATTTGGGCTGTCAGTGAAATTCTAATAGACGTCTAACCATAGCCCAAGAATAGACAATTACACAGCTATTGGACGACTACATATTTACATCTAATAGACATCTAACCACAGCCGGAGAATAGACTAGTCATCTGTTAGACCACTATTAAACGACTACATATATACGTCTAATAGACAGTCAATACGGGTCTAGGTTAAAACAAGGCTGAATTTGGGCTGTCAGTGAAAATCTAATAGATGTCTAACCACAGCCCAAGAATAGACTAATCACATCAATTACACAGCTATAAAAGGACTACATATACATGCAGTAGACAACAAAATGAGGCTTAAGGATTCTTTTCACTCAAATATAACAGGTTCTCATAAATGACAATCATCCAAACAAATTAAATATAAAGGATTTATTTAGAAAAATAATATTAACAACTTAAACATACAAACATAAATATGAGCAAATAAAATTAGACAATATGGGAAAACAACTCAAGATAATAAAAATATAAAGAATTTAATTTTATAAAACAAATCAATTGTTGCCTTTACTCCCATACCCACCACCACCCCCTGCTCTCCCTGGTGCCTGTTTAAAATGGCCAGAAATGGCATTTTTTTGTCCAATTCTGTTGCCGATGGAAAATTGGTCATCGTCTGCCAAACAATTGCACAAGAAAAGCATTGTTTACAATCATTTTTTAACTAATTACAGTAATTGTGACAGTCATTCACTTTTGCTTGGATGCACACTAGCTGGCCAATATAGAGTTAAGATACATGTATATGATTTCCAATGGAATATAGATTGAGACTATATGATTTATATCAATATTATTAAAACATTTTTATTAATAATTGAACATTTTTGCCTGCATAATGGTGATGCAGTAATTATATATAAATATACACACACATACACATATATTAGGGGTGTAACGATACATGTGTTGAACTGTTCGGTACGAGGCTTTCGGTCTGGTTTTCAGTAGGGATTTTCAAACCATTTTACCTGCTGACCAAAATGATGTTACTTCAAATGTAAGCGCACTCATAATGTTAGAGATACTGGCGCGACCACACAACATCGACTGGCAAACCCAATGTTAGTCGAACGAAACTGAGCTACTTGTTATTGTGTTTTTGTGGACCATTTATCAGTTTGGACCAATGCATTGCGAGCCTGATCAAGCAACACTGTTACTACACAGCGAGATCCAATAAAGAAAGCATTTTAATTGCTTCTTAAGTAATAACATCGCTGCGAGATCTAGTGAGAAATATTCACATTTCTCTGTTATAAACAGATCAAACAATGCTGAAAATTTTAGTTTAAGGGCACACAGTTGCAGTAACGTTACACGTGCAGGTAACGTTAACTTGTTGGAGAAATAAAAATACTCAGCAATGCTAACGCTACACTGTCACGGTTCCTACACATTATAACAAATAATGAATTTAAATAATGAACATGTCAAAAAGAACACGCATACTTACAAGTTTGAAGTAGAAATATAAAAGTTTTCTGAGTGACGCTTGGACGTTGCTGTCAGACAGGTGCAACTGCTGCCTCGTGTAAAATAAAATTGAAAATGGCGGAAAAGTTTATCGCGAGATCTGGCTAAAGTGATCTCGTCTCGCGATGCCAGTAGTCCCAGTAGCAGTAGTCATGCCTCAGTAGGGCTTCGCTTGTGCCATCTAGCGGTTGAAAATTAGAAATTTGATTTGTATTAATTTCAAATGAATTACAGTCCATCATTTTGTAGAATGTCTATGAATGTTATGTGACAGCAAAGAAAATGCTAGATCAAATGTTTACTATAGGGTGGGCTAAAAGCAGTCTACAGGCCGTTTTATTATCGTTGCTAAAGACCATGTCATGAAATGGCATATTGACATGATGGGATAACAACTATCTTATCCGCTACCTAAAACTAAAACGATATTTTTTTACTCAAAATGGGCTAAATTAGTCGGTCTGACTAGGAGCTAGATCGTGACTACGCACAGCCTAGAACGTGAAAGAAATTAAACTAAAGCTTAAAATCACTGTTCACTTTGCTAACATGGAATATCATACATCTCGCAAGTTCCATTCCATTCCATTTTCTACCGCTTATCCGAACTACCTCGGGTCACGGGGCATCTCGCAAGTTATTTTGGATAAAATTACTTTTAACCAGATTAAATGTTATTTTAGCTAAAAGTGGGTTACACATAGCCGGACTATATCGCGTCTATATTTAACCTAGACGTTGAAATGACGGCTATTGCTCGCTGGGATTGTAAACGTTGTAAACGTGATAAAAGCTCGGTTAAGTGAGCTAAACCGTTCAGGGCTTTGTAAGTAATTAAAATAATTTTAAAATCAATACGAAACTTAATGGGTAGCCAGTGAAGCGATGATAAAACTGGGGTTATGTGATCGTATTTTCTTACCTAGTAAGAACTCTGGCAGCTGCATTATGTGACAAGTCACGTCAGCATGAGGACAATTCACGTCACGTGTAATAGCCCCTATGCAGCGACACAAAGGTAAATGGAGGGAGGAGAGAGATGCGCGTTTCTAGCTGGAAATACAGTCACGAGTTTGTGTCCGCTATATGACAATATTAAGGTTCGTTGTACTCTCTGTGCTGGCGACAAAGTGCTATCTAGCTACAAAAACACTACGTCAAATTTGAAGAAACAATTGGAGTCGCAGCACTGCACAGTCCAATTTACAGAGCAAGTCCCACCTGGTGTTGCGCAACAGAGAGCAGCAGGTCCCCCACCACCCAAACAACAAATGCTGGACTTTGGTGCAAAACCAGCAAGTGGGGGAGATTTGAAGAAATTGGTCGGGCACTGATGCGCGGATGGCGGTTAAATCCGCGGGCGCTGCGGATGATCCGCGGGTCGGGTGGGTCGGGAAATAAAAAAATACATTTAGATTAATGGCGGGTGGTTGATATACAATATTAACAACATTTCTCTAAAAATAAGAATGTGTTTTAAATGCATTTTTCATCAGGCTCTTTGCAGTCATTTAAAATAAATCCGCGCGTGGCGGCGGTAGAGGACGGTCTATTTCTTAAAGCAGAAATGGAGGCAAAACAGATCCGAGAGAAATGTAAAAAGGGAGAATTAAAAAGAAAAAAAAGTTTTAAAAGAAAAGTACTGTTAACAAGGATGAATTAAGTACTTGCAACGACTGTGAGGCATTGTATGTAGGCTAAATGAAAGCTATAAGACTGGTACCTCATCATGTGTGTGCTAAATCGAAATATTAGATTTAAGTATTTATAGACAAAGACAGTGCTAGAAAATTTACTAAGTAATTTAAACGACGATCGGGTCGGGTGCGGATATCTATATCAGTGAAAATTATACATGCGGGCGGGTGGATACTTTATTTGAAGCAGCGGATGCGGGTGATATTTTATCTTATCCGCGCATCTCTATCGGGCAGTATGTTGTAGAGGAAATGCTGCCCTTAAACACGGTTGACTCGCTCTTGTTTCGTGCGTTTTACACTTGTTTTGTAAAACCCCTCCTTGCTGCTCTAATGCTGTGAACCACAGGTTCAATGTTCATAAAACATGTTAAAAATAAATTAATAGTTACATATATAACTAATGTAGATTATAAATAGTATGTTTTGCAATTATTAAACTGTTAACAGTTAAATATGTCAGGTCAAGAAAGACTCTTTATTTTATTTTTATAAAAACACGTATTTACGTTAAGTGAAATCAAGAAAATCAGTCTTTATATTATTTTTATAATATATATTTGTTATAATATAGCATAGCCTACCGCACTATTGATCTATAAAAAAGCCAAAATCATCGCAAGTAAAATTTCTTCTCCATGACAACAATTTTTGGTTCCCCGAACGCTAGTTTTTGGTTCCCATGTACTTTGGTTTATTTTTTAAAACAGAATCAGAAGTAATAGAAACAAGGTATATCACATTTGTGATATACTATATTATTTAATTTAATTCTAAATAAACAACATAACTTAATTAATACATGCAAAAATACTGCATTAGTATATTTAACTATAGAACTATAAATACGATCCTCGGATTAATTTGAATTCTTTGTCGGTGTAAACTCTGGAAATCGAATGTCTGCCACCACCGCTATCTGCAAAAAAGTAACAAAGAAAAAGTCTACGTAAATTCCATGGACAAATAAGAATAAAAATTAGACGAACAAATTAATGAAAATTTAGCAAGAAAGTTTGTGCACGGACAAATGGGTTCATTAAAAAAACATAGCCTAAATATTTCCTTTTAGCCCATGTAAAAAGCAGACATTAATTACATATTAAACGTGTTTTGTGTATTTCTGTGTATTTTTTATTACTGAAAAAACAAGGATATTGAATAGTTCAAGTGAAGCGTCACAATATTAACTGATGTTGATAACGACTGATTTGACATTGGAGTTTAAAAATGTATGCAACAATTAGGATTGTTTAATAAGCGGGGAATTCAAATACGTATATTAAAGTGCACAAAAAGTACAAAATTAAATACTACCTTTTTAAAGTATACTTTAAAATGACTAAAGAATATTTAAAATATCGTTTAGCAAGTGTAAATGTTGATAACTCCACTTTTCTTAGAAACATGCCGTTTCGTTTTACACAAAAAACAATTTAATAGTTTAGAATAAGAATCAGTTGTTCTTGGATAAAGTTTGGTAGCCTAATAATAATAGCGCATAAGTACTGTTTTTAAACAGATTCTAATCATACTTATATTTTAATTTACCGCTAGATGTCACTGTGGTATAGGGTATTCAGAACACGGTTTTTAGAACTTTAAATAAAAAATAAATGCATTCCTTTCACTGGACAATTTTTTAACCCGTAGTTAAAAGCCTACTTAGACAATACCAAAGTATTGTAAAAAAGTTTGATTACCATTTTAAATTCCTGTGTGGGGCAAATTTCAGGACTAATGCGATGAGGTCTTCCACATCAATCGTCTTGAAGTTCTTTTGTGTTGCCTATAGAAATATAATAAATAATTCAGTTAAAATGTAAAGTCTGATGAATTAAAACACATTTCCTTTTGAATAATTTTAATACCATGTGCTTTTAAAACAATTTATTTTAAGAAAGTTATTTGGGTGATTCAAGTGTTCCAACAAAACAGCACAGTTTTATAATTTATAGCAAATGTCCTAGCAAAACTGAGTCGAATTTAAATAAATTGTAGGCTAATACCAATAGATTTGGCACACACCAGGTCAAAGCCAATACCTGCAGAAAGTTTATATAACTTTTTTTTCTTTAATTGATTGACATTGAGACAGACAGCTTTAAGATCTACTGTGTGCAATGATCTAATATAATGTTAGACATTAGATTTTTCATCAACAATTAACAATAATGAACATACACATAACAGATCAGAATTTAGGCACTATTTTGCCGATCTATATGGTCTGTATGTCGCACTCGCATTTCCGAATCTGCTTTTGATGATATAGACCAGAGGTGTCAAACTCAATTTCTGGAGGGCCGCTGTTCTGCACGATTTATCTCAAACCAGCTCTAAACTACACCTGCTTGGAAGTTTCTAGCAATCCTGAAGATGTTGTTTAGCTGAATCAGGTGTGTTTGATAAGGGTTGGAGCTAAAATGTGCAGAGCTGCGGGCCTCCTGGAACTGAGTTTGACACCTGTAGATATACGTATAGTCTGAAGTCCATGGTGCAGGTGCATTTAGGGCGTGGTTAACCTTTTACAATGTAATCCTTTTATTTGGCTGATTTTAGGTTTCACAAAATTATAAGAATTCAAATTCTCGAAAGAATCTGTCGAGATTTGTTTTACAAGTGACATCGTTATTATGACTGTGTCAGGCCATGTCATTTGTCATTGTCTTCTTACGAGAAAGATATTCTTAAGAAAATATTTTTAACAGTCGCAAAATGTACACAATTTGGGCTGTATAAAAATCAAATAATATGTGAATAACTCATTTGTGACGGAAATGCCAGACTTTATAATTCCAATGTGACGACTATCCGATAAAAAAACTGTTTAAAAGCTATATATATTAACAGTACATTTATTTTACAGTGCATTTGGCAGACTTGTATGCTGTGATAATTCATTGGCACAGTATAACTATTTAAAAATACTGAACAGCAGATTTGTTTACATTGCTCTGAAATCACAGTATCTTATATTTTAGAATACTGAACATATTTGGAATACTGTAGTTATTTAGAAGGCTGTCAAATTTCAAATTGTAAAGTAAATGTCTTTAATGTTCAAATAGTCACATTTAAATTGCTGTATTTATCACCATCTTTGTCCTTTTATCGCCGTTTTCCAGCTTTTTATCCAACTGTGTGAAATCCTCTAATGTTAGGCAGGGTCCATCAAGGATATCCTCATCTGCCATGTAACTAGGAGCCAGAGCAGCCAATATTGTGCGTTGCCTTGCAAGGATGTCCTGTTGGTTTCAACCAGCTCCTGTAATTTCTGCAGGACTTTTGTGCGATAGTCTGTGGACAAATGATATAAGAAAATACTGTAGCTTTTAAAGTTGAGCTATTTTGCATTTGAAAATTAAAATTTAATTAGATGACTTTTACAAATTCTGAAAGTACATGTTTGATTCATTTAACTATTAAATATACATATTTTCATCAAGGGAGGCTGGGGACATTTACATTTATTCATTTGGCAGATGCTTTTATCCAAAGCGACCAATATTGAGAAAAAACAACAAGAGATTCGTCCAAGTAAAGCAATATTCATAAGAAGTGCCAGTAATACAAAGTTTCAGAAACAACATGCCAATGGACCCACTTGAGGGTGTGAGGTCCACTCCTTAACTATAATTAATGGAATCCTGTGTGAAGCCGTATGGATGTTTGCCTCAAAAAACTACTTAAGCTTACTTTTTGTGGCCTCCTCAGTTGGGTTCTGTGGCTCATTCAAGAAAAGATCTGATACTGTTGTGAAATGAAGACAAAACGTTATATGTGATACAAAAGCAGGCTTAGGTTTCAAATTACAATGCAAATTAACAGGCATCAAAGTTTGATTTCAACGTTTTATTTTACTCCGATTTCAATCTTTAATATTGCATTAAAAAGTCAATTTCAACAATATAAAGTAAATGTTTTCATAGAATGTTATTTATATAGAATTGTAGAATTGTTTTTATTTAAAAAACATCTAAAAAGACTTTTAACAGGCACATAATACTAATTGTAACTCAGTGAAAATTTGTTACACATCTTGTTTGAGCGGTGCATATTTGTCAGTGAGCACTCTGGTAATGATTCATCTGCTTTAGGAAATAAAATAATAATGAATAAAATATCATGCTTACATTTTTTATCTGACTTTTTGTATTGGTTTTTGGTGATGGTGATGTTATTGCAAATCCAGAATGTTTTTTATGCACTTTATATATCTTTTTGTTTTTTGTTTATTACAGGTCTAGTGAGTTTGTATATTATTACACAAACTACACATTTTGTTGTAGACCAGCAGCTGGCATCCAAACTTTAAATAGACTGGTAATTGTGTGCCCAAATTCACAACCCAGCCGGCATGAGATTGCATCCCTTAAAAACAAATTAAAGAGTGATTGAATACTATAATGAAAAAATAATTAAATATAAGAACACAGAAGATGACCACAGGAGAACAACAGGTTAGTGCAAGGGTGTATATAAACAGGAATGTCAGTGTAGAACAGTCCATGTGGATGCCATGGGGACTGATGACATACACTGTAAAAAAAAAACACCGAAAAAAACGAGCAAATGCATGGCAGCACAGGGTGCCAAACGTTTGCCATTAATGAAAATAACGGTAAAACCCCATGAACTGAAGTAACATGTTTACACAGCAACATGAAAAAAGAACATTGACCATACAGTACTATAAAATGTTTAAAACGTAATCTGAAATAACATATTTTGTCTGTATAATTGCAAATACATGCATAGACCATTAAATGTAATGGCATTATTTGACTGTAAGTTCACGTAACATGTTTAAACCCTTATTTAATAAAACATGTTTTAACTGTAAATGTAAAAACATGGTGTAGCAGTTGTGTAATTAAACATGATTTGAATGTAGATATAAATGACATGTTGATACCATTACTTCATAAAGCATGTTTTGACTGTAAACTGAAATCATGTTTTAATCATTATTTAACAGAGTTTGACTGTAAATTGAAATAACATGTGTTGACCGTTATTTAAAATAACATGTGTTGCCCATTATTTGAAAAAATTAACTGTGATGGACCATAATTTTGAAAGGCATGTACAGCATTTTGATTTTGGCTTACAGAGAATTTTATATGTAGTTCATGAAATGTATGTTATATGTCATACAAAAAGTCATTAGAGAAAATCATTTGTATTTGTCCCTTTTTATTTCTTCTGTTACAGTAGTTTCCATTGTAAATAACAATAATATTAAAAACTTTAAACAGTGCTACAGTACCATCATCTAAACATTGCTTACATGCTTAAAATACAACATTGACAATTCAAATTAATTTCATCATTGCATGTTCCACAAACTACACTTCGAACAGAACAATGGTCTCCAATTCAATCTCCATGTTGATGCCTTTAAAAAATAAGAGAGAAAATGGTTATATATCATACATCACATATCTATATTCATTATCATGTCTGATCAGGTTACTCTTTTTAGATGTTCTTGAGTTTCTTACATAAAAACATTATGTTTTTTTACTAAAAATATTTGTTCATTAAATATGTAATGCACTTACAAATTTTATGATGGTCCACGACACCTTACTTCTTCAGACAGTTTAGTGATATGACCTCACCCACTGACAAGGCCAAGGATGCACTGCAACAGCAGAAACAACGTAAAACAGTAACACTTGTTGATTACAATTTTATATTTTATATTACATGCCAGCATATTTACACAGTATGAATACCTCACAATGTCGCAGGAAATTTCCCCTTTTGCTTTCTATGGCAGACATTTTTGGTGTGACTTTGTTAAGTAGCTTTGTGTGTAAACGTGACCGTTTAGACAACATATTCTGCTGTATGAATGCAATATATAACAGAGTGACAACAAAACAATCACGGACCTCGATGTCGAGTGGTGAATGGTAAGTGTTTAAAAAAATCTGTTAACGTGTCATCCAACGTCATTTAAAAGTTAATTGGCAACAGGTGAACACAATTACAATGGCTAATCACATACGTTTTTAATTCTTATTCTTAATGTTTCATGCAAGTTGCATTAAAAAGAACTAGGTTTCAGAATTGTGTTGTTGTTGTTTTAGAAGGTTGCTTGCCTTTCACAGTCATTTAAGAAAACTCATATGCATGGACAACGGATTTCATCTTATGAGGTTGTTACCTTTAACCACATGGATGATGATGTATTCGTGCAAATTTTGTGATTGCTCTCTGAAGACAGTTAAGGGATATGTTAATCATCAGATCTTACACAGACATGAAGCAAATGCTCAATTTCCGTGTTGCTTCCCAGAATGCAAATGTAAATTCTCAAAATACAATGCTCTCAAAGCTCATGTTTATCGCCATCACAAAATACCACATACTCATTTTGATGATTCGACGGGCACGTTTGTTTGCAACAATACAGACTGTCAACAACGATTTACAGACATGAACAATGTCCTTTCTCATCTCAGGTCACATTTACCCAAGGGAGAGGTGGTGTGTTGTCCTTTTGAAAAATGTGACCAAAAATACAGTTTAAGATCAAGTTTCACTGCCCATGTTTCACGAAACCACAGGACTTGTACATTTGCACAGTTACGGATTATGGATACTTTATCTAAGCAACCATCTTCAGCATTTTTTGTTGTTACTGAGGATGAGGTTGATGAAAGTGAATTCACAGACTCACTGACGAAATGTAACGCAAAGTCATTGTACATGAAAAATCTCTGCCTGTTTTATATGCAGCTACAAGCCAAATACCTGGTGCCATCATCAACCATTCAGATGATTGTGGAGGAATTCAGTGGATTAAATTATATCTGTCATCAGTACACACAGAAGATGTTCAGGGAAATACTCAAGTCAAAAACGGCCCTCTCACAATGTGATATTGAATCTGTGGTGCAGACTTTGCAAGGTCAAGATTTACATTCATCTTGTAATTCATTACTTTCCACAGAATACCAAAGAAGACCGTATTATCAGAAATTTTTTTCATACATGCAACCACAAAGTATGCATCTTGGTCGTGATGAGAACCGAAACCAACGTTATGCACAGTATATTCCATTGAAGAACACTTTAAAAACCATGTTAATAGACCCAGTGGTGTGGGAGCAGTGTGCCAAACATCAGCATGTACACTCTTCTATATTCTCTGACATCTGTGATGGCTCTGTATTCAAATCCATTGACTTGTTTAAGCAGCCTGAAATTACAATCCAACTTATTTTGTACCAGGATGCCTTTGAGATTGTGAATCCCCTTGGGTCAGCTAAAAAAAGACACAAAATGATTGGAGTGTATTTTACACTTGGCAACTTTGAGCCATTTTACAGATCATGCATTGATAACATTCAGTTATCACTTTTGTGTCATGAGAGAGACTTTAACTATTTTGGTCAAACCAAGATTTTTGCTAAATTGTTGGCAGATGTCAAAGAACTTGAAGAGCATGGATTTGTAACATCTTCAGGTGACATAGTATGTGCAACTATAGTGGCTATCATCGGTGATAATTTGGGGTCCCACTGCATCGCTGGTTACTCACAGAACTTCAGTACTGCCAAGCATTGCTGTAGGTATTGCTTGGTATCTCGCAGTGAACTTCAGAATGTGTGTGTAGACTTTCCCAATCGCACAGTTGAGTCCTATAAGGCGGCAGTGGAAACTCTAAGGACGACCGAAGAAAATGTTGTAAATGGCTTGAAGTTTGACTCCATGTTCAACTCTCTCAAATATTTTCATGTTGCTCAGCCTGGGCTTCCCCCATGCATTGGCCACGACTTGTTTGAAGGCGTTGTAGCTATTGATCTTGCCATTTTCTTGGAATACTTTGTAAAAAGGAAGTGGTTTTCATATACACAGCTGAACAGGAGACTTGCACAATTCAAATATCTGGATTCTGATGCTGGTTCTGCCCCCTCTCAGATATGTGAAAAAGGCAGAAAGTTAGGTGGTCAAGCAGCTGAGAACTGGTGTCTCCTCAGATTTCTTCCTGTCATAATTGGAGACAGAGTAGAGTCACAAGACCCTGTATGGCAACTGACTGTTAAATTGAAAGAACTGGTTGAGCTAGTGTGTGCTCCCAAGATTACCACTGCACAGATTGCATATCTCAATGTCTTTGTAACAAATCTCAATAAAAGGGAAGGAAGGAGGCGGGAACCGGCAGACATTAAACATTTATTAACAGAAATAAAAACAGCCGGCGGCCCCTCACGGACGACCGCCGGCGAAATAACATAAACATAAATACAAACACAAGTTCGGGCCCGGTCCTCTCTCTTCGACGGTCCGGTCGCTCGTTCCTTTTATGCTCCCATCTCCTACGTGATTCGAGCCCGGTGTGCGCACAGCTGGCGCTAATTCACAATTACTCACCGGACTCGAACCACGGTCTCGCCCCGCCTACTCTACTACAGTCTTAATACCAGAATATCTGGAAACAAGAAAGGAGCTGTTTCCTGGTGAAAATTTGAAACCAAAACATCATTACATGCTTCACTATACGTCACTCATTTTAAGTCTTGGACCTTTAATTCGTTTATGGTCATTGAGATTTGAAAGCAAACATTCCTACTTCAAAAGAAGTGTGAGAAGAACACAGAACTTCAAAAATGTATCCAAGACATTGTCACACAACCATCAACTTCTTCAAGCATATCTTCACTCACAGTCATTTTTTTCACCAAAGCTTAAAAGTGTTGACTTGGCCACATTCTCTCCTCATTTGTACAGTGATGCTGTGTGGAAAGCTGTTGAGACAAGCTTGCTTAATGAACCAGACTTTGTTTCAACACGGGTAGAATACAAGGGTACCCTGTACAGGAAAGGAAACTTAATTTGCCTTAAATGTGAAGAGGAGTATTCTATTTTACAGTTTGGACAGATTGAGCTGATTTTTGTGAAAGATGATGAGATGACTTTCCTTGTGACTCCCCGCCCCTCAGTGTATTTGCATGATTATGGACTTCATGAGATTTTGCCTGCGACAAAGGAATTAATTTGTGTAAATGCTGAGGAATGTCTGGATTATTATCCCTTAAATGAGTACAGTTTTATGGGACTGAAGGTCATTACTCTGAAGCACAGCGTTGTTCATCTGTAAAAAGGATAAACTGTCCTGTCCCAACAGAAATGGATGCATTGTTGACTTTTATTGAGAATGTGTTCCCAAACCCTATAACTTCAAAGCTAGCCATAGAGGGTTTGAACAGCCTAGGTGTGGAGACCATAGATGACCTACAGTTTTTGAAAGATGATGATCTAGGTGGCTTTCTGAGACCGATTGAAGCAAGAAAACTAATAGCCCAAATCCCAAGTAAGTTTTCAAATCAATGGTTGTTTTTACATATACACTAGTCAACATTTGAAGCAGATCAAAAAGTTCATTAAGTTCACAAGAACAGGTATTGGTTTTAAGACAATTATTATGAAAGGTTTGATCCACTTTAAATGTTGACTTGTGTACATGCATACATTAGATGAACTGGAAAAACAACACCCCAGTCTCTTTCATTCTGTACTTTGTTAGCTGTACTCTTTACTTGTATTACAGTATGTCAATGTGTTTCTTGTTTCTGCAGTATGGTTTTTAATGCAGTTTTTTGTTTATGCCATGTAGATATTGCTTCCACTCTGCAAAACACTGCCAATGATTTGTCTGCTGAGTACACTTCCGATGCATCAGGTTCACCTGCTCCTGGATGCTCAATTTCACCATCCACCTCTTCAAGTGGAAGACATGAGTAAAACGCTGATACAACATTAAACAATCCACAAACATTTTGAAAGCAAAACATGTAATTTGTCAATTCTTGTAATTCATATACAGAGAATTTGCAATGTGAGCATGCCCAGCCTTTAGCACGCCTGGCAAACAAATTGTGCCACACGTGCAGTTTACAGAGCCATATATGTATATGTATATGTACAAACCCGATTCCAAAAAAGTTGGGACACTGTAGAAATTGTGAGTAAAAAAGGAATGGAATAATTTACAAATCTCATAAACTTATATTTTATTCACAATAGAATATAGATAACATATCAAATGTTGAAAGTGAGAAATTTTGAAATGTCATGCCAAATATTGGCTCATTTTGGATTTCATGAAAGCTACACATTCCACAAAAGTTGGGACAGGTAGCAATAAGAGGCCGGAAAAGTTAAATGTACATATGTACAAAGTTAAATGTACATTCTTTTCCGGCCACTTATTGCTACCTGTCCCAACTTTTTTGAAATCGGGTTTTATATGTATATGTGTATATGTATACAAATCTGCAGATTTATTGTACACTAGTCAACATTTGAAGAGTTTTGGGTATTGGTTTTAAGACAACTATTATGAAATGTTTTGATCCTCTTAAAATTTTGACTAGTGTAGTTTGATGGTACAAATCAAACTGTGATGGCACGGGGCCTCAAAACATTGATTTTGGAAATTACAAACATTGTGATCCATACATGTGCCACTGTGGTGATTACCTGGTGCATGAATGGCCAAACCGTCTCCAGTTGAGTCAGCAGCTTATGCCAGCGGAGTGTGAAGACTGTTGTGCATGGTTCAGAGCAACTACAGGGCCACAGTGCAGCAAATCACCAGCAACACGTTAAATGTGCCCATTTTATGCTAGTGATTTGTTGCACTGGGGTCCTGCGGTCCCTGTGAAAAATGCACAACAGTCTCCCCTCTGACAATAATGCACTCCGGACATAAAACAAGTCTGTGCACCACTTTAAATGCATACTCTATATAGTGGCACATGAACAACCCACAAAGCCCCATGCCATCTCTGTTTGTCCGTTATTTAACTTCAATAAATCTGCAGCTTGGGAATAGGCAATTTTGCCAAAAAAATTCAGCTGCATGAAAAGTGTTCATCCTGTAACCTGTGGACATTGGTTTATCTTCTAGGTGACAGTAGCTGTGAAACTTCGTTTTATGACCATGACTGGCATTATAGTTTTGATGTTCCATGGCAAAACATGCCAGCAAGTCTTATGGAAAAGTTGCGAAATGGCGAAAGGCCAAATTGCTCTGAGAGAAGACAGTTGGTCCGCATTGCTGCTTCTGAGATCCTGGAAGTCAGCAAATGTCCAGCAAAAAAACATGTATCAGAAATAGCCCGACAAATGGTGATTGCATACCCAAAGTCTTTCAGAGATGAGATTAATTCCCAGGTTGTAGGAAGTGGATATGATTCTCTCCTCAAACAACTGGTGTGTAGAATTGACAATTTTAAAAGAGCAAAAGCTATTAGTACACCACTTTGTGGTACTCTAGAAGTATCAACACAGAAACGAAAATTGTTATATGGTTGTATAAGTTCTGATCCACAACTGCTAGTTGGAGAAACATCCGAATTGCAGCAGGAAAAGAAAGAGAAGTTGCTAGTAATGTTTCAAAATAATGAAAGTGATGTAAAGACAATCTATGGCTTAATGACTTCTACTTACACCTCTCAAAGAAACAACATCCAATCTGGAAAGGAAACCAAAGATTTACTTGATGAGTGGCCATATCTTTTTCAGCCAGCAGGAATGAAAGCACACTTTAAAGAGCTCACTGGCATTGACATAAACAACAGCTTTGAAGAGTCTGCTTCCAGTAAGTTCAGAATAATATTGGAGTACTTTCAATTTCAGTGCACAGAAAGAGCAAGCAGAGCAGGGAGAATCCTCACAAAGTATAGAGCTGGAGGGGATCATGTTTGTGGGGCAGTGATGTTGCTGCTAACCCATTTAAAAAATGACCAAGACCACTTTCTTGTGATCGTAGAAGACACGTCTGTTACAAGTGATATATGCTCAGAACAGCTTCCAGCAACACCATGTATAGTAGTGTGTGGTGGGTATTATTTACTATGATCTTGCAACACAATAATTCCTGGTTTCGGGTGACCAGAATTTACATTCTGTTAAATATTATGTCTAACTGATTTTGTGTTTGTTCAAAGGAGAGAACCCACTGACAGCCAGTGTGTACATGGTAGCAGTAGACCAGATGATTGTAAATGACCATCTCTTGAGTTTTACAGAAGCTCTGTATCTGATGTTCTCTCTTTACTATATATTGAACATCAGTTACCCTGTAGAACTGGGAGCCACACTAGAATTCTTGCAAAGGTAATTCATAGACTGCATTCCTTTAGTTAAGAAGCATACAACAATTATTTAAGGATATTGTTTGTGTTGTGTTTTAAAGGTGCATCTTTAGGATAAATCCTCATAAAGGTACCAAGGTGGAAAAGAGAGAGAAAAAGAGAGCGTACTCTGTCAACCCCAGAGTAAAAGATGCGCAACTTAATCGAATGTCTTCAGTGGCACAGGCACTAGTGTGGAAGCCTCGTTTATTTGATGCTTGTTTCAAAGTTCTTGGTTCGAATCTGTATTTTATACCTTTTGGTATCACAAATCACTTCGAAAAGGCATTTATTTTCAACAAAAATGAAGTAGAAATAAAGTGTCTAATGAGTGTTTAATAAAACACTTTATACTGTATCCTGTTAATGTATACAATTACCGAGATGCGAACAGAATCTGCCAAAATATAGAATATAGCATCTAATTACTATTTACACTTATTGCAAACTATCGCGACATTTACATGATGTAAATAAAATATATATTTGTTTTTAGTGTAAATCACAACTGTTGCTTTTTGCACTTAGTGCATAGTCACTGCCTAATTCAACTGGAAAAATGTAGGCTATATTTGGTGTTAATGTATGCATTTTTAGTGGAATTTCACTGTTCTGATGAAAATGTGATATGACTGTGAAATTCTACTGGTTTTCGCTGTAAAACTAAACATTTTTCAACTCTTACCAAAAAATATACAGGAATGTTTTTTTAAGGACATGTCAGGATAACAATAGACAACAATTACTGTTATTTCAAGGAAAAATGTCATTTTTTTGCAGTAACAAATTTAAATAGTTAAAAAACAGGGAAAATGTACATTAGATGTGAAAGTTAGCATTTTTATGGAATTTCACAGTTCTGATCAAAATGTCATTGTAATAAGATTCAAGTATGGAAGGAAGGAGTCGGGAACCGGAAGACATTTAAACAAACATTTAATAAAGTAATAATAGCCGGCGGCCCCTCACGGACGACCGCCGGCGCAATAACATTAACATAAACATAAATACAAATACAAACACAAGTTCGGGCCCGGTCCTCTCTCTTCGAAGGTCCGGTCGCCATTGTTTCTTTATACGCTCCCAATCTCCTACGTGGTGCGAGGCCGGTGCGCGCACCACTGGCGCTAATTAACAATCACTTACCGGCCTCGAACCACGGTCTCGCCCCGCCTACTCTACTACATACCCCATCACCCCTCACAGGCCGGGGGGTACCCCCGCGACTGTGCAAGCTCCCTCCCCCTCCCTCGGGGGCGGTGGGGTGGGGGGTATGCAGCGACGAGACGAGACAACGGGGACGGGAGCTCTCGGAGCGACCGGAAAGAGAGAGAGGTAAAAAAAAAATTATAGTCCGGTTCCCTGACATGCTGCCGCTCGTTCCTCAACCAGCCGAGAGGCTCTTCCTCGCGGTGCTATGCGGTGGTGCTGGACGTTCGATGGACGGCCCGATCCTCCTCCGCCTCCTGGCGGTTGGCGATGGCTCCTCCGTGTTAGGGCACCGGGGCAGCGAGTCAGTCCGCCGTTTCCTGCTCCTCACCATCATGGCTGTTGGCAGCAGGATTCCGGCTCACGGCCAACGGCGCTGACTCCTCCCCTCCCTTTTGGAAGGCCGCCATCCCACCTCGGCCCAGGAGCACGGCAGCGAGCTCTCTGTCCCATCCGAATCTTCGCTCCAGAACCACCGCCTCGGGCAGCCACTGGCGGACGTCGCTCGTCCGCGCTGCCCGAACTCCTCAGCACCGCGATGCCCCTCAGCAGCGAGGGCTCTCCAACAGCATGTCTCTCCTTCCTCCCGGGTTTCGGCACCAATGTAATAAGATTCAAGTATGGAAGGAAGGAGTCGGGAACCGGAAGACATTTAAACAAACATTTAATAAAGTAATAATAGCCGGCGGCCCCTCACGGACGACCGCCGGCGCAATAACATTAACACAAACACAAACACAAACACAAACACAAACACAAATACAAATACAAATACAAATACAAATACAAATACAAACACAAGTTCGGGCCCGGTCCTCTCTCTTCGACGGTCCAGTCGCCATTGTTTCTTTATACGCTCCCAATCTCCTACGTGGTGCGAGGCCGGTGCGCGCACCACTGGCGCTAATTAACAATCACTTACCGGCCTCGAACCACGGTCTCGCCCCGCCTACTCTACTACAGTCATAATACTGTTAAATTCTACCGTTTTTTTCTGTAAAAATACATTTATTTTTTACAGTGTAGACAAGGATGGTGGTTCGGTGGAACTCGCATTTCTCCAATTTCCGGAGCTTATTTAAATTAGGTCCTGTGTCAAGTGACGGTGATGTTCGGCCAGATTCCAGGAATATATGAGGATGTCATTAAATGTGGACGATCACAAAATGCTGGAGACATTCTGGGAAAACCTCATCCATGAAGCCCAGAGCTGGACAACCCAAACTTAGTTCATCCATGGCTGCTGGCACGAGTGGAAGTGGATAGGTATATTTGACAGTTTGTGAATTGTTGGTCGGGGAATCGATGCAGGGTCTTAATCCTCCATCTTTTTTTCAAACAAAGAAACTGGATGCGGCTGGGGAAGTGTATGGTCAAATGTAACCCTGACGGAGAGACTCCTCTATGTATTCCTCTATGGCCCTTTTGTCCTGGAAAGACTGGGGGTAAATTCCACACTTAGGTAGTTTAGATACAGGCAGCAGGTCAATTGAGCAGTCCCATGGTCACTGTGGTGGGAGTCTCAAGGGGATGGCTTCCGGAACACATCCTGAAGTGAGCGGTATTCTGGAGGGATAGATGGCATCTCCGCAGGTTCTAGACTTTAACACTGGTAGGGCATAAGGATAGGTTCTGACAACAGGGAGGTGAAACTGATGTGAAGCTAAAGGGTGTTTTTATGTGCTTTGGAAGACTAAATTGTGTAATTATAGTAGGTTAATTGGTGAACAACATCGTTATAAGGCACAATAAAGCAACAACCTTAAAATAATCTCTATAAAATTATTTTAGAGGTAGGACTATATCATTTACCTGTTTGTACCCAAATCTTTTTAATGGGGTGGCGCCTTCACTTTTGCTTGTCAGGCATTGCATTCTTTTTTACCAGCTTCCTTGTGTTGGTAAATGTCCAGTAACAGAATGTTCCATATAAAAAGGTTACATTTCAGTATTGTAACTTAATGTTTCCTTAAGGTTTTTTAAAGACAAAAGCATACTTCGGAGGCTTCCTCCAACCATGTGGTTGGGACAATTTCTATAGAATTGTCATCGGCAAATTCCACAACCGCAAAAGTTTTTTTCTCCATCTGTTGAGAGACAAATAAATACATCAATTACAGTATGTCTTGCTTACATATATTGTAAATATCAAAGTTACATTCTCAAAACTCTGCACACAGTCAGGGAAACAGAAGTCTCTGTTTACTACATTGTGAATAATTTTTCATTGGTTTCACAAAATATGCATTCATGGACCACATCTTCCAAAATTCAATTCATACTTTGCCACCTGCAAAGACACCTTTCCTTCATTTTCAGCACATTTATTAAATGCTCTAAAAGTTGATTAAAAAAAGATTGAAAACATATTCTAAACATAGCAAATTGCGATTTCAGCTGGAAGCCCTATGCAGTATGTCTTTGTTTACTCTCATCACCATGTTTAAGTGAAAGAGATTTGCAAAAATGGCTTTGATGATTATTTTGTTTGGAAATATGAAGACGATGGAGGGGGAAATGAGCAGTAGAAAATGGAGTGAAAGACCAAGAGCAGCGACCTCTTATATGATAAGGGTAACCATGTTGAAAACCATTGGTCTCTCTTTGAGAGAGGCTGGTCTAAGGGGCAACCAAATCTGCACAGTTCGCCAGATGCATCAATTGCATGAATTTTCCGAAAAAACAACAAGTGAGATGAGCATCCTATAGATATCTGAACTACACATTACCGTAAGAGATTAACTGTTTGGCCAAGATCCATGTTGGGAATGTAAACTGTATGAAGAGATTTGAGAACATGGCTTCAAAGCTTGTTAGCAATAAAAAACTGGAAAGATTATTCCATGACTAACTATGTGCAGGTACATTATCTCAGCAACTTGTAGATGCTTTTATTCTTTTTGGGCCTACCTGATTGCCATGATGAATTTTGTGTCATTTGATAGAAATTGTTAGCAAGGTTTGCCATGATGGATGCCATGAAGAATTTTTTATCATTAGATGGAAATTGTTAGCCAGGTTTGCCATGATGGAATTTAAATATTATGCAAGATGGACAAAAAACAATCTCCTGGTTTTTTTTCCAGCATTATGGCAGGTCTTGTCAACTGTTTTTCTGGCACAAGTTTCACAATGCATTGTCTTGACTGGACTTTGAAAAAGCCTATCACACGTGAGTCACATGGGTCTATAAAAAGTGGTTCACATTTTTCAAACACTTTGCACAATACCACAGGGGAGCCAGACTCATCCGATTCAACCCACTCTTCAATGGCCTCACAACATTTTCCCTCGCCAAAAATGAAGCCACTGTTTGGTCTTGACAATTTGCACTTTGCGGCCACGGGCCACCACAGATTGAGTCTGTGGAGAGACTGAAATCTCCATCAACCGCTTGGCCTCTTGAACAAGTGGTTGTTTTCCTGACCTCACAAGTCGCTTGAGTTTTCCAAAATAATTCTCAAATGGGAATGCGCTGCAAGCATCAAGACTCCCAAAATGAATTCCTTCTGCAGGTAGGTGTATCATTGAATGGATGTTGTACACCACCAATTGCTCATCAGCTCAGCTCGGTGCTGTACTTGTTGTGGTCGACTGCCAAGCTGGGTGAAAGGAGAAGGCTCAAGGCAACACTGAATGCCATGACGTGGTCGTACAGCTGGTCAGACAGTACTCCCTTTAGCACAATCTTGCCAGTGTACACAGTACACTGACACAGTTCGGTTGCCTTCCACCTGTCTATGTCCTCTAGCTTGGAATAGCTTTCCTGACTGACAGAAGTATTTGGGTCACTTCTTTTATTTGAACAGCAGACATTCGCACCATTCTGTCTCCTCTTATCCACTCTGTGATGAGTTTTCTCATAACACCCAAACAGGCTAGGTGCATGTAATCAATTGGGAATTTTGCTATCATGTCCAGCGGCAGCCTCAAAAAAGGAGACACTGGAATGGACTAATTTTGCTCCCGTCTGATCATTTCAGTACGATGCGTGTCGTCACTACGTAGGATGAGGTTGTCCACCTTTGAACTATTTCAAAAAGTTTTTGAAAATGAATCTCTATGAATTTGTATGAATTAATCAGCGGGGGCTTTAAAACTGCATACTCCCCCTACTGGATAAATAAGGAACAGCAGGGGCGTAAAACTGCCAGGGGCGCAAAACTGCATGCTCCAGGTCTGCAGACACCCCATATAGGAAGTCAGTGGTTTGACGCGTGGCGCGACAGCTCCTGGTTTCCAGTGGTTTTCGGATATAAGTTGACTGGTGACAGGTGAGCATTTTCTGCGTTCTTATTTAAATGTACGTTACTGTGAATGCTGTAGTGTTTTTAGTGTTCGGATTTATTATAAGTAAGCCTGTCGATGGTGAACTAAAAAAACTAACATTAAAAATACATTAAAGTTCAGCCGAAGAAAAAAGAAGAAAAAGAAGAATTTTTTTTACTAAATTGTCATGTTGCCAGCACGTTGTTACGATCAGCATTGCAAAAGTACATCCATACACATGAGCCCGCGTCCACTTTGGTAAACTGTGATGATGTTAGATTTTTGTTTTTCCAATTGATTGCTTCATAATTAACGTAGAATTCCGTTATTCAAACATTGTTCTCTTACGAAAATTGACGATGTTTTTTTTTAAACCATGTTTTATAAATGATGGTTTTTAAATTTTAGTAAATGATGGTTACTGTTGTAAAACCATGGTTTTGCCATAAGTAATCATTGCACCAAAAAGCCATAGTTACTACACTTGTACCACCAAAAAACTATGGTTTATTTTCGTAAGGGCTATTATCCTTATAGTGTTGTAGCCTCACTCCCTATACATGCTGAAGTTTGATCTATAATCGATTACATCACTTTCTGCAGCTCCCGTTTATCATCTTCTAATTTACATTATTCTCATACAATACACGTTGGCCAATTTGATTTCTTTATGTCCGGCGGGGGAATGCTTGCGATGAGTAATTTTTACCTTCTTCAACAATCCCATACATGTGTCAGGTTTATCAACTTGCAAATTTAGCTAAGTGGCATGACACAAACGATGATGTGGAAAACGTGGTTTCCATGGTGATACTGATGTGTCTATAGGTTTTCTTTGTTTGTGCTTCTCTTTCAGAGCACTGTTAAGGGGATTCTGAATGTTTTATGGCTTCAAGACTTTTAAATTTGTCAGCTTTTGATGCATTTTTTACTTATTTGTTTGTTCATTATTCTGCTCAACTGAGATTTTATTATAAACTCAAGAGACATTTTATGTCTGATATTTATAACATTGTATGTATTTTTTGCAAGTTCCTGGTCTGGATAATTTTTTGATGGCTGACAGCCTTTGGAGACTCTGGCTGTTGACTGGGGATGGTCAGTGATTGTCCTCAAAACACATAACACCATCTGGTGAGTAAGTTTACATAAACTAAATAAGCAAATGTTTATATAGAGAACTTAAATTGTAAGTTTGTCTTTCTGCGTTGAGTTAGCTCAAGGGGATTCTATGGTCTTTTGCTCAATATTAAATACCATTCTAAGGCTACAAAAATCTAAAAGGTTAAAAACAACCTTTTTTGTGTCATAGTCTTTGGACATCTCCTTTTTCAGACAGTTATCCCATCACAAATGTAAACAAGAAGACTACATGAATGATAAAAAATAATACGAGCACATTTAAGTGAACCCGAAGAATAGTATTTACCTTGAAATAAAAAGTGTCCGAAAATTGTGGAGACAACAGTGAAAATCTAAAAAATAAAAGAGTAGATCAAATATTACTTGCAATTGTTAACATGACAGTACAGTCTTTGGCAAATGTTGCATTTTTGCTGCAAATTATAATAAGATTTTTTTAATGTAATATGTGATTAAATTAAGAATTAATCTAAATAAACTAAATTTAAGCACACACATGTCTGACAGCTAGATAAGTCTGTAAAATTGAGATGTGAGCTTTAGAGGCATTCAAAATTATTATTGACATATTGTTATTAATAGGCAAAAGCTAAACACAATATGACTAAGTTTATAATGGGCAAGGTAAGAAGCTGGCATTGTTATCCAGAATCACATCAAGATCAGAAACGAATAGGGTGTTTGCACCTGACATCACATGACTGAGTTTCTGTATCGTGAAATGCAGAATTGGGTAGAAAGGGTTCTTCTGCATAATTCACTTTTAAAAACTCAACATTTTGATGTAGAATGTTTAAATATAAAAAATTATGTCTATATCACTGATGACTAACAGGCTTTATAACATGGAACCCAAATACAGAGGAGGTATCTGACAGTCAAAATGTATACTTACAAAGCAAAAAATGCTCTGGTAGGGGCTCTTAAAAGAGCCTTTGGGTCTTGTTTAGCTGCTGTTGACACAAAAAAGGCAGAAAAAGATCAAACATGACTGGGTTTGAACAGACATCTCACATTTAGTTTCATCAGTGACCTTTGACTAAATGCTGTGTAAATGATGAACATGGCAAATATTAAATGCACATGGACATTTGTATTTATCACTTACAGTACAATATTCTGACACCAAGTGACGCTGGACAAGAAGATAATAATTATGTGAACAGTATAAATTTAATAAAGGGCTCCGGCTTAGTTTTTTGTTGTATTTTGCTCCAAACACTTGATAAGTGTTCAAAACTGACACGGGAAGTTCTGCTGGACCCGGGTTGGTTACACTTTCCAAAGTGGTCTATAGATCCCAATGAAGGATTTTTTTAGACCAGTGTGTTGAATATTTTACAGGTCTTTAAAATGATAAATATTCAAATGGGGACAAAAAACATAAACAAAAGAACACGTTCATTTTACACAGTGCCTGTTTGGTTTCTTCAGTTTAAACTTAAATAGCATGTCTATGATCTGCGTGATACACAGAAGTCTTTTTTTAAATAAATTTATGACAAAGTTATCATTAAATCTTGCAACGTGTAAATATGCTTATACAGTGCTAAGAAAGTGCTGCGAAAAAAATTCTAGACTCGAGGTCGTCATTACTTGGATGTGGTCAAATATAGACGAGTCTTGGTCGAAGAGGGAGGCACCCCCTTGTCTCGTCCTTTCTAAAGTCTTCCGCCAGGTGCCAGTGAAGGGCCACTGAGGGATTTGAACACACACAAACGCGGTCTGAGCGCACTCATAATATTTAAAGCGAAATGTAATTGTTCATAATGGTATTTTGATGGCAACCATTGGGATGGTTTGTATTGGGTTTTTTTCAGCAGGGTTGTGCGAAAGCAAATGAATAACCCGTGCTCGCGCTTTATTATAAATGTACTCATATTGCTACTACAATACACTACTTATACAAAATAACCGGTGAACGAATTCATTGTTTCTTTATGGGCACACAGTTTAATGAGTTTAATCTGTCTTTCTTTCTAGGTGCACTCGGTGTCTGAGGGAGGCAGCCTGCGTGCTCATAGCCAAGTCTGTGAGTCGTCCACCCTTTTATTTTTAACTACAAAACGAGAATGTTCATACAAAAATATTTAAATAACGTTAACGTTTCAGACAACACTTTGAAACACAACGGCTTCTCGCGATCCAAGCTGACTATTTTTACTTTATTCATAGTGTTAATGTTAAATGTCAAATAAAACGGGTTTATGTAGGAATTAAAACTGGTCGATTTTACCTCAGGATAAAGTATGATGAGTCACATTACTCATTACTCAGACTTCAGTTAAACTCACAGTCAATTTCATGGGCTTGGCATTCGAGTAACCTTAATAATTTGATTCTTCTGACAGGAGTTTAACGTTGTGTATTTTCGTTTTTTTTATCAATTTACATTTATATAATGATACCTTGTATCAGTGTGTCATTAACCTTACGGCAGAAAAAAATGAAAGGTGATTAAAATAATAATTGTACATCATTGGTAACCACTTCAAAACAAATTCCTCTGACTGTATCCTTAAAGACCATCTAGATCAAAACTACTTTCTTTAAGTAAATACTGTATTTTATTTACTTTACATTCACATTCCTAGTCGGCTTTTACGTTAAGTGATTTCAAAATTCAAGATTCAAAGGAGCTTTATTGGCATGATAAAATAAAATTTACATTGCCGAAGCACAAGATTAAATATAAACATGCAGAAATACAGATTAAGATAAAAAATAAGATAGAATAAAATTAAAAGTCTATAAGTAAAAATCTCTCTCTCTATATATATATATATCTCAATATAAACAGAAAAACAGTTTTAATTAAAAATCTCAATGAGGGAGATTCTCATTCCATTTTACTTTGCTGAGCTGTTGCTTCTGTCCAGTGTTTGAGATATTTCTCATTTTGGGTTTTGATCATTTGATTTAGTCTGGCTGGGGTTTGGGGTTGACTTGGGCATGTTTGGGGTTGTAGAGTTAGTTGTGAGATCATTTGGATGAAGGGGTTTCTCTCTGGGCTCAGCTCTTGATGGTTTAAGGCTTTGTGATGGAGTGTGTCTGTGTCGCTGTTCTTAAGGTGTGTGTAGAATTTTAAAGCTCTTTTTTGTATTTTAATGAGTATAGGATACAGTCCTAATTCTGCTCTGTAGGCGTTGTTTGGAGTTTTTCTCTGTACCCGTAGAATGTTTTTACACATTTTCTTTACACATTTCCCATTTGAGTCTATCAGAAGGACAATATCTGTTTTCTGTGAGTCCTCTGTGGGTGTTGGAGTGTTGTCAGGTTCATTGCGTTGATAATTAATAAATAATGATAATTTAATGACTGGTTAAGTAAAAAGTACCTCAGGAAAGCTGACAGTACTATGGAAGTAAAATAGTGACTAATGTTTTTGAAGCAAAGAGACGTGCTGAAAAGCACTAACTGAAAAAAAATGCATTGTATTAACAGTTCTTGCATTTTAAGGTTCTGCAATTCAATATGGTTGTACATTTAAGATGTGAATATTTCAAATTGAAAAATTTCACACTCGGTTTCACTGTCTAAAAATTAAAAAAATCTAAATTCACCTTTTAAATTTCATTTAAAAAACTTAACTTGTTTTTAAACACAACCTTTAATATTCGACGGATAATTTTCAGTCCATATTATTTCGATTTAAAAATTCGCTTCCACAAATTCAGCGGTTCAAATTCGGCTTGAAATTCAAAGTTTCACATCCGGGAATCCCAGGAAAAGCAATAGAGCGCCGATTCTACAAATGCATGATCTCTTCCTGCTGCCTGACCGCTTCACCAGCAGGTGGTGTAAGTCGGTTCTGACGTAGATCAAATCAAGAAATGCAGATACTCTTTAAATGTTTGCCACAGTCCACTCATCTGCTCGATTAAGTGAATTTAGTTGTTCTCATATATAGCTTCTTATGTATCATCAACATTTTCAGTAATTCAACTGATGCTTGCACTGCCAGTAGTTTGCACAGACACACTCTAGGCTTATTATGCTCAGACTATGAATCTCCTCCTGTTCTGGCTAAAATGAATTAGGTTATGTTTTACTTCAACCCATCATGTTCACATAAATATTATGCATCGTCAGCATTTACAGGACATTTATTGTGTTTAACTGTTTAAAGCGGTCAAATACTGAGATCTCAACCAGCATCTCATTGATAACTGCTCCGACTTTAACACGTATGCAACTCTCTCAGTAGTGCTTCTGTTTATATGACATAGACGCAATCTCTACAGACTTTCTTTTAATTTTCCTCACATGATCTTTTTTTAATTTGCGACTCTCAGAAAATGCTGGATGTTGTGGAATTGTGGAAACGTTCGTCGTTTTTATTTTGTTAATACAAAATAGAAAAAACGATCTTTTAGCCAAGCGAACTTCTTGAGCAGGCCAAATAAAATTGACCAGATACAAATAGACATCACGTTCTTTAGAGCCAGAACAGACCCGAAATGTATTGTCGAAGCCAAGAAAGAGACCTCACGGCGTTATGGATCTAACAGCTGTAAGATGGTGTTTCCTAAAATGTGCGACAAACTGCTTGAGTTGCTGTCTGTTAATAAAATGCAAAAATGTCAATTACGGTATTAATCTAATAATGTATTGGAAATTTTGGTGTAACAAATATTTGTTGTTTCCATAACATTTAAACAGATTCAATTTTTGTCTTTCAAGTCGATTCGGTAAAAGTAAATTCATTTTAAATTACTAGAGACGCAATGCCATATCGGACACGATCTTTGTCAACGTTTTAGACCCGAAGCCGCTGGGACCCATAAGGATCTAACAGACCTGTACACCTCATCGCAAAGTGTCTAAAATGTATGTGTACAGTTCAGATAAACGATCAAGTTTACCCTCTTTAAACTTATGATGACTGAATGAGATGCGTAGGTAGGTGTCTTTATTATTGCAGTATTTCAGTTTGTTTTTTATTCATTCGTTCATTTAGCCAATAGACTATACTTGGCTATATTTTTCGTTCTGACCTCAGAGATTTCAGATGAAAAACAGGCATAATTATTTCCATTGATATGTCTCTTCTAAGTGGTTATTAGTTTGTTTAAGTTTAAGCATTTATATCCTACATTTTACAATTACGTTTTTAAGAAAATACTTTACTTTTAATTGGTTATTTATATTGTAGATTATTTTACGTTGTGATAAAATAGTTCATGGCTTGTTCTTATATCTGTTTGCACTACTTTTTCATTTCCTACTGTAGTCAGTTTTAAATGGATATTTATTGTTTTTTTTCCTATTTAGTTTTATACCAAAATAAACTGTTTCATTTGAACCATTAAGTTTATTGTGATCGTGTTATGAACCTAATGTAATGCTTTAAAATCTTATTGTATTGTTTTCTGGCACATTTAATCATATACCATCGCATGTTTCATTCAAATAGCTTCATGAAATTAACTTATTTTATTTTAAAAACTCAATACACAGTATGGTTTAGTAAAGCTCTGTTTTATATCCATTTTTTCTCATCCCCTAAACTCAAACCATTATTTGATGACTTAAGATGGTGCTTATCAATAGCACGATTTTATGTTTGCATGTGTTCGATTCCCGCTTCCGACTTGTGTGTGTGGAGTTTGCATGTTCTCCCCGTGCCTCGGGGGTTTCCTCCGGGTACTCCGGTTTCCTCCCCTGGTCCAAAGACATGCATGGTAGGTTGATTGGCATCTCTGGAAAAAATTGTCCGTAGGGTGTGAGTGCGTGAGTGAATGAGTGAGTGTGTGTGCCCTGCGATGGGTTGGCACTCCATTCAGGGTGTATCCTGCCTTGATGCCCGATGACTCCTGAGATAGGCGCAGGCTCCCCGTGACCCGAGGTAGTTCGGATAAGCGGTAGAAAATGGATGGATGGATGTATGACTAGTCCAATGATTCCAGGCCACCTAGAATTGTCCCCGTGCTCCATGTCCTTTCTAGGGCTAATAGTGGTGAGCTAAGCTGCCAGTACAAACGTCAATATTTTTTTTCTTGATGAAGCATAAGAAGCCATCTATGAGAACAACTAAATTCACTTAATCGAGCAGATGAGTGGACTCCGTGGCAAACATTTAAAGAGTATTTGCATTTCTTGATTTGATCTTCGTCAGAACCGACTTACACCACCTGCTGGTGAAGCGGTCAGGCAGCAGGAAGAGATCATGCATTTGTAGAATCGGCGCTCTATTGCTTTTCCTGGGATTCCCGGATGTGAAACTTTGAATTTCAAGCCGAATTTGAACCGCTGAATTTGTGGAAGCGAATTTTTAAATCGAAATAATATGGACTGAAAATTATCCGTCGAATATTAAAGGTTGTATTTAAAAACAAGTTAAATTTTTTAAATGAAATTTAAAAGGTGAATTTAGATTTTTTAATTTTTAGACAGTGAAACCGAGTGTGAAATTTTTCAATTTGAAATATTCACAGCTTAAATGTACAACCATATTGAATTGCAGAACCTTAAAATGCAAGCACTGTTAATACAATGCATTTTTTTTCAGTTAATGATTTTCAGCACGTCTCTTTGCTTCAAACACATTAGTCACTATTTTACTTCCATACAGTACGCGGTCCGTCAATTTAGAATGGAATCCGGCTGTGCGCGTGCGTTGTGGGCCTAACCTCAGCTTATATGACCGCAGTCAGGCTCGCGGGCAGTGGCGTTGCTAGACCCTTTTTAGGGGAGCTAAAGACCCCCTAAAGTACTACCTTAGCCCCCTAAAATATTGTGTGTAATAATGTAACCTGTACAATAATTCGAGATCGCTTTTTATTCCCCTTTAAAACTCTTACTATGAAAACGGCGTTAGGCTGCGTCGTTTAGCGCATTCTTCGGTTCACACAGCAGCACACATTGGAGTTAACATCAAAAGCAGAGTAACGTTACAAGGTGTGTTCATTAACATGACATCTGCATTTTTGCCATTCTTTGTTACAAATGCATCTTAATATGATGTGGAAGCGATACAAGACCCTTTCCCATCCATTGTTTAAAAGTTTTATGTGCGTTCACCCCTCGTTAACCATTTGTTAACATTACCTCAAGCAAAATGAAAGCACTTAACACCAATGACGGCATACTTCGACGATCAAGATGAGATTGTAGCGCACAGAAAGTGTCATTAATGATGATGTGCTATAGTTTAGAGAGTCGACGGTAGTTTTGACAGCTTCGGAAAGAGGACGGGCAGATTAGAGTTACTGTAGTTCAGCCCGGTGCGGCAGTGTTATTCAATGTTCTGAGTTCCGAGGAAATAGAAGTGTACCAAGAAGCTCTATGTCGTTTTTCAGACGCTTCGGTATTTTTATCATTAATTGAAAACATATTGTGGAGGTAATAGATGAACACGCAGTCATGCAGAGAGTGACAGCGCTAGTGCTAATCAGAATGAATGGCAGGGAAACATATTAAGTTATTCTTACTAAATAATGATTTAGATTGTGACATTTATTTTATGGATTGTGGCTGTTGTTGTCACTTTGAAATATAAATGTTGCAGATTGACCGATTAATGTGATATTCATTTGAATAACAATAATTTGTATTTATGCTTTTCTGCATATTCTTTCTTAATTATTTATTTTAGTAATGTATACAATATGTGGTGATTAGAGTGTGTCTCTCTCTCTCTCTCTATATATATATATATATATATATCCTCATTGGAGGCTGAGCCCCCCTAATATTGAAAACCTAGAATCGCCGCTGCTGGCCTGTAACTTTTCTATATACAGTAGTAGGCCTACATTTTTTTTCAGTTAAAAAAAATCTATGTACATTTATATAATAAATGCCTTCTATCACCATGCCATTAAATGCCAAAAAGTGATTAAAATAATGATTACAATAAACTACATTATTGGGGAACTTGTCTTGAACTGCTTTCTCTAATGTGCCATAGTAAAATAAATTACTAGATTTTATTAATAGTTTGAAATGACATTTACATATATCCAGTCTGCTTATAATTTAAGTAATTTACATCAGAAAATTACTGTATGGTTTCAAATCAGAATGGAATTGTTAAAATAGCAATACAAAAATTATGAAATGTGCAGTAGTGAGAGTACCTGTAAAAAGACTGGGAAACATTTTTGTGTGTGAATAGGATTGTGAACACATTTTTATTATTTTCCTTCTTTTTTTTTCTTCAGAAAAGTGGATGCATGTCTCTTTGTTCAACAAGTAAATGGCGATTCATGTGAGGCAACTAAGCTATATGAAAGAGAAGCGCTGCACACAAATCTGTTGAATGTGAATGAGAACATGTTGCAGCATCTGGTATTTTGAGAGGTAAGAATGACATGTTTTTATTTGTGGAAATTGTTGGTTTTACTGTAGGGTATATACAAACTCACATACAACCCGATTCCACAAAAGGTTGGGACACTGTACAAATTTTTAGTAAAAAAGGAATGGAATAATTTACAAATCTCATAAACTAACATTTTATTCACAATATAATATAGATAACATATCAAATGTTGAAAGTGAGACATTTTGAAATGACATGCCAAATATGGGCTCATTTTGGATTTCATGAGAGCTACACATTCCAAAAAAGTTGGGACAGGTAGCAATAAGATGCCTGATACGTTAAATGAACATATAAGGAACAGCTGGAGGACCAATTTGCTTATTAGGTCAATTGGCAACATGATTGGGTATAAAAAGAGACTCTCAGAGTAGCAGTGTCTCTCAGAAGTCAAGATGGGTAGAGGATCACCAATTCCCCCAATGCTGCAGCGAAAAATAGTGGAGCAATATCAGAAAGGAGTTTCTCAGAGAAAAATTGCAAATAGTTTGAAGTTATCATCATCTACTGTGCATAATATCATCCAAAGATTCAGAGAATCTGGAATAATCTGCGAAACGTCAAGGCCGGAAAACCATACTGGATGCCCGTGATCTTCGGGCCCCTGGAAGGCACTGCATCACATACAGGAATGCTACTGTAATGCAAATCACAACATGGGCTCAGGAATTCTTCCAGAAAACATTGTCGGGGAAGACAATCCACCATGCCATTCGCCGTTACCGGCTAAAACTCTATAGGTCAAAAATGAAGCCATATCTAAACATGATCCGGAAGCGCAGGCGTTTTCTCTGGGCCAGGGCTCATTTAAAATGGACTGTGGCAAATTGGAAAACTGTTCTGTGGTCAGACGATTCAAAAGTAGAAGTTCTTTTTGGAAAACTTGGACGCCATGTCATCCGGACTAAAGAGGACTGTGGCAAGGGGGGCGTGGTTTAGTGACGTCGGGGAGGAGAGACACTGGAAAAACGGTAAGCAAATAGGTCGATTGCAGATTAAGATCACCTGCTTCTCTTTACAGTGATTGATGAGGAGACCGCTCAAAAGGCTCACAGTTTGGAGGAACGAGGAGAGAGACCGACTGGGAGACTGTGTGGTCGCTTGAGGACTTAAAGAGATTCTGACGGAAGCAACCGGAAGTCGTGTGGATTTACCAAAGAGAAAGTCATTGAAGTTTTTGTTTCAAAATAAAAGTCTCGTCTCCCAGAAAGAGCCGGCCCCGCGTCCTTCCTTCTACACTCTATATTGAACCCGTTTACAAGGACAAAAACAAAACCCAAGTTGTTAACAGCACTCAGTTCAGAAACCTGCATCTGTGATGGTATGGGGTTGCATGAGTGCGTGTGGCATGGGCAGCTTAAACATCTGGAAAGGCACCATCAATGCTGAAAGGTATATCCAAGTTCTGGTCCAACAAATGCTCCCATCCAGATGTCATCTCTTTCAGGGAAGACCTTGCATTTTCCAATATGACAATGCCAGACCAAATACTGCATCAATTACAACATCATAAATGCGTAGAAGGATCCAGGTACTTAAATAGCCAGCCTGCAGTCCAGATCTTTCACCCATAGAAAACATTTGGCGCATCATAAGAGGAAAATCCCACAAAGACCTAAGACAGTTGAGCAACTAGAATCCTGTATTAGACAAGAATGAGACCACATTCCTATTCCTAAACTTGAGCAACTTGTCTCCTTAGTCCCCAGACGTTTGCAGACTGTTATAAAAAGAAGAGGGGATATCACACAGTGGTCAACATTGCCTGGTCCCAACTTTTTTGAGATGTGTTGATGCCAAGAAATTTAAAATCAATTTATTTTTCCCTTAAAATTATACATTTTCTCAGTTTAAACATTTGATATGTTTATCTCTGTTGTATTCTGAATAAAATATGGAAATTTGAAACTTCCACATCATTGCATTCTGTTTTTATTCACAATTTGAACAGTGTCCCAACTTTTTTGGAATCGGGTTTGTACTTGCATATGTGGTTTACGAGAACTCTTCATAGACGTAATGATTTTTAAACCGTACAAACTATATATTCTATGCCTTAGCCTTACCCTTAAACCTAACATCACAGAAATCCTTAGGCATTTTTTCAACAAAAAAAAAAGATAATTTAGTATGTTTTTTTAAGCAATTAAGTTGATCATCTCGTAAATCATGTATACAAGCACACACACATAGTTTACATACACAAAAGTATTAGGTAACCCCCTTCTCATGAACAGGTTTGACTGCTTTATTAATTTCAATTACAACAAATCTCAAAGCATATATTGATATTCTAGGGAACCGTGTGCTTCTTATTTTAAAGCAGCAGTTTGGGATGGGTCTAGTAATGCATAGTTTAAAAAGACATCGTTCATTGAGTCAGTGTGGAACAACTTGACTGGTCAGCATAACGCACATTTGGTGTGACTTTTAATTCAACTTGGAGCCAAAAACTCGTCACCCAACACCAATGACTTGTGCACTGTCAGGAGTAGTCTACAAATGCCATTGGATATAATGTTGTTTCCATCTCTTTTGCAACAGTTTTAGAAGCATCTTTTTCTGGTCAAAAATGGCTGGACCTTTGTGTACAAGTGACTGATGTGGAGTGATGAGTTTTTGGCTCAGTCTGCATTTAAAGTCACGCCAAGTGTGTTCAGATGGGTTCAGGACTTGGCTTTATTCAGACCAGTTAAGTTCTTCCTCGCTGACTAAATTAATAATTTCTTTCTGAACCTTGTCTTTTATATAAGATCAATGTCATGTGGGAATAGAAAAGGACCTTCCCAAACTGTTGCTTAAAAAATTGAGGCACACAATTCTCGACAATATCATTACATGCTGCAGCATTAAGATTTGAATTCACAGAAATTAAATTGTTCATTAAAAAGAAGCATTTCAATACATTTGTTGATATAGTAAATGTTTATTAAGTTGATATGAACTTTTGAATAAAACTCTTAGTTTAGTACAAAACATTTATGACATTCAAAAAGAAATTATAATTTTGCATTTGCATTTGCAAAATCACAAATTTTTGCCCTGTCGTATAACTATAGTAGTATTTATATTAGTGGTGGGCCGTTAACGGCGTGTGAGACTCTTATCGCGCGATAAAAAAAATGTCGCCGTTAATCTATTCTCAAAGTTGGGTTGGGAGCTGGGTCTATACTACGCAAGCTATGATTATTTTCACCTTGATATTTTAGCGCAGATGTATACCAGCTTAACTGCACTGTACGGGGCGAGAACAAGATTTTTTAACTCGCGTGATTCGCGTCATTCGCGCCGCCTCATCATCTCATAACCAGGGCTTCATTCGCGCGATTCGCGCCGCAAGTAGGTCTATTGCCTCTTTGCATTAACACATAAATCACTCGCGCTTGACACGCTATTCGCGTTTGGTCTGAACACAACATAGCGTCACATGATGATAACTTTGCAAAACAAAAAGTAATCTACACGCTTCAAAAATTACAAAATCAGTTTGCCGGTGTGTGTCGTGTGTTCTGTGAAGTGACAGTGCTGCTGCTACGATCGATGCTGTCAAACTTGACATTCTTAATATGAATAAAATGCCCCAGAAAAAAATTATATAAAATTGAATAAAACGTGTCTCTACTGTAGCTGATGTTTCCTGATTGAGCAGTTTGACCCAGCTGAAGCTTGTTCATGTAAAGTATATGTCAATATGTGTACATAATGTTCTGTTGTGCTTGCAAATGCAATTGAGATAATAAATGTTCTCCCTTTTATGTAAACAAGTACATATTTCTATATTTTTTTCTTGTTTTTGTAGGCTTTGTACTCATCGTTAAACATTTTAACTATGCAATGTGCTAATTATCTTTTTTTTAAGTATACAGGGCATGTTTATTGGGTTAAATTTTATCTGTAAAAAATGTAGGGGGCCCGGAAATTTTGGTTTCCATAGGGCCCAGAATTTCTGGCGGCACCCCTGCATAGCGTTACTGTGAAATTACCACATCAAACGTGACGTGCTAACATGGATGCAGCTATGAAGCCGCCGGGTTTGCTTCAGGGAATATTAATTTTTAAGAAGCTTCCCAATGGAAACATCGACAAGACTAAGGTTGTTTGCACCTTGTGCAATGCGGAATTGGTTTAAAAAAAAAAAACTTTCTCTCAACAGGTACTGGTCTAGCTTTAGTTGAAACCAGTAACTTTGTATTGAGATCTGATGTATTATGGCTCCTGTATGACATATCGCTTGTTGCTCCCTCACTCTTTGTAAGTCGCTTTGGATAAAAGCGTCTGCTAAATGACTAAATGTAAATGTACTGTAGGAGCTCTTCCAGTCTCAAGTACCACCTAAACGCAAAGCATCCCTTAGCTAATGCGAAAGTAAACACAAGTACATCTTATTGAACGTAACTTATTTTCATCACCAATTATCATAGTAGAACAGCTTTCTCAAGCAGTTTGAGATGCATTTTGGAAACAGGAGATGAGCCCCTGGTCTAATGCGCCACCTGGCCTGAGAAACCCGTTCTCAAAGACTTACTTTTAGTCATTATTTGGGTAGCACATATATTCTGAATGCCTTCGGCAGAATTCAAATGAGCCATTTTAATCTAGATTAATCTAGATTAATTCCAAGATTAATCTAGATTAAAAAAAAAATCTATGCCCACCACTAATTTATATATTTATTCATTTTTAAATGTATTACCTTAAATTGCTCAATATTTGAATATATGAGATTGTAAACGTCTTACCTATTTCCCCATTTTCTTTTCTAGTCGAATGACTTGTCCAGCTCAGCCTTCTCTTCAACAGCCTCACAACAATTTCTTGCCCAAAAATGCTGACCGAACTGTAGCACTGATCTTGACCATTCTGACAAGCGGTAAGTGGTAAGAATCGGTAGCCATCTCCTCCACAGCGACCCTGTGTCCCGGTTTCTCCCTATGTTTGCCCGAGGACTACATTACTTACAGTCCTCCACGCTCCCGAATCTGTTTCGTGTCTGCAATCCCCACACCTGTCAACAGTCCCCACACCTGTCAACAGCCCCCTCACCACCCATGAACTATATATTCTGTACCTGTGTGTTCTGTCAGTGTAGCCTTTCACCTGTGAGTGACACCTCAAATTTTAGAAGATTATTGGTGAAGAGCCATGATTACAATATTTTGGGAAATAACTGCAGCTGCTTAAAATGTCGACATTTTCATATCAATCACTGGGATGTCGGATTCATGTTAGAACATCAGCTTCATTGGGTTATTTTTAAAAGAATCGGTTTAAAACAATATTTGACTCATTTAAGCAATCCATGTATGTCTTAACCCAACATTTTTTGTAATTGTATATAAAATATGACATTTAATACTGAAATCTATCTATGTGTTATTATTTGTAGCTTGACCAGCCAAAGTGCATATGATACAGATAAAGTATATGATTTGATTATATAAAGGAGTAAATGTACATTTTTTACTTTTGTCTTTGGCTTTTTTGTTTACGAGCTGCTGTAGGGTGGACAATCTTCCAAAAAAGCATATCACAATTTCTATTAAAAACCATATACAATATATTGCGTTCTTTCTGATTCTAAAATGTAGACATATGTACAGTGTTTGCACAATCCATGACATTGATTTAACCATTGTGACTAACATGCAGAATGCAAGGTTCCTGGGTCCTTTATCATAACGATATATTGATATAATAGGTTTGTATAAGAATAACACTTGTTATTTCTATTAATAAAAAAATATCTGTTATTTTATTTAAATATTAACTTTTATTATTACAGTATATAGTTTTTGCATTGTAAAAAAATTATTTCATTTGTTAAAGATTTTTTATGGCTAGTTTAGGAAGACAAAGTGATTTAAAGATTTTTTTATGTCCCCATAATCTATAAACAAAAATTTACTCTCTATAAATGTCTTTCTCTCCTCATAATTAATGCAGCTTTTCAAACGATAAAGAAACCTCAGTTTGGGTTTGAGTTTTCTCAACAAATTATCAATATGGACATTAAAACCCAATTTCTCATCCATCAATATACCTAAATATTTATAGGAGCCAACTATTTCAATATGGTTACCATATAGAGTTGAGTTCACCACATCTGGTTCCTTACATTTACATTTATGATTTACGCATTTGGCGCCTTTCATTGCATTATCCTATACATTTACACATATGTATGTGCTATCCCCTGCATGGCATCAAACCCTCAACCTTGCGTTGTTAACATAATAGTCTTATCACTGATTTTTTTTGTTTAAAACCAAGTTCATCTGTAACAGTGAGCGTTGAATTACATAAAATGGATCTTGTTAGTTCATTAATGCTTGGTTTACAGAAGATGCTGCTAACTGTATCATCAGCGTATACATGTATATTAGCTGAATCCACTCCAATGACTAACACAGACATGAAAAACAGATACGAGACACAGACGGGTGTTTTCTCATATGTCTCTTGCCTGACTGCCTAACGTTTATTTTTCAGTGAGGAGAATACAGTAATGTTATGCCTCTTTTCCTGTGACATAGCTTTTCAACTATTCTGCTGTCCAGAAATTCATGCCGTCTCAACATGATCTGTGTACATCATACAAATGGATTTTATACTGTATATTATTTGGTCCCCACTGTGCATTACAGAGACAGGGCAGTACTTGGTACTATGTAGCCTATGTACAGTTACATTTTATTCCACTCTACAATAACTTGATTTAAAGGAATTTGAATCAGAACTGTAACTTTCTCAATTATTGGTATAAACAATAAACATGTTATGCTTGCACATGTGGGTTATAAACTTTTGTGAAGTGATTTCTGTTTAAGTCCTATCCTATTTATAGTACGTGTAACTGTTTGAAACTGATTCATTTCTACACATTACCTGATGATTCAGTTTGCTTCCTGAATTCAGTGTTGGGGGCTTTCCAGAAAAATGGTACGTGCTCAAACAAACATTGTGTGAGCGTCCCCTACTGTATGAAAACGGCAATATGATAAAAGGTCATAGTGTTATGCTTTAATGCGTTCAACGTTCCCATTAGGTTACTTTTATGGAACCAAAAGCGAACCTGCAGAGAACGTTCCCATTAGGTTATATTTAGGTTATTATTATGTTACCAAACGAGAACCTGTAGAGAACGTTCCCATTAGGTCATTGTTAGGTTAATTTTATGTAACCAAACGAGAACCAGAACGTTCCCATCAGGTTTTTTTAGGTTATTTTTATGTAACCAAACGAGAACCTGTAGAGAACTTTCCCATTAGGTTATGTTTAGGCTATTTAAATAAAACAAAAAAATAACTGGCAGGGAACGTTCTCTAAAGGTTCTCTTTTGGTTACATAAAAATAACCTGTTACCAGAACGTTCCCCTATGGCCCCCCCCCCGCCCAAAAAATGACTACATTACAGTACAATAAACGTCACATGTCTTTAGGATGTGTGTGAACGAAAGGACAGCTTCCAGAAAAGCACTGGCATTGTAAACCAAAATCAGCCGATCCCGTCATGTCCCTCTGTATGATAAGGGCTTTACTGAAATGCCCTGTAATATCCAGTGCCTTTAGTGCATTTGTATGGGGAACTCATAAGTTTGTACAATTAGCTTCAATTAATTTTTATATGACTATTTTATATTTTGTTTCTCTTCGTCGAAGAGAAAAGTTGTGTTGCTTCTTTTGCGTTCTTATTGCCCCCCTTATTTTTTTAATGCCCTTAAATAAATTAAATAAACAGTATTTTAAAGCTGTCCTATGTGTCATTTAACAGGCAGCAATATATAAATAATTATAACCCAATTTATTTAGCACCAGGAAAAATGGAGACATATATCGTATAACACGCTATACTGAGAGCACTGCCACAGCCCACAGCTGTCAGGCCATCCTACACTTTGAAATCGACGGTCAAGTCAGCACTCACGTGGTTTTGTTGTGCGGGAATATACTAGTCATTACGGTGAATATGTGACGCAGGAGAGTCTGAGCCTGGTCTGAGCATTCTGATTTCAAAATAAAAGCGTTCTTCCGGCGAACGCGGTTTCTCTTTCAATCACCTATTTGTGTATTTGAGGTGTTTGCTAAATTATTTGTACCTGTTGCTGTGCAGTTATGGGTAATTTGTAAACTATTGCTAACTGTTCTGGTGGTCGCTAAAGTCTTGCTGTCCAGTTGCTGTAAAATATCTCTTGTATGCTGTGTGTCTATAAATTCTATTAGACATATTTTAAAAGCAAATCCCTGTTTCCACAGACTCATTCTACTTCAGGGCAGTGTTGCCAGATTGGGCTCCTTTTGGTCACGTCCGACCGGAAAAAAATGCATTGGGCGGGTCTTTAAAATTTGGGCTGGTTTTTGATGCAACAGAAGGGTTTTTATTTTTGACTATAAACAGTATTCTTTATTATTTTTTTAATGAAAACTAACTATAAAATAAATTATATAATGTAGGATGATGTTTAAATTAGGTATGGTTCAGGTTAGCCAATAAGGTTCAGGGGAATCCTGTCCAATCAGATGTACAATTCTGATGTTTGATCATTTCTGAAACGTAATAGCTGATATAGTGTCTAGTGACGATTCAGTGTATCATTCAGTCATTATTTTATTTAAAATTAAAAGAAGGAAAAAACGAGAATTCATGTTGATTCGCCCAGTGGTCTATAAGTTAAATAATAATAATAATTTTAATAATGATAATATAAAAAAAATAATTAGTTGGTAATTAAGCACAAATTTGTAAGTAGCCTACTAATACAAAAAGAAAAGTATAATGAAATGATTTGAGAATTGGCCTATTAGAAAAGAACTGTAGTTCTGACAATAGTAGCACAAGAACAATAAAAAATGTTGTCCCCTTCTGAGATTTCCGATGTAGACCTTGTGTTTTATTAAAATTATCATTTATATTAAAAAAGAAGAAAAAGAAAAGATGCACTGGATATTCTTGGGGCGAGCCTGGTGCTCTCCAATGTGCGATTTGTTAGTCTGGTTGTTTAATATGAAAAAAATGTTTTATTCTATAACAGTTTTAATAACAGTATGTGTTTTGGGCTGGTATTTTTTTAAATGGGCGGGTTTTAAGCTGTAGTTGGGCTGGAAATCTTTAGTCCAATCTGGCAACACTGCTTCAGGGTGATAATGCACCACCTTATGTTAATGGTGGTATGATGTATGATGACATCGTAACCACAAGCGGCGAACATTCTGACTCAAAAATGTGTTCCAACCCGCGCGGTACTAAAATGTGTGTGTCATTCAATATCTTCTCCTGGCCGCCTGGTGGGAGTATGTTTTTCCAGAATACGACGATAACTACATCGAGTGCAAGCCCCTGAAGCGTTGGACACTTCGGGATTTCAGCCCTAATGTGATTTCAGGTCACCGCGGCTTTCAGAAAATTTGCGTTGCGTTCAACCGGTCGGTGGGCTTCATCTAAGCTTTGGACACTAATGAAAGGTAGTTGGACCTAAATACATAGGTCTTATCTTGTTACTTACGAAATTCCATCGAAATCCATCGAGGAGAAAGTATTTAACTAAATCGCGGAAATTGTGAAGTCACATTTGTGGCGGGTAGATTAGCGAATGTAATGCAGGCGCCGTTCTAAAAAAAACATCGTCTGTATTCAACTCATTCTGACGGTGTTTTTCTTGAAATTTCTCTCAATTAGTCATGCTATGTAGTTTAATATGCACATCATATGTGTTGTATGAATATGAATTAGCAATTAATTTTGATTTGTATTGTTTTTTTCTCTTGTATTCTCAAAATAAATGTTTATGAATATGAATGAACGCTTATTAATTTTATTTGTTTTGAGTTAGGTACCATGGGTCTGATGCCCATTCCAGCTAAAACAGTATATTTTCATGATTTCATTTGAAAGAACTAACAAAATCCTACCTTCTATTCAAATTTCATGCAACTATCTGATAAAATAAGGAAGTTACAAGCAAAAATGTGTGAATAATAAGCATTTTCGGTCACACGACTTCTATTGGAGTTAATGTTAATTATTTTAATATATTCCTCGGTACTATAAATATCATAACTTTCGCAATCCTCAACTGATTTTCACAATTCAGGTGTGGTCGGAAAGGGAAATTTCAGCTCTGTCTATTCATGTGATCCATTTTGAGATTAGGGGTGTTTGAAAATTTTGTCATCATACCTATTATGTCCCATATGCAATATGAGGACAATATAAAGTAGAGTTTTTTATTTATAAGCCCCTGAAATGTCTCTTTATGCTACTTTTTTACAAGTTAAGACAGATATCAACAGAAAATTCCTTTTTCCACAGACTTATTCTACTTCAGGATGATACAGCATCACCTCATTATGTCCCACATGCAGTACCAGGAAAAAAGAAAGAAGAGTTTTTTTTATTTATAAGCCCATGAAATGTCTCTTTATGCTATTTTTTTCCAAGTTAAGACAGATTTTAAAAGAAAATTCTCTTAGACTTATTCTACTTCAGGGTGATAGAGCAGATTGGCTTGCATAGATCGTGGTCGGAGTCCACCTATTTGTGGATTGTGCCCAAGGATTGACGTTAGAAATGTTTCAAAATCCACAAATTCACAGAGCTATCCACAAATGTGTGCACTGATCCACAAATGTGTGCACTGATCCACAAATGCATGCAGCGATCCACAAATGTGAAGAAAGCGATCCACAAATAAATGCCAATAAAATAATTTTGTAAATATTTTTCATTTGCAATCCATTGTATTTATTTGTGATTTCCATTTCTTTTTGTGGAACGTCTGACATATATTTATGGTTCGCTTTTTGTGCATATGTGGATTTTTTTTTTGTGAAACTATATTTATTTGCGGATCGTAGCTTATTTATTCAGAATATTGCAACAATTCTGACCCCATACTTTCTTATCTTAGAATTTTTTCAAAAGGTATTTTATTGCAGCACTTTATACACTGCCCGTCCCCCAAAAAAGTCACACACTCTAATATTTTGTTTAGTCATCCAGCAGAGTTCAGGTGTGACCAAGTGTCGTATCGATGAATCGAACATTGGCCGCGTTACAATACATTTTGGGGTCAACTTTGAAAAGTTTGTGAAGTCGTAACTTTTTAGCAACAGCGATGTAGTGGAGTAGGCGGGTCGAGACCGTGGTTCGAGACCGATGAGTAATTGTTAATGAGCGCCAGCTGTGCGCGTACCGGCCTCGGATCACGTAGGAGATCGGGACCATATAAGAGAACGAGCGACCGGACCGTTGAAGAGAGAGGACTGGGCCCGAACTTGTGTTTGTATTTGTATTTATGTTTTGTTCGCCGGCGGTCGGCCGTGAGGGGCCGCCGGCTGTTATTACTTTACTAAATGTTTAAATGTATTCCGGTTCCCGTCTCCTTCCTTGCTTTTATTGAACCTCTCTACAAGCGAAAATCACAATTCTTTTTGGTCAGGTCTGTGCAGCTCCGTCCAAAGATAAATTGATCCGATGTCTTACAGGACTTGTAGTGAAAAAACGCAATACTGTACTTGTTGAGATTGCCGGCACTTACACTTATTTAGTGTCAGGTATGGAATGCGATGAGCGTGACGAGTGCATGACATGTGCCAAGTACAATTTTTGAACATAACTGGGTTCGAAAGTGACAACCGTTTGAAAAGCACACCCTTTTGATCTGTTGGTGGGCTATAGAGTGAGTGATAGAGACCCCATACTTGACACCTGACTGATGAGTTCCACCTCTACGAGTTTGCCAATTTTCACCTTTTTTTCATAGGGCTACAATAGACTACCATTGCGGATGAATTCTAACACTGACAAGAACAATAGAGGCCCCTAAAAAGATGTTAAGGTGTATAATGTTAGTGGATAGTAGGGTTGTCAAGGTACCATAAACATAGCTTATGATAATATACAAGTAAACTCAAATAAAGAACTCAATGCTATTGTTTAAGTAAAGGAAATTATATATTTATTTTATTAGGATATAAACACAGGTAACTCAAGTGAAAGTGAGGTTAATAAATCTTGATAACAAATGGCTTGATTTTTATGAAGGTCAGCAAAGACAGGAAAACAAGTTAATTCTTAAACTGAATGATTATAAGACACTGAAGAAGGGTCTGTTTCATGTGTAGTCACATTACCATAACAACTTTTATGACATAACTCACATCTTTTCGTTTGGCTCTCAGCGGAGGCGGTCGCATTTTTTCCACTCCCCGTCCTTGCCCTTATTTTTCCCTGCTTTTGTCTCTTGTCTCGTCTCATCTATTGAGAGACTCTCTCTGCACTGCCCTCCAAACTTGGAAAATTATGGATCTGATCAACTGGTCTCTCAACGCAATTGACACCATTTTCTCGACGAGAAAACTGGGTTCGGGGGAACCTGTCTGCCCTGACGGAACGTTCGCAGCTGGCTACACAATGTACGCGTGGGAGGGATGGCGGATCGTGTGTCTGGCGGCTCTTTCCGTGGAGGATGCCAAAGATATTTTCCCTATTTGGAACCATGATAACAGGTCTTGTGCTGATTGGATTAGGCTTTGCCCTGGGTTATCGAAGAATTCATAAAACGGGAACAGCTGTCCAAAGCCTCATAAGGCTGCCCGTATCGATTGAAGCTGTGGGAAGAGCGGTCAGCATTGAGACTGAGACTATTAATCGAAATATGGTTGTTATCAGGGAGATCTTAACAGCTATGGAAAGGAAAATTTATGGTATAGGAGATCAGAATTGACAATTGACAATGAGGGTTGCCGTGACATCTTGGAATACGGTTTCCCGACTAAACAAATCGCAATCTTATCTTTTCGGCTCCCCGGATCCAGCAACGGCCTTGGTCAAGGCAGCTGGAAAATTAACCCTGTGAGAGCACTGCAGTGAGACGCTCTTGTGTCCCTCCCCCACTCTACAGACTCAGAACTATCACACACACATACAGACATTGACCTCACCCGATCCCATGCCTCCGTAGCTTTGAACCGCCAGCCTGACAAGCGGGTCTGTGAGCTGCGCCGTAATGGCACTGGACCGGATGGCTTTTTGCCGGAGCTGGATTATTTTACCCTGTTGCAAGTCTTGTCTATGGCGTATTATGTGTATCTGTTTTTCTCACCACTTCCCTCATGTTATGCTGTATTTTTCTTCTTAAATCCATTTCGTTACACTGTACTTGTTATATGTTTAATGACAATAAATTGAATCCAATCCAATCCAATCAATGACATATATTCACTGTAAGAATAATTAACACCAAATAAAAAAAATCTTCAAAAAATTAATGTAGACATACTGCAATATCTATTATACAATTTTAATGCTACATATTTGTCAATGTAAGCTTGTCGTAATGTTGAATATGAGACGTCCGAGCTAACAAGATCACGTTATTGTGACGTAACTGAAACGTAATCTGACATTTACATTTAGACATTTAGCAGACCCTTTTATCCAAAGCGACTTACAAAGAGTTTAGGAGCAATAAGCGATAGTTCAGACAGGAGCTAATAAAACATTAAGTGCCAATACAAAGTAACTGGTTTCAACAAAAGCTAGACCACTACCTGTTGCAACTACCTGTTGAGAGAAAGGGTTAGTGTTTTTTTAATCCTGTGCTCCTCCAAGGGTTTAAAAGGCATGACGCTTTTTCCAGGAAGGAGGCAGGAAGTGAGCAGAGTAGAGGAACTGTCACTCATGGTGTCGGAGAGTGGTGTTGCTAGCTGCGGGTAGTATTTGTTTGACGCACGATAGTGTTTATGATTTATTATGAATCTTGTTCACTCTCATCTACAGAGTACGTTGATCTCGGACTTTGATATTGGCTCATTGGCTGAATCTTGTTACACTCAGGTGTCTAGTACGTTTGTGTGCTTTTGGTTTAATAACTCAACCTATGTGCCACGACAGGCATTACCAAGAAGGGAAAGGTAAGCACGTCACGTGACATACATTCTGCTACACGTAGGTTGTGTCTGATGTTGAAGACATTAGTTTAGAAGTGTGTGCCACCCACTGTATTTTTGTTCAAAGATCGTTAGAGTAGATTAGATTAGATTCAACTTTATTGTCATTACACATATACAAGTACAGTGTAACGAAATGTAGTTTAGGTCTAACCAGAAGAGCAATTAGCAAGTGCAGGATATACAGTGTGAATAAATACAGAATACAATATTAGGAAAATACTATACAATGGGCATGTACTATGAAAATATGACAGTCGGTATGTACTATGAACAATATAAACAGAAGGCTATATACTGTGAACATTAATGTACAGGTGGTTATGAACAGATAACAATATAGACTATACAATAGTGCAAGTGACTTGAGTGTGCATTAGTTACAGACATTAGCAATTAAAGTTACAGTGCAGTAGATGAGTTGATGCGGTTATTAAAGGTACGGTGCAGTACATGAGTTAATGCAGTTATTGAAGTTATAGTGCAATACATGAGGAGATGCAGTTATACATTTACAGTGCAGTAGATGAGTTAGTGCAGTTATTGAAGTTACAGTGCAGTAGATGCTTTAATGCGGTTATTAAGGTTACAGTGCAGTAGATGAGTTAATGCAGTTATTGAAGTTATAGTGCAATAGATGAGTAGATGCAGTTAGTTATGCAATAGATGCAGTAATGCAATAGAGTAGGGATTAGTAATCCAAGTAGTCTTGGGTCCCGAAGACTTCTTTTTCTTACTTTTGTTTTGTAGTGAGGTTAGAATTATTACTTAATAAGATATAGTATGTTTTATTATATTGAGTTCTTTGTTTTGGCACAGATTGACGTCCCTTCTTTTCTGTGTTTGTATTATGTTTATTAATCACCCTTAGCACCTGTAAATAAACACGTTATTTACAGTCCTCTTTGGTCTTCATTTTTCCTCTCCTTGGTCCTCATTACCATTACCCTTCAATTCAATTCAATTCAAGTTTATTTATATAGCGCTTTTCACAATGTGTATTGTTTCAAAGCAGCTTTACAGGGGCAAACAGGAAAAACAGATAAGTTAGAACACAGCACAGTGCATGGTGTTTATACAACGAGTAAGATCATTCTAATAAATAATATCTAATTTATAAATAAATAAATGAATGAATGCAGTCTCCCGGTGAGCAGGCCAACACTGCCCTGCTGTGGCGAGGAACACAAACTCCAATGATTGATTAATGGAGAAAAAAACCTCGGGAGAAACCAGGCTCAACTGGGAGGGCCAGATCCCCTCTGACGTGTCATAGCTGCACTCAAACTGGTAACATGTGATTTTAGTTTAGCATTTAATACCAAATATTGTAACTTCAGCATTAATAAGACAAATAATCCGTCTTTGCTCTTGGTTGGGGATGTAGTGGTCTGAGCTGATGGTCTGATGGTCATATTTCTCTTGGCTGGTGGTGGAATTGCCTTGGATGGAGCTGGGATGGTCAATCAGTCTGCAGCTGTAGCTGGCGTAATCTCAAATTGGGGATGGGCATCTGTCAGTCGTCTGGACACGGTGGAACTTCTTCTTACCTCGGGATGGGCATCCCGAGGCAGAGGCGGAAAGAGAATAAAGAGAATAATTAGCGTAGCTGCTGTTCCTTGAAACCGTATGTGCATATCCATGCCAGTTACTGACCCAAATCAATCGGGATGTAACATGTTTGGGGGCTCGTCCGGGATAGGTTACATATAGGTCATAGGAGTAATATTCAAATTGACAAGGATTGAGATAGTTGTGAATTTGTTTTTTTTGGTAATATCTGATGTTGTGGAAACCACAGCTTGTGTGGAGTATTACGTTACTAGTGTTTGTATTGTTTAAATGAGCAAATATGGCTTCCTTTGAATTGCAAACATTCATTACTGACCCAACTGTAGGGCAGTTAGAGTTGAGTTAGAAGGCAGAACATTTTACGTTTTCTCTGGGTAAACAAATGCGTAAAACTGAATCGAAAGTGGTAATTATACAACGTTTAGTTGAACTGAATCTATTGCCTATGCCGGATGTTGAGTAAGATGGGGTTTCCCACATGGCTGACTTTAGTGTTGAGCATAGAAGTTCGAAGTGGCGAAGAGGAGGCCGATGTCAAGTTTAACATGTTTCCCCGGGTGTGGTCCTCTCCTTGGTCTATCGATCCCGGAAATGACGCACGCATTAAAATCCAGGAAATCCGCATGCACTTAGAAGCTCAGGAAAGAGCCCAGACATTTTTGTCTGGTTTGTTTTGTCTCCCTTTCGGGAAGTATCTTAGTTTGTTCCCTTGTTTTGATTTGCTCTGCTGTCTAAGATGACTTGAAATGTTTAATACCTGGTGTGTTGATGGAATGGACCAGCCTAGTGACAAAGAGATTCAAACAGGAAGTTGATCTGTTTTATGGGAATTCTAAGGAAATTAGACTGTACCAAGTTTTAAGTATTAGAGGGGACATTGGAAAATGTGATGTCTTGATCAATGTGAGTTTGTTTAATATAATTATTGTAGTAGAGTAGGCGGGGCGAGACCGTGGTTCGAGTCCGGCGAGTAATTGTGAATGAGCGCCAGCTGTGCGCACACCGGGCTCGAATCACGTAAGAGATTGGGAGCATATAAAAGGAACGAGCGACCGGACCGTCGAAGAGAGAGGACTGGGCCCGAACTTGTGTTTATATTTGTATTTATGTTATTTCGCCGGCGGTCGTCCTTGAGGCGCGGCCGGCTGTTATTATTTCTGTTATTAAATGTTTAAATGTTTGCCGGTTCCTGCCTCCTTCCTTCCTTTCTTGAATCTTATTACAATTATTTTTGCATTGACTAAAGTTTATCCATGGCTCTAAGTTTAGTTAAATGTATTGTGTTCATTTCAGGGTTTGTGTTGTTACTGGTATTATTTTGTTTCCTCTTTTTGTTTTCATGGTGCTGGCCACCTCTTATAAATTCAGTGTATGTTTTGTCTAGAGGTGTGTTACTTGTTGTACCCTGAGAAAGGTGGTGTTGGATTTTTGTTCTCTGTTAGTGAGAAGCTAAAGCATAATGAGTCCTTTTTGTGTACCAAATCTTTCCTATGATCTAATTTGAATGGAATACATTTTTTGCATCTTTTTCCTCTCTGATGAGGCTTGATCACATTTTATCTTGCGTAAGCAGGATTTAATAAAAACTGTTACACTTGAAGACTAATTTGCTCCCTGTTTTGTGGCGATGGAATCAATTCTTTGTTGTGATTTGCTAAGGCTCATGGCAGATCCATCACAACCCCCCTCACCCCCATTTAAAAAAAATCATCAGATCTACATGAATCACAATAATGACCCATTTTGGATCCAAAATGGCGAATTTCGCCGAAAGGTGAAAAGTTGGCATCCCTGGGATTGTCTTCTATTTATTTCTCACTAAAGAAAAAAACATATGAGATTAAGTGCCACTTGCGAAATCCTTTTATTCCAAAGTAAAGCAAATTTGCTGCTTTGTTAAAAGGTAACCCATTCTGAAAAGTCTATTTACACTACCTGTGCCCCAGTCTCTGATATGTCCACCCCAACACTCAACCTTGACTGGCCCGAGTTTGTATGGCCATCTCACCCAAAATGACGGCAGCACTTGAGGACCATAGTCCTGCAAATTGTGCCAAAAGTGCCATTTCTCAGCAAGAATTGGGCCAAATCTGCACAAACTAAGCAAAGTCGTATCTGGCAACCATTGCTGAGCCAGTGCTGGGTTATTTTCGGTGAGCCACAGCCAGAACACAGCCGACCCAGCAAGCATTTTCGCGTCTAAAAGACATCCAATATCCTTCTAAACATAACCCAGACGGCTAGTCTAAAACAAGGCAAAATTTGGGCTGTCAGTGAAAATCTAATAGATATCTAACAATAGCCCAAGAATAGACTAGTCATCAATTGGACGGCTATTGAACGACTACATGTATACGTCTTATAGACGGTGAATATGGGTCTAGGTAAGAAAATCCTCCAGGGGGTGTGCATCTGGGCTGGGAGCATGATGATAGCGATCAGCTCATCATCCAGCCCAGTCAGGAACAAATGATTAAATTCAGGACCGCTCCAACTCACCAGACAGGAAGACTTGATTAAGCCCAAATAAAGAAGTCCAACTGACGTCTGACGATTGGTGGGAATTACGCGTTAACTTGTAAATTGGTTATTAAAGGGGTCATATGGCGCGAATACGTGTCTTTGGTGTGTTATAAATTGCCCATGCATGTTTTAGACACGTAAAATTGCAATAATTAAAGTGTTGGAAGAAAAGATGCATTCTATCTAAAAGCGAATGCTCACCCAGACCTGCATGAAATGCCTCGTCTAACCACACCCCCACAAATCTAAGTCAGTTCGTGGTATGATTTGACAAAAAAAGCCCAAATGTATTCACATGTAAGATGGGCATACCTGTAGGGTGACCACCTGCTAATAAGCCGAAGGGGGGACAAGGGGTATGTTTCTGAGGGACAATGTGGGACACTGCCTGGCGCGGCGGTGCCCCCACCCCCCGGACAGACTCACTAGTGGTTTACCCATTTCTGGCACATACCACCTTACATGGTATAATGCCCTATTCCCCTAAACATGTGTAATTGCTGATGTATGCTCTTGAATAGGCCAGCCAATGTATATTTTTTTAAATAAAGATTCACAATATTTTGAACATTCAATGAATTGACAAATGCACTTCCACTTACGATTTACTTTAGCTATTTTATTTTCCCAGTCTTTCTTGTACCCACACCTTCTCTTTTTAATTAATGGCTCAGACCAGTGGCGTTGCTAGGCCCTTTTTAGGGGAGCTAAAGCCCCCCTAAAGTTCTAGCTCAGCCCCCCTAAAATATTGTGTGTAATGTAATCTGTACAAGAATTCGAGATCGCTTTGTAGCCCCCTTTAAAACTCTTATTATGAAAACGGCGTTAGGCTGCGTTATTTAGCGCATTCTTCAGTTCACACACGTCAACACATTGGAGTTAACGTCATTAGCAGAGTAACTTTACAAGGTGTGTTCATTAACATGACATCTGCATTTTTGCCATTCTTTGTTATAAATGCATCTTAATATGATGTGGAAGCGATACAAGACCCCTTTCCCTTCCACTGTTTAAAAGTTTTATGTGCGTTCACCCCTCGTTAACTATTTGTTAACGTTACCTCAAGCGAAATGAAAGCACCATAAGTTATTCTTACTAAATAATGATTCAGCAGTTGATTGTGACATTTATTTTATGGATTTGTGACTGTTGTTGTCACTTTGAAATATAAATGTTGCAGATTGACCGATTAATGTGATATTCATTTGAATAACAATAATTTGTATTTATGCTTTTCTGCATATTCTTTATTAATTATTTATTTTAGTAACGTATACAATATATGGTGATTAGAGTGTGTCTCTCTCTATATATATATATCCTCATTGGAGGCTGAGCCCCCCTAATATTGAAAACCTAGAATCGCCCCTGGCTCAGACTCAGTCTCTTTCTCCATTTTTCAAATTGGAGCGCGCATCTTAAAGTTCCTTCCAAGTGTGTGAATGTGCGCGCGCTGTCATGACAACAACAATGGAACAACCTAGTCAGCAGTTCAACTGAGGGGTGGGTGTGGCAAAAGTAGCGTGCTGAACTGTCAAGTAATGTTCGTTTGGCTGCCTGTGGCTCGAGGATATAGAGCGACCAACTTTTTTTTGAGAAAGCTTTGATTATGCGTGACACCTTCTCAATTTGCGGGACGCATGAATTGGGCTTCAAACGCTGTGCGCGCACGCGCTACGCGGGACGGGTGGTCACCCTACATACCTGTCAGTACAATTGCTTTGGAAACTGATGTTCCAAATATAGTAAGAAGCGCTACATTTCCAACCCCGGCTTGCAGTATTCGACCAATCACTGCCCACTGGTTTACTGGCCAATCATAGCATACCTCGCTTTTCAGAATGATGAGCATTGTAAAAAAATCTTAACGTTTCATAGAGTCGGGCCAAAGAGGAGATACAAACATGCAGGGTATGTGGAAAATAAAGCGTTTTTTTTCCTTAAATCGTGTACACATATTGCATTACATCTAAAACAAACGTTAGTTTCACAAATTTTGATCTACTTGCCTTCCATAACACTTTCCTCTCCAAGTGTATGACGCTCATAAGGAGAGCGTGACGTTAAGGAACGTGATTGGAGGACGTCTGAGCTATATAAATCACAGGCAGCTCTTCCTAGCTTTCGCCAGTTGAGTTTCAATAAGAGCTTCTGCACCACATAGGGCAGACGGGAACACAAACACAAGTAAGTTACTCTTTAAATCATATAGCAGCCTTCACAATTACGTTCATAATATATATTCTTTTGTGGTTTTTGAATGCATTTACGACGTGAGTTTTGGCGTGAAAACGTGCTTTGGCTCGACTCCATGTCAATTTCTCCCCACTGTTTCACCCTTTGCTCCAATGCCTACGTGGACGTTGTGTGTGGACAGTCAGTAATGCTGATCTTGTCTTAAAGGCAGATACACTCCGCGTTAGGCAAATGCTTTGTTTCACGGATTTTTTTAAATAACGTTAGACACTGTCATTCACGGAACAGTAGGTTTTTAAAATACGTGTAAGAGTAAAGTTTTTCTGTTGCGGTGTGTGTTAGCGCTCGCGCTAGCTGGTTGGTGTACGTGTCACTATCGCGCACGCGCAGATCAAAGTTTACTGGAGTTGCGGTCTAGCCTTGACAAGTTTTTGATTCCCTTTAACCAAAGGAACAAACGTGTTTTCCAATCCAAAATATAGATATTTCGATTGGAAATGTGACATTCAACCTATCTTGAAAGATTTTCTTGAGAAAGGATTCAACGGTTAGGGTGAGATATCCGTCTTTCGTAGTCTTTTAGCCGTTAGCATGGCGTGTCGTGAGTTGACGTAGCACTCAATGATAGTTACGCTATGTTAAGTAATGGCCATACACAATGTTCTTAAACAAAATTTCTTTCAGCTATAACGAGTTAAGTGCGTTTTTTAATACAATTTCCGTTACATATGGATACTCTGAAAACGAATATATATCCGCCATATTTAAACCCCCACAAATCTCACACGCAGAAACGGCCACGTTAGCAAGACGCCAGCGCTGCTGGGCCATCTTGCTAGTTCATTAAAACGAATAAATCCTTTTAGTTGAACACCTTTACATGTAAGAAATTCTTGATGGACAGTAACTGGTGGGACTATGCCTGGGATTTTATTTGTATGAACTGTATAGTTATAAAATTAACAAGTAGGCTATGTGACTGAATATACTGGATCAGGATTCTTATTTAAAACTTTTAGTTTGTGAGTCACATTTGCAAGTAAATCCAGCAAAGTAGTGTAATGTGACATCTGCCATTCACTGAAATGCAAACCAATTATGCCACGTGCGACTAAGTTCTTTCAAAGTTAGGTAATTTGCATGATCGGGTCTAAATTCTTTCGCTTCGATTTGTTTTTATTTTCCTTTCAGGCAAAAGCTGGCAGGCTGACACGAACGAGCAGCTTTACAGGACGGATTATCTGGTAACTGACCATTTAGCTGGTAAGACTATAGACCGCTACGTTTGTTTTAAACATCAGTTGAAATTTATGACAGACTGCGTTTTCTTGCTTGTATGTTTTAGCTGGGAGGCTTTCTTGCTTGTTTGGCACTTGTGTGTTTGTAGCCACTGGGCACAAGTTGTTTTCCTTGTGTGGATCATTAAGATGAGAACTAATCTTATGAGTGGTCATATGATATAGCTGATTATAGAGCGATTATCTACAATAGTAATGCTTAAAATACATGATGTTGGATGTTTGTGTAAACTATATAGAGTACTTTGTCTTTTAATGTGCTCTGAGGAGCTGTGTTTATGTATACATTTTTTAGTCTTTAGGAAGCAATTGGAGGAAGAGACCCGGGTAAGGGCTTGCAGAGAGGCCCATTAAACAACATTCGGTCTCCACTGGATGTGGCGCGATGAGACTAGAAGAAAACCTTGTTCAGTTTCGATTTTATTTTTGCGTTGCATCGTGCCGCTTGCGTGCATTGTAGACACAGTGTAAGATAATAACTACTCTTAAGTTTTGCACTTGACTTCATTTTCACCAAGTTATCAAAGTAAAGCCATGCTCTTTCAAAGCCATATTCCCTTCTATGCTGCGATTTTGACTCTCCCTGTTAAAACCCCCCAGCATATGCTGGTTAGGTATGTTTTGAAGACTGGCAGCTGGTCATGTGCTGGTTTGAGCTGGTTTAACTGGTCGTGTGCTGGTCCTGAGCTAGGACCTAACAGCTTCGGACCAGCTACCTTGTTTCTAAACATACCTAACCAGCATAAGCAGTTTTTTCTTACTTGCATAGGACTGGACAATAATACGAAAACAATATTTATTCCGATCTTATACAGTTTGATAAATTTGATATGATTTTAAAACACATTTTTGATATTTCACAATACAGTTTTCCACCATGGGCATCCGGGACTGAGCCCTGGCAGGCAGGCTGACGTTCTCTCTCAGATCCCCGACAGCTGCTTTAATGGTGTTATGGAGCAGCACGTTGTGCCCCAGTATAAATTCCTATTTTGTTATACAGTGATAGTTGTTGTCCGTATTTTCTTTTACAAAATGGATCTGCAATTTGGTGTAACAATTCATGCACGTAAAAGTGATGCCGACAGACATGAACTGGACGATTAAAAAGTTATATTGCCCATCCTCGATCGGGAGCAGACTTGATCCTTGATCGAGCTTGCGCATCCGTAATGTGCCTGTCCTGCGCCGTGCTTCTCGTCCTGTGTCCACTGCCACTTTGAAGTCTCATTCACAAAATTGTTTGTGAAGAAAGCCTAGTCTTAAATTTGCATTTATATTGTGTGCGGGAGCAAAGATTGCACAAGTTAGGAGCATGTTCGTTATTTTAACATGTAGACACACCGCAGGCGTGCTCAAATAGGGAGTGATCCTGTCGCTTGTGCATACGGCGGATCCAGCTGGAAATATTTTAACTTTTAGAGTGCTGCGCATGCAACGTTGATCATGTGAAAAGAGAAAGCAGCGCGGGTGGCGTTTTCCGTGCAGTTTTATACACAAAATATGAATGGCTCAGAGGATCATCAAATTTTTTCTTTAATACACATATTTTCACAAAAGAAAACACAATTGTGGTGCACGATTTCACTAAATTAGGGATTAGAGGTCGAACGATATGGGTTTTTCTCTGTGGGATTAGAAATCAGGATAGCTGATGGCCGATATGTGGCCGATTTTCTTTTTTCCACAATCACATAAAATCTAATTTAAGAAATGATGCTGAATATTGCTTCACTCCCTGCCAGCCAATAAAAAAAGTTGACATTTTCACCAAACTTTAATGGCTCACAGTACATTTTCTGTAAAGAATGTGTAGACAAACAATATGTCCAATGAAAGAACAGAGTCTCTGATTTTAAACAAAAGAAACCATATTCTATGTTCATTTGTTCATTTTTATCCCTCCTTAGATGTGGGAAGATTTTTTACATTTTGACAAAAACGTTAATTATCTCTGCTGTTGAATCAAATATTCTGCCCAGATTACACTTTTAACAAAGATTAAAAACGATAAGAAATGTAAGTTCTAGGATTCTGTACTTTTTCCCAAAGGTGTTTAACAGTGCCACCTGCTGTACAACAGTACAAACAATGATTGCCATAATAACGTCTTTGCAGGCAACCCTTTTTTTAAATGACAGGAACACGTCAATGGTGTTAAATTATATTAAACATTTATTTAAGACATGTCTCTGCAAATCAGTGCACTTTGCAGTGTGAAATGTGCAGAGGAACAGCCGACTTTGGAGTGCTCGCACTGCTGACATTACAAGGAATTAGCAACAGAGCTTGTTCAATAACTATTTAATACCAAACCCTCAAAAAAGTGGACGGCTTACAGCAAATTCACTCAGCTCTGAGACACTCTGTATGAAGAAAGAAATCAGACCTAACCTGTGTTCTCTATCAGAGTTCTACCGTAGCTTTACAACAAACTTAATGACACCGGTACATGCAGATTCTGATTTTCCCTGATTTTTTTACTTGGAAATAAAAAGATCTATGTGAATACCACAGAGTGAACTTGTAGTATTGTGTTATAGTTTTGAGGTATTGTCAAATGAAGCTCTGTTATTCTATATAGGACAAACTTCTGTCCAGCTGCAATAAAAGCATTTAAACTATACTTGTTTGATAAAGAGGGCCATTTTGATGCTTAATCCAGTAATTTAAATTAGTTGAAAAGAGTACAATATGTTAGACTATCATTTATAGTATGCTGCAGCTGAACTCTTAAAAAGTAATATTTTAATAACCTTAATATAGCTGGAGCGTGCACCTAGGGGTGTGCGATATGACGATATTAGATCGCGAACGATTAAAATGACTGCACGATCCACTTTTTCGGGAAAATCGTTAAATCGTCCTATATAGTAGTGTTCTATAGAATTCGTCCACATACTTGCGATAGATTGCGCCATGTTAACAAGCTCGTATACGTTGCTTGTGAATTCAGTAAGATTAAGTGACGCGGTCAGTGAAGATGGAGGGAAACACGGAGGACTTGGTCCCTAAAAAAAATTCTACATCAGTAATATTGAAATGGTTTGGGTTTTCCCCAACTGACACGGCCCAAACAACAGTTATTTGCAAATGTGGCAATCATAAGATTCGAGCGTCGTAAGGCAACACAACGAACCTTTTTAACCACCTCAAAATAAAAGGGACTGAAAGAGTATGCCGACAGTCAAATTATAAAGGGATCCCACGCGAGTAAATCAGGTACAACCAAGCATACGGAAACTAAAAGGCTTAAACAACGACTTTAGCGAAAGAACCATTTGAGAAAGGAACTCCGTATCCGTATGACAGAATGAACAAGCGCTGGAAAGATGTCACTGACGCGGTCGCATTTTACCTGGCCAAAGACATGATTTCCATAAAGACTGTGGAAAATGAGGGCTTTAAAAAAACTGCTCAGTCGTAGATCCACGTTACGAAATACCCAGCCAAAAATATTTTTCCTCCACGCCCATTCCACAGCTTTACTCCGAGTGCCACAACAAGATGAAAAACAAAATTCAAAATGTAAAGTTTTTTCTAACAGCTGATTTATGGTCTTGCACTTGCATTAAATATTAACTTGATTAAAATATTCTTCAAAATATAAATGATAAAGAGTATATTTTTATATGGGGACTTAGTTTGAAGTTTGAAGCCCCTTTAATTAGCAAAATAGTCTTAAAACCAACTTGAAGAAGAACCGCGATAAAATCGTGAATCGTGATCTATCTTGAAAAAATCGTGATTTGAATTTTTTTTCTAGATCGCCCACCCCTACGTGCACCTAGCACAAGGATAATACAAGTATTGGATTGGGACGTCTATTGCCTGATACTAAAAATAAAATGACTGGGGCCACACTAGCCTGATCTGAAATCTGAGTTTGATTCGCCTATAATGTGCATTTGAAATGGCAACACACTTCGGACATCATTTTATTTATATACACTTTATTGTCATTAAATATCTGAGATGGCTTGAAAAACAGTGATCGAAAGAGTGTTGGTGGTAGGGCTGCAACTAACGATTATTTTAATAATCGATTAATCTATAAATTATTTTTCGATTAATCGATGAATCGGATAAAACCATAAACCAAGAAAAGCATTCATTTCCAACTCTTTATTCAAAAACAGAACTAAAATCTTTAGAAACTGCACAATCATGTTGCTCCTTGAACATCCCTGAGCTGTTATAATAATAATAAGATAAAAATGGACTAATACAAAAAACATACACATGTATGTTTTACATCTGCCAAATATATAGACTTTTTTTAAAATAAAAGTGCCACCTGAGCTGCCAGAACAATAAATCATTTATAAAAAATAAAGAACAATCAAACAAATCCTGCCAATTTTCTGATTTGTAATGTCAGAACTTGTTCTCTACACTAAACTGCAGACAGACACTCGCAGATGCACACACTTTTGCAGACGCACACACTCACAATCTCTCACACTGACACACACACACACTCTATCAAATTCACTTGAAGCTTATTCATTAAATTATTACCATCATTGTAGTAAGTGCAAGCTTCATGTATACACCACATTTAAACACAGCTTAAGATGACCGAGTGCTATAAAAGAACATTAAAATTAAATCAAAAAGTACAACACACACATATTTGTCAATAATAACCTATATGGGACAAAGCACAGAATATACACTGCAAAAATTGCTTTTCTAACTTAGTAGTTTTGTCCTGTTGTCAGTTCAAATATCAAAAAAAATCTTAAATCAAGATACATTTACTAGACACATGAAATAGCATAAGAAATGATGTCTTGTTTTCTGAAAAAAAACACCTCAAAATGAAGTGATTGTTTACCTAAAACTAGCAAAATTATCTGCCAATGGGGTATGAAAAATAATCTTAATGAGATAATTTCAAACAGAAGTTTTAAGCATCAATTAATTTTCTCATGCCATTTTTCTTGTCTTGTAATCTTTTTTTTTTTTAGATACTTGGACTAGAAACGAGAAATAAATTACCAAGTAGGAAAAGCTTTTTTTGAAGTGTAGCTATACATGACAACAGACTGATAAATGAATGGTTCAAAAAAGGCTAGAGAAAAAGTGTTTTTATTCTTGCAATGTAAAGTGCAAAGTAACTATAACACCCCTGCTTTACTTCTGTTATTAACGAGCTAACGCTAATTTGTCAAGCTGGATAACGAGTAAACATCTGCACCAGGGACATTACGTTCCTCACTTCAAAACGGAACAAACGTATGATTCTGTAATGACTTAACCTGCTTTTGAACTCCTCATCAAAGAGTCCAACATGTTTGCGTTTCAGGTGCTGGATCATTGCCGTGGTGCTCCCGTGCCATGTCGCTTTTGCATATTTTGCAGTTAACACACATTTTCTGTTTATTTAGTGTGAAATGCTCCCGCACATTGGATGACTTGGGTCGCACGGATTTCTCTGCCTCCGCCATGTATCTTTCCTCGTTTTTTTATTTATTTTTGCTCCGCCCTGTCTATGAGGCGCCGAACTCTGCTAGCATCAGTGCGCGAGAGAGACAGTGTTTTCACTCCGCTCCGCGCTCAAATAAAGTTATATATTTATAATCAAACGTCTCAGTGTCGCGCGACACAACGAATCGATTATGAAATTCCTTGCCAACTCTTTTAGTAATCGATTTGTATCGATTAAATCGATTCGTTGTTGCAGCCCTAGTTGGTGGTGTATTTCTACTTTGGTGCTTATTTGGAGTTTCTATGCAAGAGCACCCTCTGGCTATAAAATGGCTAGTGCATTTAACCTTACTTAACTTAACCTTAAACTTAACCTTAAAAAATGGAGTCTGCTTGATTTAATCACTTCTCACGCTATGGCCAGTTTTTTAGCAAAACCTAGAAATATTGATAAATTAAAAATATAAATGAATCAAGACCTAGAATAAGCCACTGAAAACAAATTTAAACAGTCCTCAATGTCAATTGCAGATTTGTCTGTAGTGTTCTTGCGCTTTCTTAAATGATTTTTCACTTTGACCAAAACACAATTCCTAATTACTATAGTGTAATGTGCCACCTACAGGCATTTTACAGAATCCCTTAAATCCATGTAATTTAAAAACATCTTCAGTTTAATATTTCCAATATTTCTGGAATGACAAAGAAAAAATTGCAGGGGTACCTATTTATACACATAAAAAATGGACTTTAATAAATTAAGATTAATTTAGACCGGTATGTCAAATGCAGGATTTCAAGAAAGTGTCAAGTAATGGGTGTTTTGTGCTTCAAAGCATAATTTCATAACTTCAAAATGTGCTTTAAAGCTCTACTGGGGCACATTTAGACAAGTTATTTTTTCTTTCAATGGTAACATGATTCTAATATTTCATGCCCATCCCCAATTATCACAATTTCACATTACTTTTTTTGTTATACGTTTCAAGTGTTCCGAAGATAACCGTATTGATCTTTCCATGATTGATCCGTCCATGATTATATTTTGTAAGTAATATTTCAGAATTAAACACTGCAGAACTGTAACTGCAGCCTTTGCGGGTTTTGTTTATTCCCTTTGCTTAACCGACACTCGTTGTGTGTAGAGTATGCGACTGTCAGCATGTCAAGTAGATGTTTCACAGAGGTGTGGTGTACATGTTTTCAATTAAATGCAAGGGTTCATTGTTGGACTTGATTTGCAAAGGTTTTTTGCTGATCTACATACACTTGGTACAGTACACAAGGGTTACTGGAAAATCCTCTTAGCTTGGTTTAGAATTAGTCTTAGATTTGGGTAACACACAGGCAGCTTGACCTTGCACAAAAGGGATACAAAAGTAATGTAGATGCAATGTTAACTGATAAAAATACATTTTCATCAATAGCCTATTTTGTATGAATCTAAAAATCAAATAAGCTCTTGACAGTGTTGATGAAAAGTAAATTTCCCTAGCAGTAAAAACAGTTTATGGCTGTGATATCACTGATAAGCTCAAACTTGGATTCCTACCCTGATCTGTGTTCACATGAGCTCTTCTTTTTTAGTGGCACACTCTGACTCCGTGTAAACGTGGGATTTCGACCATGAGTTCAGTCGCTGTACTTACGCAAGAAAGCTTTAATGAGCATCGCAGTGGCCTTCTGCCAGAGCAGCTCAAATGTGAGTAATGCTCCAGGAACCTTATGACTCGTCGTTGTACTGGTAAAGAAGGCATATCATTGCTTGTATGATGTAAAATGTCTTTTGCCTCTTCCTGTCAGCTCCTCTGGCAGGCCCTAGCAGTGCAGAAGATGAGGACAGCCTTCCCACCTACAAGGATGCCTTTCCCCCTTTGCCTGAGAAGGCTTCGTCACCAGATGGGGTACCGGAGGCTGGAAACGCCTGGGCATCAAAGCTCAGACCCCTTAAGTCCTCAATAATCACCCAGGTATGCTTAATTAATGCTCGCTCATATATAAAGGTACATCTCAAAAAATTTGAATATCATGACTTGTCACTCATTTAAGGAAGTGAAATGCATATATTATATAGATTCTCATTACACATCAAAATTTCAAGAAATAAATGCTTGAAATATTTCACTGATTATGGCTTACAGATAATGAAAACCCGAAATGCAGGGTCTCCGAAAATTTGAATATTGCAGATCAATACATTTTTATTTATAGAAAACCGAAATGTCATGGTTCTGTAAATTGTTAATTTACAATACTTGGTTGGGCCACTGCATCAATCAGCCTGTGGCACTGCTCAGGTGTAATGAAAGCCCAGGTTGCTTTGATAGTGGCCTTCAGGTCATCTGCATTGTTGGGTCTGCAGTCTATCATCTTCCTCTTGATTATACTCCATAGCTTCTCTATGGCGTTCACCTCCATAAAGCTTGTCAACAGAAGGAAGTTCTCAAAAATTTCCTGGTAGATGACTGCGTTGACTGGACGTCAGATAACGCAGTGGACCAACAGCAGCGAATGACATAGTCATTGAACAAGCTTTTATGATTTGGGCTGCCATGGTGATACCGTGCTTGATTGTTACTGTGCTTGATTGGTACTTCGCTTGATTGGCCAGCAATCACGCCTGACCTGAACCCCATAGAGAATCTATGGAGTATAATCAAGAGGAAGATGAGGGACACCACACCCAACATTGCAGATGACCTGAAGGCCGCTATCATAGCAACCTGGTCTTTCATTACACCTGAGCAGTGCTACAAGCTGATTGCCTGCATGTCACGCCACATTGATGCAGTAATTCATGCAAAAGTAGTCAAAACAAAATATTGAGTGGAAAGAAATGTCAGGCTTCTGAAAAGTATGTTAATTTCTGTTAAAAATATCCTTTTTTTTCCTAATGACACAAAATTTGGGGTTTTCATTATCTGAAAGGCGTAATCATCAAAATTAAGATATAAAGGCTTGAAATATTTCACGCTGTGTGATGAATCTAAAATATATGGATTTCACTTTCTGAAATGACAAAAATATTGACCTTTTTCATGATATTCAAAAAAATTGAGATGTACCTGTAAAATATCTTTGAGTGCCTAAATTTTTGTAATTTGGCCTTCAGGTGTTCCATGTTCCTCTGGAAGAGCGCAAGTACAAGGACATGAACCAGTTTGGAGAAGGAGACCAGGCTAAAGTGTGTCTTGACATCATGCACAAGACGGGAGCCCACCTGGAACTCTCCATGGCTAAGGATCAAGGCCTCTCCATAATGGTGTCTGGGAAACATGACGCAGTCATGAAGGCCCGCAAAGAGATTGTGTCACGACTGCAGACTCAGGTAGTGTGCTAGATTTATATAAATTTAAACTTGAAAAATGGTTTGCTGTTAAATGTAGATGGTGTTTTTTTACGATTAATCGACAGGCTTCAGCTACTGTGGCAATCCCAAAAGAACATCATCGCTATGTCATTGGCAAGAGTGGGGAGAAGCTGCAGGAGCTAGAGCTGAAGACTGCCACAAAGATCCAGATCCCTAGACCAGAAGACCCCAGTAACCACATCAAGATCTCGGGAACCAAGGAAGGTTTGGAGAAGGCCAAGCATGAGATCCTGCTTATCTCTGCTGAGCAGGTCAGATACTTTGTAGTTTATCTTTTAGCTTTACTTCATTTTTTGGTTTCGTAGCTATTTGAATCTAGTAAACTGCTATTCACTCTATAACCAGGTACAAATAAGTGATGTCTTTGGTCAAATTTAGGGATGTAACGACTCCCGATACCAATCTAACAATTCCTTTTTTTTCAAAATGTATTGAAATGAACAAGTGCACTTATTTTTCATGCTGCACATTTCTTTGTAAAATAAAAATGTATCTAATGTCAAAAACAAATGAATTGCAATTTTAAAACCAATTCAAATACAAAAGGCTCTTTAATATAAAAAATTAAGACTCTGTCTGTGCTTTTCCTAACTTAGATTTTTTTATATTTTTGTAAAGAAATATCAGCAATTGCATTAAACACAGTGGTCCCTGGTTTTCAGAACATGTATTGCAATTCATTTAACATCTCGACAGACTTGAATAGCTGCACATTATTAACTATTTTCAACTAGATCACAGTGAAACGATACATCCCTAGTGAAATTGTTTGGGTATTAATTGATGGGGTATTTTTATTGCTTTTACAAAGTATGTTATTTTAAAACTGATTTCAATAATTCAATGCAGGATAAGCGGGCAGTGGAGAGGGTAAACATTGAAAAGGTGTACCACCCCTTCATCACTGGAGCTTACAACAAGCTTGTGGGGGAGTTGATGCAGGAAACCGGAGCCCGCATTAATGTTCCTCCACCCAGTGTGAACAAAACTGAGATTGTCATAACTGGGGAGAAAGAGCAGGTGGCCCTGGCCATGGTCAAGATCAGGAAAATTTATGAAGAGAAGGTGAGCAGTGCTATAAAATAAATAAACCCTATAAATAAAACCCCTTATTCCTTTAAAGCTGCCAATCTTTTCCAAAAAAAGCGCTTTATATTTTGTGAAAACTATGATATTTTGTGGTTTCAATAGTCCCTCCTTCCGAAACATTCTGATTGTTAAAGCTGACCCAGTCTATTTTGAGCTTTCGCTTCTCAGGATATTGTGATTTAGACGTCAAACTGCTATAGTTTTGCCCATCGGGGTATTGTTGAATCAACATCAGTCACGCCATTCAAAACTAGCCGAAAATCAAAGCAAATGGTTCACTTTTAACATTGATTCAATGTTGATTTCATCTTGTGAAAACTACATTAGAGATCAACACGTATTCGATTACCACTGTTTCGCTTTACTTAATGATTACTATCAGGGTGTTAAGAGACTTCCAACCAGCATTGCAAAAAGTGTTTCTGCACCGATTGCCTACTTGGCCTTTAAGTGCTGAGAATTCATGAAATTTACTCCTACTTCCAAACTTAAATATAAAAGCCCACCTTTTATTGCAATGAATGCATTATTTTTGTTCTCGATGGTATGTGTGATTTCACACCCGAGAAAACCTTTATACCGAAAATAACATTTAAAACCATTTGACTTAAGCAAATGAAAATAATTTCAGTACAGTTTTAAAACTGGTAATTTAGAAATGTTGAAAACATTTATTTTATTTCCAATGTCTATATCATAATCTATTCTATTGAAAAGTCAGTATGTGTGTTGAATATAAACTCATTTTAGGAATTTCAAGGTGAATGTATCTGAGAATAGTCTTAAATAGGGAAATCTATTCGGTGATTGGTCCATGCCAATGTAGTCATCTAAAATCCTGTTTGTGGCACAGCAAAGTGTTGTTTATCTTGAGTGTCAGGCTCAGAGATGATTTAGTCCTACACTTAACTTAAATTACAACTGCTTCGTAACCAACTTTAAGCACAATTTTGAGAGACGATTTTTTTTACTTAATTACAAGAACACTGCTAATAATTGCTAAGATACTTGATAAATACTTGCCCTGATCTCTTGATGTCTTAAACTGGGTCTCACAGAAAAACAAAATACTTGCAGTAAAATTCAAACAATTCATACCGGTTACAAATCAAGTCACAAACTGTCAGAAGAGTGGTCACAAAACTGTAACGATGCAACATTTTCTGTGACAACCACCTGAAGAAAAAATCTAATCGATGTATTGAACCAAACTGAACAACTAGTTGTTGATGACATCGGCATACACGCATGGGAGATCTGGTTACATACAAAACCTTACAATAGTTTTAAATATAATAGACAATTTTTTTTTTCAGTGGCCATGTTAAGATTAGGTTATTGACATGTGAGCAAGTCATGCTTGTCGCAGGAGCAGCGCTGAAGCAGAAGGCAGCAATCGTTTAGTCTACACATGTTACACTGCTCGCACTAAATTAATATGAAAGTGCACTGCAAAAATGCATATGGGTTGACAAGAGAAGTTACTACTTAATTAAAATGCATGCAAGACCACGTTCACACTGCCATGTTTTTTTTCTTATGTGACCCTGATGTCAGTATGAACAGGGCAAACCACATGGAATGCAATCTTTTTAAATCTGAACCACTTCCATATGTGGTCCTAAATCAGATACAGGTCTGATGTTTCGCAATGTGACCTAAGTCTGAATGGTCATATCAGAATTCAAGCGACATTTACGTCGCATGTTTTAAAAAGTTGCTAAAACTTTTAAAAAACACAGCTCTTTTCAGAAGGTTGGTGGCCGACCGAGCTTCTCACCCCATCTCTAAGGGATCGCCCAGCCACCCTGCGGAGAAAGCTCATTTTGGCCACCTGTATCCGGGATCTTGTCCTTTCGGTCATGACCCACAGCTCATTACCATAGGTGAGAGTAGGAACGTAGATTGACCGGTAAATCGAGAGCTTCGCCTTGTGGCTCAGCTCCTTCTTCACCATTTGACTGTTAGTTACCTTAAAATGCCTGTAGCTAAATTCTTTATACCAGCTGTAAGACTGTGATAAAAGTGAAGTATTGAAGCATCTAGCTCAGTCAAATGTTTACAATAGTGACCCCTTTTTTGGTGTATTCCTTTGGGCGGAGATTATTCAAAAACTCTGAATAGTGACCTGGGGGTCGCGGTAACCAAAAATTATTCGTCATTGACAGATTTTTTTATACCAGTAACGGAAAAATGACGGATGGCAGTGTTACAAATAGGGCAGTTTTTAATGCCACTTTTTGACGATTTTGTAGCATCCAATCATGCAACGTTGCGCAGACGATGAATCTGCGTATACGGACCGGGAGGGAATTTGTTCTGGACCCGACAAGTGCCAAACAAACATGCACGTGTGCACACACGTGTACACCAATGTTGCAGTGACTTCTTTCGTCAGGTAAAGTGTGTAGATAAACCATAGCTTTTATGCTAAAATGTTGTCAGTACAGCCCCTCGAGAATGTTTTGTGTTGCAGACATGGCTCTCCTTTCTCTTGGTCTATCTGTGCAGCGGGTGGCATTAAACTGCTGCACATTTAACTGACTGAACACAACGGCGTTTACAAAATTCTCTTACTGACTGCATGGGCATATGAACATGAACGCTCACGCTAAAACCTACATCGAATGATAATGTTATAACGCGTATTTTCCATTGTTAGCGTATTAGTTGTAATCGACATAAGGATATTTGCGAGACCCTGGGAATATACGATAACATCGTTATATCGCCCAGCCCTATTATTAACAAGGCATTAGACTATTACGGCCCGCCACAGTCTAATTGGTTTTGCCATAGCTTCAAAACAAACTTTTTAAACTTTATAACACATCGATCTGTTTTTTTTGTGGTGTTGTTTCTGGATATGATTCTGCAAAGCATGCGTCGGTCACTCAATCATACCCCCTGCATCATGTGCTCTCATACACACAGACGCGCATTAACAAGTTGTGCCGCGTTTACAGACTTTTTTTGAGAGCGACTAGCCTCATTTTGGAATCAGTGAGTGGAAAAAATGTCTCTGCGACTTTCTTCATGACCCAACAGCAGCTTAATGTTACTTGTTAGAGAATTAATGAATGATTTCAAGTGTTTACAATCACCTGTCATTGTTACTGACTGGACATATGAATATAAACATATTTGTCTTCAATTATTAACATTAAATATGTAAGACTTCAGCTTTGGTTGTAATAAAATACAGTAAGTTTAGAGTAAATCTAAAAATTTAGAGCAGCAGGCGAATATCTTTCAGAACTTTTCAAATAAAAAGTTCTTCAATTCAAAATAGTCTGTTGATCGCTCGACACACTTCCAAAATAGCAGTCATGAAATATGGGGTATGAAAAACTAACAGTGAAACATTAAAATTAAACATTAAAGACATTAGACATTAAAAAGGCCTCAGCACCAACACGTGAACAATAACAAGGAACATTCCCTTTTTTGTTAGTTGCCATACTTCGTCTCATGGTGATGTCTAATATTATATTCTTTGCAAACAGTGCCAACTTTGTTGCAGATAAGACACACCGGCTTTGCATTCAGCCTACCTAGTTTTGTGAATGCATAGTTGTCTTTCCATTCCTCCTTGTAAGCCCTATTTTTGTCAACTTTGCTCTTAAGACTCTTTGATAGTGCCTTTTTCTCTCACCATCTAGTTTGCTTAAATGTTAACATTACACTGCATTCAACGTAATTTCGCCTGATGCCATACTTGCTTGTAGGTCGACATTGACAAGTTTACACACACACACACACACACAACGTAAACTCATTACGAGTCGCCGTTTGCTCTGACAAATTTTCTAGCCCGAGGATGAACAATTTGATGAGACATATAAATTGAAGCTTACCGCGGAGGAGCTAGCAAACTTAAATTATCCATGGATTACTTGAGATGCCGCAGACACAGACAAACATATGATCATTTTATATGTTCACATCAAGAATGTTCATGTTCAGTTTTATTTTACATTATATTTACATGTTCAATTCAAGTTTATTTATATAGCGCTTTTCACAATGTGTATTGTTTCAAAGCAGCTTTACAGGGGCAAACAGGAAAAACAGAAAAGTACCAAATACCAAATATTGTAACTTCAGCATTAAGACAAATATTCCGTCTTTGCTCTTGGTTGGGGGATGTAGTGGTCTGAGCTGGGATGGTCCGATGGTCATATTTCTCTTGGCTGGTGGTGGAATTGACTTAGATGGAGCTGGGATGGTCAGTCAGTCACAACATGTTGTGAACATGAGGAAAAATTTTCTTAATACACAATAAATCATTGTAAGAATGTAATAACACTGCTTTTCATTTGGATTTGTGTAACACTGTAAACCATTACATGTATACTTTTTCACAAGCAACATTTCTGATGGTTCAAATGAATTCAGATTACAGTTTCTCTGTCCAGCACGAATCAATAACAACGATTCTCTGTATGCTCTGCCTCTTTGAATAAGCAGAACAAAACCTGCTTTGTTCAAATAACTTTTTTTGTCATTATCCGTAATAATTATTTGGGGGGAAATGTGAATAATTGCATTTGAGGCCAATTTAAGGTTAGCCCCTTAATTGTTAGCTTGTGCCCCTTTAACCTTTCTGTCAGAGGCTACAGTGCTCATAGTAACACAATTTAGTCTGGAGCCCTGTATTGAGACTGGAGAATTTTAAGTGTGGTGTTCTGCTGTGTTCTAGAGGAAGAATGCAACCACAATTGCAGTTGAGGTAAAGAAATCTCAGCACAAGTATGTAATTGGGCCTAAGGGTAACACCCTGCAAGAGATCCTGGAAAGGACTGGAGTCTCGGTCGAGATCCCACCCCTCGACAGTAGCTCGGAGACTGTAATTCTGCGTGGGGAGCCAGACCGGCTAGGCCAGGCACTCACTGAAGTGTATGCCAAGGTAAACGACCTTGTGTTTCTAAATGTCTTCGTATAGAAAGAAGTACTTATTTTCTCCTGAAACTCTGCTTTTGTGGGAGATTCCATTTAACATTACTGCAAAAATAACTTTTGACATAATTTGTTGTTTCAATATATTTTTCCACTTTTTGCTGAACAGGCCAATAGCTACAATGTTTCCTCAGTCTCTGCGCCCTCTTGGCTTCATCGCTTCATTATTGGCAAGAAAGGACAGAATCTGGCAAAGATCACACAGCAAATGCCCAAGGTGAGTCTGCTTTGCACTAACGTATAATATTGAGTGGCTGAGACTGTGATTTAAAATAGTTATTCATAATATATTTATAATGTCACAAAAATATAGGTGGAGAATGAGCAAGATGCAGGACAAATTAAAGTAATCATTACACCAAATGTGGTGTTTATGATCACAGGGGCTTATATAAAGATGGTACTCAAATAGAAGAATCTTTCCGCCGCCTCCGTAGCAGTACTTTAATATGTTTACTCTTGTTTCCCACTGAGTGGCGGTCTCGTCACAGGTCTTCACTCACAGTATGTTGGTACATCAAGCTTGTTTTACGCAAAAATCTCGGGCTCGCTCTCTCTCAGTACTGTATTGACATGATTGCCTGTTTTAAGAAATTGCCAAAGCATTGAACATATAACAAAAGACATACAATAAGTACAAACATTTGTCAAATTGAACTAAGGTGCTGAGTAAGGCATAAAAATAGAATGAAGTATATGCAAGTAAACAAATGAAATATGGAAATAATATATCGCAGAAACATGAATGTAATAAAGTCAAGTGTATATGTGCCTTGAGTGTATCAGATGAAGGCAGTAGTTTGTTTCTGAGGGTGTGCATGATAGACGAATGAAGCAGCAGCTGATCTGTGTCTCTTCTCCCCCAGTAACATCTGCATTCGCTGTGTTTTTGAACACCTATCAAACTCTGGCATGAGCTTTGACATTTTGTGAAAGTGTTCCTCTCTAACATCTTTAAATTGATCACAATGAAGCAGAAAGTGTGTCTCTGTTTCCACATCACCAGTGTCACAGTCTGCACTGTCTGAGTTGTTCTTCCTTTGGAAGCCATGTTTGTCTGTCTGCCTCTACGGCCAGACTGTGATCACGGAGTCCGTATTTGGTCAGGGTCCGTCTCTATCTCTACACTGTTGGAGATGTAAAACAATCTAATTTGGCGCTGCATGCATTATTTGGTGTCTTCTATGAACTCTTAAAATGTTTTTACAGAATTCAGCATGCAGGGATTCAATGGAATGTTTATCCCATTTTTAGTAATCTGTCAGACACTGTGGACCCCAAACCTCGCAGCCATATAGAGCTATAGGCATAATAACACTATCAAATAATTTACACCAGACAGTTACTGGAATATCTGATTTGGTGAATCTGCCTTTTATGACGTAAAATGCTCGTCTAGCTTTCTCTTTCAGTGCATTCACTGCCAAACCAAATACTCCTAACGTGCTGATTTTTAGGTCAAGATAATCGTAGTGTAAAGCTTGTTCTATTGTAGTGTTTCCTGGAGTAAATGTGTATCTGTTATCCCGTAATCTGTTTTTTCTGGAAAATCATAATTTGAGTTTTCTTTCAGATTGACTGTCAGGGCCCAGTTTTGACAGTATTTCTCTAGCAGGTGTAGGTGTTGCTGTAGACCTACGGTGGTGTCTGACAGCAGCACCAGATCATCAGCATACAGAAGACATTTCACCTCGGAGTTGTTTATTGTGAAACGGCTGTTGCAGATTGTTCCAGTAACACTGCTGACTCATTTCAGTAGCTGGTCATATAATTAGAATATCATCAAAAAGTTGATTTTCACGAATTTCATTCAAAAAGTGAAACTTGTATAATTTTTACAATCATTCCACACAGACTGATATATTTAAAGTGTTTGTCTTTTAATTTTGATGATTATAACTGACAACTAATGAAAACCCCAAATTCAGTATCTCAGAAAATTTGAATATTGTGAAATGGTTCAATATTGAAGACACCTGGTGCCACACAAAGGCCTTTAAATTGTCTCTGTCTAGTTCTGTAGGCTACACAATCATGGGGAAGATTGCTGACCTTCTCAGCTGTCAAAAAGACGTCCATTGACACCTTGCACAAGGAGGGCAAGACACAAAAGGTCATTGCAAAAGAGGCTGGCTGTTCAGAGAGCTCTGTGTCCAAGCACATTAATAGAGGGGCGAAGGGAAGGAAAAGATGTGTTAGAAAAAGTGTACAAGCAATAGGGATAACCGCATCCTGTAGAGGATTGTAAAACAAAACGCATTCAAAAATGTGGGGGAGATTCACAAAGAGTGGACTGCAGCTGAAGTCATTGCTTCAAGAACCAATACGCACAGACGTATGCTAGACATGGGTTCCAGCTGTCGCATTCCTTGTGTCAAGCCACTCTTGAACAACAGACCGCGTCAGAAGAGTCTCGTCGGGGCTGGACTGCTGCTGAGTGGTCCAAAGTTATGTTCTCTGATGAAAGTAAATTTTGCATTTCCTTTGGAAATCAGGGTCCCAGAGTCTGGAGGAAGAGAGGCGAGGCACAGAATCCACGTTGCTTGAGGACCAGTGTAAAGTTTCCACAGTCAGTGATGGTTTAGGGTGGCATGTCATCTGCTTGTGTTGGTGCACTGTGTTTTCTGTGGTGCAAGGTCAACACAGCCATATACCAGAAAGTTTTAGAGCACTTCATGCAGATGCAGATTTCATTTTCCAACAGGACTTGGCACCTGCACACAGTGCCAAAGCTGCCAGTACCTGGTTTAAGGACCATGGTATCCCTGTTCTTAATAGGCCAACAAACTCAACTGACCTTAACCCTATAGAAAATCTATGGGGTATTGTGAAGGGGAAGATATGCCAGACCCAACAATGCAGAAGAGCTGTAGGCCAATATCAGAGCAACCTGGGCTCTCATATCACCTGAGCAGTGCCACAGACTGATTGACTCCATGCTACGCCGCATTGCTGCAGTAATTCAGGCAAAAGGACCCCAACAAAGTATTGGTCTTAAGTAATATTCTAATAATACATATATAATATATATTATATAATATATAATAATAATATTCTAGATACTGAATTTGAGGATTTCATTAGTTGTCAGTTATAATCAACAAAAGAAAAGAATTAAACGCTTGAAATATATCAGTCTATGTTGAATGAATGTATACATTAATTCCATTCAAAAAGTGAAACTTGTATAGTGAAAGAAATCAACTTTTTGATGATATTCTAATTATATGACCAGCACCTGTACATGTTAAACGGAGTTGGTCCTATATTCCATCCCTGTCTTACTTCGCGCCCCTGAGTGAAAAATTCTGGTCTTTTATCGCCAATTTTAACTCCACATTTGTTTTCTGTATACATGGTTTCAACGATGTCATAAGATTTTCCACCTATGCCTGATTGTAGAATTTTATAATATTGGCCATCATGCCATATTGAATCGAATGCTTTTTTTATCGATAAAACATGCATATATTTTTCCTTCGTTTTTATGATGGACATGCCCATTGTCTAATGTTTTTGGTGTGTAGATATGGTCGGTGGTTTGGTAGAAATCCGATCTCACTGTTATTTAACACATTGTGTTTGGAAAGTCTTCCCCAGGTTACTGTTCACACAAATGCCTCTGTAGTTATTGGGGTCAAATTGATCTCCGCTTTTGTGGAGTGGCTGTATTAAGCCTGTATTCCAGGATTCAGGAAAGTGTCCAGATTGTATTCTCAGATTAAATAGTTTTAGGAGCTTCCTGCATCACTGCAGGACTGTGCATGGTTTTCTGATCATGAGGTTTCTCTTAATAGATTTTTAAAGTAGTCTTTCCATAGTTCTCCATTTTGTATATCCTGGTTTTGTTGTTTATTTAGACTATTCCATTTTTCCAAGAATTTAATATTAAAAGAGTCATGGATTTCATTGAGAGTTTGTTTAAGGTAATGTTGTTTTTTGTCATGGATTGTATTTTTGTAGTCCCTAAGTGCTTCACAATAGTTTTGTCTGATATTTTTTTAATTTTACATTCTTTAAACTGTCAAACCGGATTTCATCATCAGATATAAGTTTTTTGTTTTTATATAGTAGGTTAGCTTTAATTATACACATCATAGACACTGCTGTACATCAAATTAATCTTATTTATGTCTGTTTTGCTAGTCGTAAACGGTGTTATTTGAAATCTATTAATTTGGTTTGAGATCTCTGTTGAGCTAATTGCACTGATAAATTCAGATTCACATTTGGTGACCATTTAGGTGTTTGGTTCAGTTTGATCAGATTTCTGGGCTTTTGGATGGCTCTATGAGGTGGTTAACCATGCTTTCCTGTAGCTCTGTGGTAAGAGCATTGGGTTAACAACGCCTGGTTGTGGTTTCGATCCCAGGGGATTGCACATACCGAAGTATAAATATAGGTTAATGGAATCCAAGTCGCTTTGGTTAAAAGCTTCTGCCAAATGCATAAATGTAAATGTTGTTTGATTTTCTTTAGGAACACGTTTATTTGACCGTGATCTGATAAGGTAGACCGTGGACTCACTGTGAATGCACGTAAAGAGGATGGATTTTAATCTGTGATGGCGTAATCAACAACACTAGCACCAAGAGCTGAGCAGTACGTGTATCGACCTAAAGAGTCCCCACAGATCCTACCATTAAGCAAATACAGACCCAGACCTCAACAGAGACACAAACTCCTTACCGCTTTTGTTGACAATCCTGTCAGGGTTGTTCCATGATGTGGTGGTGGGGGTGAGATGTGTGTTTGCTTTGAGGATATGATTATTTCCATGAGTGTCTATAATATACGATTCGGAGCCTGTCCTAGCATTAAAGTCTCCGCACAGCACAACATTCCCTTCAGAAAGAAACCAGCCATTTTCAGGCATTAGTAGATCAAAATTATGGTCTTTGTAATATGGTGATTCTGATGGTGTTATGCAAGCTGCACAAATGTAGAGGTCTTTATCAGTCTATGGTGCTTCTTTTGAGCTTTAGTCAGATATGTGTTCAGTCCTTCTTCTGTATGGAGAAGTTGTTTTTTAAAGTCTCTTTATACCAAATGATAACCCCTCCGGAGTCTCTTCCGTGCTTCAGATTGTAATTCTTTAGGGATGGCAGTATAATTTCCATGTGTCCTGTAGGGCAGTAAGTGTTGATGTCTGACCTGCACCATGTTTCTTGAAGGATAATGTCCTGATTTTTTGTTTTTTAGAAACTCTGTTTTTAGAGTCTAGGCCTCTAAGCTCTTGGAATATACAAGGCCTCTACTCTACAACCTTATAGTAAATAATGCCATGGTAAGTGGAATGAAGTGTTTTTGGTAGTCCAGATGCTGAAATCGTATCTGCAAAAAAGGAGGTTAAGAGATGCTTTACCTCTGTAATGTCTGTAGAGCCAGTGTGTTTGCCTTTCACCACATCAGCATAGGTGGACTGTTGTGATGGTGGACTGTTGATGATGGGTGGATTGGTTCCCAGCTTTCCTGTAGCTCAGTGGTTGGAGTGTGGTTAGAAACGCCAAGGTCATGGGTTCAATCCCAGGGATTGCACATACTCCGAAAGTGCAAGAACCATGGGCTTGGTGTTTCGATTTCACCATATAGCAAACCAAATAAGTAACTGTACAAATCAAAACAAAAATAGCAGTGAAGTATTATCCTCCCAAGATGGCGGGGCCACTGCAACATGCAACAAGGTGTGATGAGAGCTTCACATTCTCTATCACTCAGCTTGCTTCAATGTCACCCTGTACATGGTTTTCACACACAAATAGCACATTTTGGTGTAAAATGATCGTGCTTCGCAATCTTTAAAAAAAAAAAATGATATGCAGGCTATGCCAATATTGGCTTTAAACGTGCTGTTTTGCTTGTTCAAAATGTTAATTTTTTTTACTTGGTGATATGTCAAATTAAGATTGTTTCATATAAAATTTTATATAGAACTTCATTGAGTTTGTGCTGTACTTGGAAGGAGATTGTCCTCTCTATACAGGGACGTTGCTTTTCATGCAGAAAAAAAGATCTTTGAACCCCTGTGATCAAAATCAAAACCTTTGCGCCAATTATTAAATTGATTATTTTAATGTACTCCATTTGGCTCATTCTCCGCCAGTAACGCTTTTTTCTGTTATAAACATAACTCTTGTTTTGATTTTTAATGTGTTGCCTCCTGTAATGCATTTTAGGAATTTATCAATTTCACTTGTTCACAGTAAATGTTAAGTGCTGAAAGTGCAGACTCTCCCTTTTAAAAAATTAAACTTGTCGATAAATTTTTAACTAACTTTGGTAAACTACTAGTTTAGATAAACAAAAAATTCTAAGGCTTCCACTGACAACAGGTAGGCTTGAAAGTAGCGTTCGACGTGATTGTCATTTACAGATTGCTTTGTGGCATGAGAATGGCGCTTCCTGTCTTGTCGTTCCCCCAAAGAGTATAAATACCAAGAGGTGCAACTCTGGTGCTTTTTTGGGGTGAAAATACTCTACAACAAAAGCCTTTGTTCGCTAGAAACCTTGACAGATATCAAGTACTATCATCATTCAGGTTGCATTTCAGCTTGGTTTTATTTTTTACAAACCAGCTGATATTTTCATTGCCAGAGCAGAAAGCAGAGTCTTTCAACCCAAAATGGTGGAATCGCAGGGTGCAGGTGTTGCAATGGGAACGATCTATTGAGTTTTGCCTCTTGGCATCTATACTCTTTGGTTCCTCTTGTAGTACTTTGTCTTTCAGTCAATAAGTGATGTCAAAGTGACACTGTCATTATTACTATTACTAAATGAGAACGTAAACTGCACTAGACAAGAACTTAACTATTAATGAGTGAGGACACGCGCTATATCCTGTCTTTGCAGTTGTATTTATTCAATTTGGGGGATGGACGCTGCCAACAATATTATAGCGCACGTTCGGTTTCAAAGAAAAAGAGCTCAATCAAGTGTTAAGTTTGGTTTTTGCAGACAATAAGCTTGACGCGTCAATTCGCGCTGAGTGAATATCGATGAAAAAACAACTTAGTTTATGATCTTCCAGATCAAACAACTGTTTCCGGGTCCAAACGCTCATTAAGTTGCTATAGACAAACAACAAAAAATGCTAATATACGCTCATGACGAGCTGTAAAACTATCAGAAAACCATGATCCTTACCTTTATCTTGGTCACAAAATTTCACATGGCCAGTCAGTGATTCTTTTTTATAATTTATTCAAATATTGATGTCTGAGATTCCTGGAGACTGTAGTGTATACTGTTAACAAATGCTCCGCTTAAATATGTGATGCAAGTACACTGTGCTTATTAACATGTTTAAGCTGTTGCCCTGCTTGAAATGAATAGATGGTTGGACCCGGAAACACGCATTAAAGAAATACCACCGTGGCGACAGTGATTGCAGAAGGATTATTCTGGTTTAGTACCTACTGTATGCTCTTTTGTAGAAAAGCTATGATGCTGTTATTAAATTAAAGGTCAGTGAGGTAACTGTTTACAATGAAAACAGGTGCATATTGAGTTCACTGAGGGAGAGGACAAGATCACGCTGGAAGGACCCACCAAAGATGTACAGATTGTACAGGGCCAGATTGAAGCCATTGTCACAGATCTGGTAAGAGTATTCAGTCTTCTATCTATATTGTGTGGCTGTTTGTCAAACTATCACATTTTCACATCTCCTTTATTTGACGTTCATGTTTATTTTTTCATAGGTTAGCCGAATGGACTTCACAGAAATTATTGTGGACCCAAAGTTCCATCGACACTTAATTGGCAAAGGCGGCGCAAACAGTTAAGTATAGATTTACTTGCTGCAAGTTGTGAGGTTTATTAAAGCAGTTATTATGGTTCTGAATTTACAAGTCCTTAATGTGACATGTTTGGTCCTTCCAATGTCTAGTTAACCGCATTAAGGAGCAACACAAGGTGTCCGTCCGCATTCCACCAGATAATGAGAAAAGTAACCTGATCCGTATTGAAGGAGACCCCCTGGGAGTGCAGGAGGCCAAAAAGGAGCTGCTGGAGCTAGCGTCACGCATGGCAAGTTAGCTAAATTTGTACATGAATTTTACTTTGTAAAATCAATGCTTCTAAAGATTTACTAGCATTAAAACATTACAAGTATTAAAAAAGTTAATGAATGTGTCCTGCATTCAGTGTTAAAAGATGTTAATTAAATGATCATTCAACAAAATTCAACTAATCCTTTATTTAATATAGTTTTATGCAGTAAAATAATGTTAACCTAAATATAAATAGTTAAATTATTAAAATAAATTTGAGACTAGCCAAACACAAACCTTAAGTAAACTGGGGCTCACAAGAACGCAAGGACACACGTCTTGTTTACTATCTCTGTGCAGACAGTCCATAGGCATAATGATTTCTATTTTGTACAAATTTCATTTAAAAATAATCCGTTCCCTGCCAAAGACCAGTTAGGGCAATCTGTGTTTGTACTCTTGTACAGCTGGTGGCGCTGTACAACAGCAATCTCTGATTGAACACAATCTCTGATTGAAAACTGAATAATATATATGTTAATATATACATTCTTGGTTCATTGTTCGGAGTGTAATCTGGGAGGAGTCTTCAACCAAAAATGCTAATGATCTCAGAGGTTTAATCAAAGTGATCCATTTTTCAAGAAACCTACCCACATCTAAGAGGTGATAAAAAAGAACAAATTAACTATTGTTTAAAAGCATAGACTGTTCTTCCATTTGATATATTGTTCATATACTCGTTAAAAAAATAAGTTGTCAGCCAGCACCAGTGTTTAAACTTTGATGGCTCACAGTACATTTTTTGTAGAGAAAATGTTAAAGGCTGGCGGGGAAAGAGTTAAGGGTACAGCGCAATATTGATGAACCAAAAAACAATCGACCATTAATTTACAGCATATGTTTAGAACAGCCCATTTCGTTTATTTAGTATAAATGTATATTTTAAGACAGATTCAAGTCACAATGTGCAAATAAAACATTTGGGCAAAATGTTTTGAATATATGTTCCCTTGCATTTCAGACAAGTCACAAATGGTAAAATGAATGGACTTAAACATCATGTAACAATGCTGTGCCCATTACTAGACTAGATCTCTCCTCAAAACTATTTTTTTTACATACTCTATAATGAGTAATTTTTTAAAAACTGGTTCTAGTCCATTAAGTGAATCTGAATTGGTAATGGTGTTATAATCCCACTATGTCAGCACAGTTGAATTGGCCATAAGGACATTCTTTAGACGTCCTTATGCAGGGGGAAGCAGTCAAGTATATGATTAGAGGAAAGGAGGTCTGACGTTTCCCTGTTTAGTCGGGTTGGCATCCTCTGTGTTTGGGGATGAAGGATTATAGAAAAACGTAGCATACTTGCCTTTCCTTGAAATTGGGACACGCAACTCATGAGATGTCTCTCTGATAATGACAACAAAGATGCCTCTTGATGAGGTGCTGCTGATAATCCCATTTGTATGGTTCCCATCAATTCGACACATCGTCAGTTGTGCACCCTAAACTCATTGGGTGTTTATCACAAGACGCCCTCAGCCGAGGGAGGCCCACCGCGGGTTGATCAAACCTGGGTGTGTTGCATTGTTACAAGGTCATCTGGCAGCCCATGCGGTGTCCATCCGTCTAAAGCACAGCCATTGGCTTCTTCTTTCTGCATCACTGGCCAGTTATTGATTATCTTCCACTGGACCTGTCCTCTGAGAGTGACCTATTTGTCAGCTATGGTGACCTCTGCATTAAACCTGTCCAGTGAGTAGTGAACTCGCGCACTGCAAGTCTTGAACATGTGTACACCAGAAGCAGTGGGCAGCTATCACTGCAGCTCAAAGGTACCACAGTCATTACCCGCCGGCCCTGAAAATCGAACCGACAACTCAACTCAACTCAACTTTATTTATATAGCACTTTTTACAATTTTCATTGTTACAAAGCAGCTGTACATGAGACACATTTAATACAAGTATGAATTCTAAAGCAGCCCCCCCTGCCAGGCAGATAGTGCAAAACAATATGCAAACGGTGGTGAGGAACCTCAGGGGAACCCAGGCCCAACCAGGGGATTCCAGTTCCCCTCTGGCAAAAGCTGCTGCCTCTGCACAAGCTCAACAGTGCTTGCACAACAAGGCTTAGTAAAAATATAAAAATTAAGGATTAAAGATTATCATTAACAATCTAATAGCATTTGAAATGTTGTAGGAAAAACAAAGTTGTCGCGTCCTTTATCCAGCTCTATCCTCTTAGCACTTGTCAGGTCACCGCTTCCCATTCTCAGCTCTGCCATCAGGTCTGGGCATGAACTGCATCCTGCGGTAACCTTGGAACAAAGAGACAAGACTGGCTGAGAGTAGAGTACTGTTCTGCACTCTTTGATGCAACAAGTACATCATTTGTTGTTTGATGTGTTCCTGGTTCCGGTTGATCTAAATAATGCAGCCTAAATCCTCTGAGGATTAATATTATGGAGGTGTAGTGTATGCGAGATTAAAAAGATGAGTCTTTAGTCTAGATTTAAACTGACAGAGTGTGTCTGCCTCCCGGACCGTGCAGGGAAGAATATTCCAAAGTTTAGGCGCTAGATAAGAAAAGGATCTACCACCTGCACTTGATTTTGAAATTCTAGGTATTACCAACTGACAGGACCCCTTAGAGCGTAATGTACGTGTAGGTCTGTAATACAATAGAAGTTCATTCAAATTCTGCGGCGCTAGACCATGTAGGGCTTTATAGGTAATAAGCAAGATCTTAAAGTTAATGCAATGCTTTATAGGTAACCAGTGCAAGGTTGACAGAACCGGGGTTATATGCTCATACTTTTTTGTACGTGTAAGAACTCGAGCTGCCGCGTTTTGAACCAGTTGCAGTTAACCTTCTGGTCACGTGTCCAACTCTCCAACCATTAGGCCAGGACTACCCAAATGGTTAATTCACGCTCTGTGACCCCTGTCCCGTATGGCATACCATTACAGCATATTACAAAAAATCAACGCAACCATATGCGCCAACCAGTTGGCTAAGGCTGTTATAGCCCCACTAGCTCCGTTAATGCAAGGTCAGTGCCCCCTGTCCCGTATGGCATAACATTACAACACATTACCAAAAATCAACGCAACCATATGCGCCAACCTGTTGGCTAACGGTGTTATAGCCCCACTGGCTCTGTTAATGCAAAGTCAGTGCCTCGGTTCCCGTATGGCATAACAATAGAACACACTTTAATTGCGTGGTCACTTGGCAGCCCAAAATATGTCCTTCCATTTCAACCACAGCCAGTGGCTGCTTCTCTCAGCGTCAGTGGCAAGTTCTTTAACTTCCGTCCATTGGGCCTGTCCTCTGATCCCCACTTTCTAAGCAGCCTTGTAGTGGAATTGGAAACCAAACCCCTGCAGCCCACTTCCACCAGAAACACTTTCGCTGACCATCCCCCGACCTTCATTCTCCGCTGGCATACCGGAGATTCTTTTTCAAATGCTTCATTAAGGGCCTCTTCCCAAGGTGCAGTCAACTCCTGGAAAAGCATGTCTGGCTGGTAGCTGCGAATTCCAAGGGGAAAGGAAGTCTGTGGTTTAAATAAACCTACCAATCCAACTCCCTCTCTGCCATGGTGCACTTGTCCGACAATGTCCTATTGTCTGAGGGCTGCCTTTGCTTCTCCAACCGCTGTAGTTGGGTTCGATTTCCTTCCTGTCGTAACTGTTGGAGTAGCATCATTACACCGGGATGACAGGATTCTTTGATCGTAACTTGTTTTGGTGCATTTATATTCCTCCACAGGGCTTGAAATTGGAAGACATAGAGATCCATTACCGCACAGCCCTATGTTGCTAAGGCATCTTGGTAGCCAAAGTAATTTCCTCACTGGTGTACTCCCAGATCTATCCAGGTTTTTTGCATGACTCACTGTGAGCTCATACATTGAAATTTGCCACATCAGGTGTGGCAACAAGCCAAATTGGAAGCTCTAGAGTTTCAGCTTCCCAGGAAGATCTGTATTGATTTTCTTGAGTCCACTGGCTTTTTCTTGCCGGAGTTGTTCGCTTTGTACATGCGTTGGTTGTTGCGATAGTTGTCATGTCATCCATGCATGCCCTTATTGGTGTTGGGCAAAACTCTTTTATCCAAACGTCCTCCTCCAACCACCCAACGCGATACCAGATTATTTCCATTGTCAATGTGAAAGCAAGTGGTGAAATTGTGCAACCTGCCATTATGCCAACCTCCAGCTGTTGCCATGGGATGGTACTATACTGCGTGGTAATGCAAGATTGGAGATCCTGAAAAAATGCCTTAAAGTGAAATTAAATTATGATTTTTAAGGTCCTCCTTTGGAATATGGAGTGTCCAACAAAAAGTACATACAAGATGTAAAAATGGATTCGGATGGATTCTTTCTGATAGCCTTTACAAGAGAAAAACATTGCAAAAAGCAATTAGTTAAAATGTCCCCTTTTTTTATTTCTGTTTCCATTAGCCAGTTAAAGTTTTTCAGCTTTCTGACATCTGCATCAAATGCTGTAGAGCGGTACATTTTGTTTGTTTGTGCGGGTAATTTGCCCCTCTATAAAACCTTCACCAGGTTAGATGAATATGAATGCTGTTGAACTGCCAACTGAGCATTTCGCTGCTCTGCATCTTTCCCTTTGATTGCAAACTGCCTTTACTCACTGGGTATGTATGCTTTTGGACCTAAATGATCCTATTTGATCTGAATGACTAAAGCTGAAAATACAAACGATTCCCTTGATTTTGAAAATGCATATTGTATTAAGATATAATAATAAATAAAATGTGAATGTCAAGATACATTTAAGGAAAATATAAATGTTATTTGGTTCCAGTCTTTGATTTAAATAGATTGCCACTTTTGAAACGTGAAATGAACGGAGTAGCATCAGTGTGGCTTAGGGGTATTTAAAGTAGAACTGCAAAGTAACAAATCCCTGTTTTTAGTATAAAACATTTTTAAATTGCACTGCACTAGCACTAGTCAAATCTGCTGTAGTTCAATCAGCTCCCCTTTATTTATCAGCTCACCTTAAGTGTGGTCTCTGTCCGTGGCATGCCAAGTCTATCTCTGCTCAACCTGAGACTTTTGTTCATCCTCGCTGATGTGTGTCAGTGATAAAAAAACAGTTCTTAGGAATGGTGCGTTCCTCTTTTAATGTCAACGTGTGGGGTTCCAGGGATATAAACAATACAAACATTTTAACAACCACTACTACGCTCCTATTTCTGTCGTCTTCCTCTCCTGCTTTGTCACTGAAACAGAAAACAGAAAAACAAGCAACAGCTTCAGATTAGATGCAGAAGAAATTCGTCCTAAAATCAATGGCGATCCGGGTCAAAATACCTTACAAATGTCTTGAGATAAAACCGCACCTCTGGATGTTCACTATTTTCCAAGAATTCAACAGCTGTCAATAATTCCTTGCTTAAACAATATATTTTAGTTCTGCCTGCTGTATATCTTTTATAGATTAATAATCACATTCCAAATTTTATTTTTTTGTTGCTTGTTTTTAAAACTTCTTACTTTTTTACAAGGTAACGTAAAAATTTACAAGCACACTCAAATTATTCTTTTTAGCTAGACCACTCCGTTAGAAGCAAGTGCTTGTCATGTGTGGCATACCTTTCTGTAAGGACAGGATTGTTGCTAAACATACGGGGAACCTGTATAAAACGGAGACAAGCAAAAGAATGCTTACTAAATTTACACATTTAGTCATATACATTTACTATACAGCGGCAATAACAATCTCGTCAAATGTAATTGTTGACGCATTTTATTCACATTAGACACCGCATCTGCAATGTAAGCAAATGTTAAGATCACTCAATTATTCTACCAGTTTACCAGGCACTTACGTTTTTTTTTAAGAGAAGTGGATGAATTCATGTGATCTGAATCCGACAGATCTCAGTCTGGGGCAGAAACAAACATGGTGGTGCCCAATGTGATCATTATTAAAGTGTTAAAACAACAAAGCACATGCACATATTTTACAATCGGAATGTTAGATATTACATGACATATATAAAAATTCTGTAAAAGCAATGCATCAGTCATACATCTACGTGTGTCACATAAGCAGTTCCGCGTCGCCATGGGAATGTTAAAGTGATGGGCTATCTTAACGGTAGCTTTGGAATGGCTGTACATTGGCTGTCAAATCATAGTTTACTTTATTGCAATAAGTCATCGATACTTGCATAGGCAAACGGAGATGCATCCCATACAAAACTGTTACATTAAAATAAACTGGCCCACAGTCGAAGTTACCTATGCTGTTGTACAGCGGTTGCTTGACTATAAACTTTTTTGTGTCAAATGATTATCTTCTTTTTTGGTAATTACACGGACGCAAGACCTGAGAGAGGTGTTTCATGCACCGGGAAAACGAGACCTTGCGCTAGCAGGGCACTACCGATGACAATTTCTCACTGAAGTAACCGTTAATCCAAAACCGCACAAGGTTTGTCATATGCGTCTTCTGAACAAGTTGTTAAATCTAATGAAAGAGTTGTTAACTTGGCAACAATGGCCATACAAATTAGGAATGAATGGAAAACGGTGTGTCACTAGTCGTGGTGTTGAGGATTTTGGACGTGTTGGCCCGCCACGGCAAAATGAATGTGACAGAATCACTGTTATTTGTAAACCTTGTTTGGCAACTCAATTTGAAAGTCTCAAAACATGTTATGATTTCAACAGGAGAATGAGCGTACAAAGGACATGATTATTGAACAGCGTTTTCATCGAGCCATCATTGGACAGAAAGGGGAGAAAGTTAAAGAAATTCGGGACAAGTTTCCGGAGGTAAAAGCTGGTACTTTTTTCAGTTAGGTGTGGAGTTTCATGCTTTGATCAAAAATTAAACTTGTTTTTTCTTACAGGTTATCATCAACTTCCCTGACCCAGCGCAGAAAAGTGACATTGTACAACTGCGTGGACCTCGTACTGAAGTGGAGAAATGCACAAAGTTCATGCAGAAAATCGTGGCTGAAATGGTACGCAGGTTCTTTAATTTTTTCATTTAAATACTAGATTGTAGTTGTGGGCTGTATATTGACATTATCATTGCAATCCGAACAGTGACTGACTGTTGTCTTTCCAGGTTGAGAACAGCTATTCAGTCTCGGTCCCAATTTTCAAGCAATTCCACAAAAACATAATTGGCAAAGGTGGAGCAAATATAAAGAAGGTATGTAGCTTATTTTAGAGCTTAGACACAGATAATATCAGTAAAAAGGGGGAGGGACAGATAAACATTTAGTTTCTTCTCAGATCCGTGAAGAAACTAACACTAAAATTGACCTGCCTGCGGAAAACAGCAACTCAGAAATGATTGTCATCACTGGAAAGAAGGCAAACTGTGAGGCAGCAAAAATTAGAATCCTGGCCATTCAGAAAGAACTGGTGAGATTTGTTACATTTAATACTAAAGTATATTTCGGGGTACATTTCATGTCAGCCACAAAGTCATGAAATCAATATCATTATTTTAATTAAACTAGGTGGTCGAATAATATATCCCCTTAATATGCTTTGTTAATTGGAGCTTAAGCTTGCAAAATAATTTTTGAATTCATTATTTTGTCAACGGTTACGGACACATGCGGTGTCAAATGAAACCTGAATGAAGTACCACATGGTTGATAATACAGATTTTTGAAGGTTTTTGAGTCTATTCACCAGAGTTTTTGAGGTTATCCGTCTTACTTGTATGAAAGTATGAATTTGGGCTTGAAAATGAGCATTCTTTGGTATGCTATCGTAATGAAACTTTGCTCCAACGTAAATCCGCAGTATGCTGAATTTAGTGTTATTCACCATCCTTACCAAAGACTTCCAGTGAGATCCTGTGCAATTCCTATGTAATTCTGTGGAATATTCTTTACCAGCTACACTCGGTGTGAGCATAAATTGACACTGAATTGCCAACATTGTCAACCGTTGATAGGTAACACAGTTGACATTTGGCCATTTAAGGGCCTTGTGCAAACTGCTGACCTTAAACAAAAACATGACCTTGATTAACTTATGTTTTTATATTCTTTCTCTACATATTTATAAACATAACATGTGATGCAAGTTCAAAAGAACATGTTAATCTAGACAATAATTTGGATAAAATATTGAAGAGGCTGTCTGATGTTGGACATTTGACATGGTCACTTTGTTACTCCCTATAAAACATATACATATACATTTACATTAAAGCATTCATTTTGTGTGAGCAAAATATTTTTAAACACATTTCTCATAATTTAATGACGATTTTTGACACATATTTATTAGAGATATGAACAAACATTTAACAGTAAAATCTCACATTTACTAAATTGGGTGTCACTAAAACTCGATCACAATTTTGATAATAGAATATGCCTTTTTGCAAGATAAAAGATGGATTTTGTTGGATTTTTGTATTCAATTAATTAGAAATGTCCCCTGATATAAAGTAATCATTGCTTGAAGTGGAAAGTTTATGAAAAATTTGTCAAATTGATCCATGGACATCACATGTACCCCTAATTATAGAATTACTTAAGTTAATGCGTCTTGAGATTGATTTCTCACCATTTGAGAAGCATGAGGATGGAATGAGCTTTTACATTTTTCCTAAATGTTTGTGCAGGCAAATATTACGGAGCTGGAGGTTTCCATTCCCTCAAAATTGCACAACTCCTTAATTGGCTCCAAGGGGCGTTTTGTACGTTCCATAATGGAGGAGTGTGGTGGCGTGCACATTCATTTCCCCACAGAGGGCTCTGGCATTGATGCAGTGACGATCAGAGGCCCAGCCGAGGAGGTTGAGAAAGCCAAGAAGCAGCTACTGTTTCTGGCGGAAGAGAAGGTCTGTTTTAAAAATGGGTTTTTGTTAAGTGGCTAACATTTGAAACGGAACTCAATCAACCATTAAGCTGTACTATTGTTAGACCCATATACTGCCATGGCTGAAATCTCTACCAGTATTTGGATTTTTTTCCATTATATCGGCATTAGCTGATTTTTTTTTCAAATTGACTTTTTTCCCAAAAGCATTTTATTCATAAAAATGCCACAATGTGCTATAGATGTGAATCATGGATTTGCCACTTAGTAATGTAATATGACTGAGATTTTTTTTAAATTGTATAGCAAGTATCACTATGTTTCAATTGCTTTATTTTATTCATGTTATGCCATGTTTAGCTGCCCACAATTAATGTAATGTCAGGTGTGAACCTTTTCATGTGTTCAGACTGTTTGTAACTAGGCACATAATACACAATTGTTCGTTTACTTGCAATCTCATTAACTAATTTAATTGCATTTGTGTTATATCTGCCTCTTATCGGCCACAATGCTTTCTTAATATCAGCATTGTGCTTTAACAAAATAAAAATGTCTATAAATTCAGTTTAGTGGTCGACCAATTTAGGTTTTTAAAGATGAATGTTGGTTTATTAATATCAAAATTCATTTTCATTCAGTACAAGACTATTGATTTGATTACTCTTTATTTCACATTAGGTTGAAGTTTCAGTACAAATAATCTACCTGTGATTGTTTTGTAATAGCAAACTAAAAGCCACACAGTTGAGCTCTGTGCCAAACCTGAATACCACAAGTTCCTTATTGGAAAAGGAGGCGGAAATATCCGGAAGGTGCGGGACAGCACGGGCGCCAGAATCATCTTTCCTACCCCACAGGACAAGGATCAGGAGCTGATCACAGTCATTGGTACAGAGGAAGCTGTGGCAGAAGCACAGAAGGTGTTGGAGGCACTCATTAAAAGCTTGGTAGGTTCCTTTTTAGCTTGAGCAATATCCCAAACATAACTGAAGATGTTTGGACTATGTTTCCCTTTAAATGTTTTAGGATAACGTTGTAGAGGATGGTATGACCGTTGATCCAAAGCACCATAGGTTCTTTGTGGCACGTCGAGGTCAAGTCTTGAGGGAGATTGCTGAAGAGTATGGTGGAGTTATCGTCAGTTTCCCCCGGACTGCCTCGCAGAGCGATAAGGTTTCTCTGAAGGGTGCCAAAGATTGTGTGGAGGCTGCTAAAAAACGCATGCTGGAGTTGATTGAGGATTTGGTGAGTAGTTTACATATAATCTGAAATTGCTACATACATGCAGTATATGTCTCGGACAGCCGTTGTAATTTTAAGGTGGTAATGTTCCTCATAATCTACAGGATGCACAAGTGACCATGGAGTGTGTGATCCCTCAGAAGTTCCACCGCTCAATAATGGGGCCAAAGGGCTCACGCATACAGCAGATTACTAAAGACCACAATGTTCAAATCAAGTTTCCAGACAGGGAAGACATGCAAGGTAAATCAATTTATTGGCTGTTCATAATAAAGCACATCACATTACATTTATTAATTTGGCAGATGCCTTTATTCAATGCGATTTACGAGCAGGAGAGGTTATAACATTTTGCCAACTCACAAGGACATGTTACTAGCAGGATTAAAGCTGAAGAAATATTGTTATTGGTTAGTCAAATTAATGTGGAACAGGTATGATTTAAGTTGTTTTTAATAGGGATGTGGGACCCTAATCGACAGTCGTTTAAACTGTAGGCTCCTACTTGTCGACATTGAAATCAACAGTCAATTACACTAAACACTGACACAAAATATTATTGTTTAAATGACTTATTGTTTTAGTATGTCATTGTAATGTTTTGTTTAAAAACCTTTTAAATGTTTGAAAAAATACATATATTAATAGTCTTTAAAAGTATGGAAGCATATTGGTTGTTATATTCAGTATGTAAAATACAATGCAATTGTGTATCTAAATATACATTTCAAATAAGATTTTTACAAAATGAAAATAAAAATTCAATTATATCAATTACATTTGTCAGTTCCTAAACTAGTTTTAATGTTATTTAAATGGATATTTTTAATGCTCTAAGTTCCAAAATTTAAATGAAAATGCATTTCCCGGATTGATTACACTGTAAAAAAATCCTTTAAAAGTTACAGTAAATTACTGGCAGCAGGGTTGCCAGCCAGTTACTGTAAATTTTACAGCAACAGTACTGTAATGTAATTTACAGCCATTTTCTGTTATTGCACAATACAGGAAAAAAATGTAATTTTGAATAGCAACAGTATAATGCTGTATCTTTTACAGCCAATTGCTGATTTTAATTAACTGTATTTAGAAGAAATACATAATCACTGTATATCCAGTATGTTTTGCATACTGGATATACAGTGTTTATTTATTTTTTAATTGATACAAAAATACATTACAAATTTTGTACCTTGTTTTACATGAAATATTTTTATTCAGTTACAACTTCATAGTAGCATACATGGCTCTTTAAACAAGGAATGTTTAAACATTCATGTTTAAACAACACGTTAACCAACATAACCATCATGTAACAACATCGCAAAACAAAGCCCAAGTGAGTCTGTAAAACGGTCCACATCTTGATCCATCAGAGCACAAGTAGCTAGAACTACGGAAAAGAAAAAGAGAATAATGTTAGATATTTATAGTCGGAGGAAAAACAGGGGACAACATATACAGTCAGAGACGGTGAATATTAAAATGTAATTCAATGATGAGATCTGTGTGTGTGTGTGCTGCTTACTTTTCATCGATTACACTGAAAATTCATCATTGTGTTTAGAAGAGCGGCAACATGTGGGTTCACTGCAACCTGTTTCTTCTATATCCTGGCATTTTAGATGACGCTTCTTCTTGTTCCACTCTCTGGATTAATATCTACAAAGAGTCAGGAAAAACAAAATGTTCTATATTAAATATACAAAATATATTATATTAAAACACATTAATTAAATGATCAGCTTGCTAGTGTTAAACAGGGGAGACTTCTAAATAATTTGCACTAAAAAAATCCATCTCTCGTTGAGAAATATTGTTTTAAAGGTCTTAAGTTATATAACATTAATATATCTATAAAATGCAGGTAAGGAAGTTGTTCAACTAATACCTTTTATTGGACTCCAAGATACACGCTGCCCCATCCTGGTACTCAAGATTGAATATGTAACATGCTATGAACAGAGTGGCAAGGCCAGACATGAAGCTGTGGTGAGCTCCGTCACACACAACCTAGCCTTCAGTAGTCAGCATCCAGTGGACTGCATGGCAAAGTGTGTCCAAAAACAAACAATACCACATGTGACAATAGTTAATGGTAACTATAGACTTTTATATTTTTTAACATTTCTGTATGTCACGTTCATGAAATTGTCACACTGGTATTTATAACGGGCCGTCTCACTCCCACCTTCCAACGGTCCTATTTGGGAGACAGTCCTGCTCTAACGATGAGTGTGTCGGTAACGTTGTTTGCTCAAGCTCTCATCTGGCCTACGTTACATATACTGTATATCTAGATGGTTACGTACATTAATCACTTTACTGGGCTATCCTCCGTGAACATCGACTTACCTCAAGCTTTAGCAACTTGTTTTAATTTGGGCGCTCGATTTAACGGATAACTGCATTTGCACATTTGAATTAAACTACAAAATAATCACGACTGAGTGTGATATTCAACACTAAATTCCTGTGAATCCCAACAGTCGAAGCATGTAACTTACCGTGTCTACGACCTTTGCGATGTTCAACATTAAAAAATCAACCGTCAACTTACTATTACAATGAACTGTAGCTCCTCACATACCGCCTTCGCTCCTGGTGTAAACAAAAACTCGAAATAACATGAAAAACTTCTGTCCTCAGGTGCTATAGCGACGGAGAATGTTTGAAAACTTACCGCGACGGTGCTGCTAACACCCAGCGCAAGACTCCTTCAGTCCCCGCGGATGGAGGTTGAATCCGGGGTTACCAATATGAAACGCGAATGTAGATACCTCTATATAAAGTTACCAGTATGATAGTTACCAAATATGGGAAAAAAACGTTATAAGTCACTTACCACAGGTGTGAATCTCATTTTGCGCACTACCCCAATCTCGACTGCTGAAGATCATCCCGCCCATTGTAGATTTGAAATTTACAGCAGTATTCTGTATTGGATAAGATCATTCACACAGCGCACGTATGCAGTGCAGCACGTCCGTTGCAGATGCGTTGCGTTGCATCAGTGCAGCGATCTTTTACGCAAAGTCTATTTTTGCTGTACCACACGGATGTGATGGGACACGTATCATGAACACAAATTGCCATAGAAATGCAATCATTTCACCAAAAATGCATATAAATTGAGTTTACTACCTTTTTTATTTTACCTTTTTAAGCAAAAAAAGTTGTAAAAACAATAAATCTGATTAAAATGTGGTGTCGTACAAATATTCTATAGCGTTTATATTTTATGGGGAAGGTGCATGCAGATAGTGACAATCACGCGACAAGCATGTGGTAATGATCCATGTTGACTTCTGCACTGGTTCATAGAATGAAGTGAACCCAAAGTCTGCACCTCGTTCTTCTCTGCAACCTTCTTAGCAACAGATAAACGTGATAGCCTTTCTTTTATCAACAACTCTCACTAAAGAAAAGAAATGACGAACATAGCGTTTCATAAACCTTTTATTTTCGAATAATCTTCCAAACATTGGGAAGTTACTTAACCATTGTTGACTGAATCACTCCGAAGACGCGGACCGCTTGCATGCAAATGTAACATAGTATGTGTGGAAACACAATGGCGCATGACGGATCTGTACTGCATTCGTGTTGCTCTACGCACCTCATACGTACTGCACACGGATTATGTGTGGCCCAGGCGTCAGACACGTTCTTATCAAACACGTTCAGAGTTTGTTGTATGTGCAAACGATTTAACGCTTTTATCATCTGTGAAGTCAAAACAACACTCATAACTAGTGATTATGGCTAAATGTTGATGCATTTGTAGCAAAAAGTTAATTCTAATGTAATTTTCCCTAGTTTTGCTTGACTATATTAAACATATATAATCAATCCGGGGAATGCATTGTCATTTTAATTTTGCAACTTATAGAGCGTTAAAAATATCCATTTAAATAACATATTAAAACTAGTGTAGGAACTGACAAATGTAATTGCAAAATTTAAATAAAAATTCAATTATATGAATTGTTGCAAATAGGTTATTTGAAATGTATATTTAGATAAACAATTGCATTGTCATTTTACTTACTGAATTGCCATTGTGCAAATCGCATTTCAAATTGAATATAGCAACCAATATGTTTCCATATAAAAGTGTATCTGGAGCGAAATGTTTTAATTTTAGGTCGGCTGAAGGATACGTTCCCTTAGATCCAATTGCAGAAAGCTCAGAAATTACCAATTGAAAAACGAGTCGTGGGGTTAAAACGGGTAAGTCCTATCAAAGTGGCATTGGGAATTGGGTTCTAATTGCTGCAATGCTAAACATGAGGACGGAAGCGCGGAATGCTGGCATAAGACGAAAAAGTAGATAATGATCTGAAGCTACACGTTATATTAAGTGCTAACGATATTTCTTACGTAATTGGTAAGTATAGGGATCAATTCTCACTATTAGCTAGTTGCTTATAAACAGCCAATATGCTAAAAATAGGCATCTAATTAGTACTTATAAAGCACATATTCAACATTACCATATTCCATTTCCCTAAACCTAACTACTACCTTACGAACTATTAATAATTATCAAATGACTAGTTTACTGAGGCAAAAGTCATAGTTAATGGTTTATTAATACTGATAATTGGACCTTAAAATAGTGTCACTGAAATATCAATATTTTAATATTTAAAATGCATGAAAGACTGATTGATGTTATTTGATTGCAGAATGAGCGGCGCATGCATATTGAGCACACGCATCAAAAACTGATGTCTCCGCTTCTAGATTCACAGAACTTTAAAATTTCTTTGAGCATTGTTTATCAGAAAAAAGTGCTTGAATAAACATGAATCACTTGGCACTGTCATCTTTGTGCTGTTATTGTTTATAAACATTGAGCCGACTTTCATCCGAGCAAAATGCTTGCAATTCCTCAAGAATATGTAAAATAATATTAACATCCTAATCACATGCGGACTCGAGTGTTAAGCCTATGCATTTCTATAAATTAGCTTATGTTCAGTATGCTTTAATAGCGGCTTTTTCATTCTCTCTGCTTGATCAAATGTCTGTGGCTTGTTCTGAACTTTTTGTCCATTGCTTTCTATTCACTTTTTTTAAACATTGCTTTGCTTTAAACATGATATAATGTAGCCTATCTTGTTTGTTGATCATCTATAGGCCTACCCTAATTATAACTTGTAGCCTACTTAAATTGCAACATAATTTAAGTTTTTTTTTTTTTTTTTTCATTTAACATTATTTAAATAAACATATAGTGTAATAATCGTTTTTAAGCTTTTAACAATTTACTATTTTATTTATCAAATTTTACTCGATTTGTAGAGTCAAAAAGACAAAGGAAAAAAAATGATTTCATACGGTCGTAGGCTACATATTTTAAACCGAGGCACAGACCAGCCAAAGCAACCATATCCAACCAAAGCAACCAAATCCAACCAAAAAAGTTGTGAAGAATGCTGTTGCTTGGGTAGAGGGTGGCAGTTCATTCAACTACAGAGGAACCGAATGAGTACATTACATTAATTTTTACATTAACAAAACCTTTAATGTTTTTGTCTGCTTTTGTGGATGCAAATACACAGTGTCCTCCCCTAATATTGGCACCCTTGGCAAATATGACCAAAGAAGGCTGTAAAAATAAATCTGTGTTTCTCCTTTTGATCTTTTTAAAAATCCACAATATTCCAACATTTCAATAAAGCAAAACAATTTGAAGTGGGTGGAATATAACATTATGAAAAAAGCTTGTCTCTAATACACCCTGGTCAAAATTAATTGCACCCTTTAGAAATTCTTATGAGTATAACATCTCCCATGTATATTCCCATTGATATTTACATTTTCTTAGCACACCAAGATGACTTAAGAACATGTTGTCCAGTCATGAAGACTTGTTGCACAGGAGAATAAATATTAGTAACACAAAGTCCAAAACCCCTTAATCATTTATCACTATAGATAAAACCAAAGAATATAGTTCTGATGTGCAATATAGTTCTGTTGAGCTACAAAAAATGGCTTTAAGGAAATGGTTAAAGTAGAAGAATTTGAGTGGCCAAAGTCTCTTCAGTTTTTTATATTAAAAATATTTTTTTAGCAGCAATAACACAAGATAGGTTTGATGCACACAGGGATAAAAAAGCCCCATGTCCACCGTTAAATATGTTGCCAGATCTTTATTGTTGTAAACCTACTTTAATACCAGAGGTCCTTGGGCCCAATATGGAGGTTCAACCAACACGGAGTTAAAATGAAGGGTATGGTCAGAGTTGATATACACTAAGATGGGAAACTTTGAAAAACTCAAATCAGCTGTTCTGAAACCAAAAACTTGACTCGAGGTAAACCTACCCTGAGTTGATTAAGCACTTGCACCACGACGATGCAAAGCCACGATCAAGCGTAGAATAGTGGAAACGAGAATAAATGCAGTGCACGTTGATCGTCGCGAGCAGACATTAGTCACCCACGTGAACCCTCACAGATGAGCTCGTACAGAGTCAAGAGTTAGAGAGACCATACGTTCAAACTCTTGAGGGAAAAAAACACATAATGCTCCCCATGAGCGGTTGTTTGGCACATCTCACTAATGGGACAATCAACAGCACGGTACGAGAGCTCAAAATCTAGATCAAGATCAACCCAACCAATTTGGCTAAAACACCCCAAGCATGGGTTAATGCACACAGATTCAACCAATCACAAAGATGCCCTGAGGACCCACAACTGATTGGCTGAGACAAACCAATGAACTGCCAGTTCGAGCTCATGCGAGATTTGCATATCCAAGCCAAAGAAATGAGCAGGCTGCACTATGACAGAGCAGATACCACAACAGTTGGAGCCTGCACAAAATCCCGGGCAGACTTAAAAGTGAACATCAAAGTACACCAAAGCACCGTTAATGGCAACACTGTTAAAACTGTACAGCATAAGCGATCCGCAGCTAGGAGAAAGAACATTCCGCACTCACCTTGAGAACTTGAGACGCCAAAAAGGGACACTCTTTAGAACCTATTCTCTCCGTAGAACCTGCAGAATGTTCTGCAAAGACCAGCCAGACACACAGCATATGACCTGAAAAGATGTGCCCTTAGACCAGGCCCACGAAGAGGTGATTGTCATAGTTGAATGAGCTCTGATACTGAAAGGGCAGTCCTGTCCCAGACTCTCATGTGCCAAGGTAATAGTGTCCACCACCTAGTGAGAGACAGCCTCTGTTTAGGGACAGCCCACTCCTTTAGTCTACCCACTGTAACAAACGAAGAGCTGGTCAGACTGCCGATGCTTGGAAGACAAATGAGTAAGGAAATGACCTGCGTTCTAAAAATGGTGGATGGAAACTTTGGCACATAACCCGATTTCGGCCGGAGAGTGACCCTGCAGTCGCTGGTTCATTATCGAAAGCAATCACCACTGACCAAGAGAGCCTTTAAATCCCTTCTGCACTTAGCCGAAGCAAGGGCGAGAAGGAGAACGGCTTTTAGAGAGGGCTCCCTTATGGAAACTGCTTCCAAAGGCTAGAACTGGGGAAGAGTGAGAACCTTCAGCACTAACGGCAAGTCCCACGGTGGCACCAAAGGAGATTGCGGGGAAACAGTCTCCTTGCTCACCTTAGAGATCTGACCACCAGTGTGTGCCTACCAATTGATTGCCCATCAACTGGGGAATGAAACTAGTCGATAGCAGCCACAAACTTCCATGTGGACGGGATGTCCCGGTTATCCAGCCTGTGCTGCAGGAAGCGTAAAATATCGGACACTGGACATGACACCTGGTCGATACTGTTATCACTGCACCTGCATACCTTACGAGAATAAATGCAGTGCACATTCTCTGTCGCGAGCAGACATTAGTCACCCACGTGAACCCTCACAGATGAGCTCATACAGAGACTGAGTCAAGAGTTAGTGTGACCATATGTTTAAATTCTTGAGAACAAAAAGCATAATGCTCCCCATAGCAAGAAGCTGCACTTGCGGTTGTTCGGCACATCTCACTAATGGGCCAATCGACAGAACTGTACGAGAGCTCAAAATCTAGAGAAAGGTGCTTGACCAGCGCTAAAATGGTACACATGTTAAGCAGCAAACAGTGCACTCAATACATTAACTTAAAAAATACAGGGACAACAATCCAACAAGCAGTAGTAAGGTAGACACCTTATGCAAAGGGGAAAGCTCATATGTGTATCATATGCAGTCAGCTGACGTCTTGGTTTCATGACACAGCTCTCACGTGACCGATGCGGCAATCCCTAATTTTTTTTGACGCTACATCAATGTATTTTGGTGTGTTTGCCGCACTTTGCATATCTATTGGCATATGACATCAAAGTACCGTGAGAGTATTTCAAACAGTCGTCCGTGAACAGCAAACGCTCCCTGACCATGTTAGTGATAAATTTCTAGAGCACATTACTTTTAAAAACTTGCTTGCATTGCTCTGGGAAAGTTAAGCCCTCCAACATACATGTTGTTGATCACCCAGGAGAAACAAATCGTAGTGAAGTTTATACATCCATCAACCCGCACCTACTACTGCAGGATGAAATCACCCTATAACACTTCAGCATAAACTCGAGGTGTCTTGAGAAGTTGCATACTTAAAAATTTATTATAAATGTAAAAATCCCAGTTTTCATTTCAAAGTGCTGTATTAAAAACATTTAATTTGTTTGTCATTTAAACGAGAGGTCATTACAGTGTTTCAATATGTATAATGTAATATTAAAATAATCGAATGTTACGTAAATTAGGAGCATAACGATAATAAAAAGCATATTTTGGCAAAGATGTTTCGTTTATGTTTGGTGTTATAGTCCTTATCAGTATTACGACGTCTTGCAACGTTCATTCTAAACTCGGATTTTTGAACCACCAAATGTTAAAATCTATGCGAGATCTCTGAAAAATCATGCACTAAAAGTTAAACAAAGCTTTGCGAGTTTGTATAGTCAGGTAAGAGCATCCATAACGCTACATATTGTCACATCCATAACGCTACATATTAATTTTCATGTGTCCATTTAATGTCTATAAAGAGGCATCCCTTCTCCATTCATTGGGTATTATTGCTTCTGGATTGTTCGTTTTAATTTACAGAAATCCTATAGTTTATCTTCTCCCAAAATTCATGTCCTTTTTTTGTCATCCATAACACGTTTTTTTCGAACTTTTTTTTTATAGACTGATGATTCAACAGATTCTTAACATAAAAACGGCTGTTTATATTATACTGATATGAATGCAGTACTAAAAAAAATTATAATGTTATATCCTAATGAGACAAGTTCAGGTAGTGTAGTACTTCCTTTGATTTACTTTCAAGGGTAAAAAGAATGCGACCGATTGCGTGAGCAAACAGACTGTCCTTGTGGATTTGCGATTATAACATTACATTTCTTGGACCGACTGATCAAATCGCTTTAGAAGACGTCAATGGTTATGAGCCGCGGGAAATACTTTCGTATTGAATGTAGCAGCGTTTTTGGACTTTCAAAGACTTAGCGTCTCAGGACGCGCATTTCTTGAAGCACACTGTTCTCAAAGTCTCTCCACTGATTTGAAATGTTAAAGTGCTGACTAGCCCTGCCATAGACCATGAGCGTACACCCCAAAAGAAGACTGTATAAGGGTTAAACAAGTTTTGACAGATTTCTTAAACAGTTGTGTTTTCTCTTTATGACAGGTGCTCTAATAAATTAAGTGCTTTGTATATTGGTGGATATTTGCATCAAATCTTTGACTTTCTGTTTAATCAGCTTCTTCAACTGATGCTTCAGTTCAGGAGAATGGAGAGGCCAACGGAGAGGTTAAAGAGCCGGTCGATCCTTCTGCCCCAAGGAAATGTGACATCATTGTGCTCTCTGGGCGTAAAGAGAGGTGTGAAGCTGCTGTTGAGGCTCTGAAGGTCTGGGTTGTTTGCCTCAATCAAAAATACATTTTCTGTATACTTGGTGCATTTTGTCAATTGCTGTGTGTTGAATGGGTCTATAGGCTTTGGTTCCTGTGACCATTGAGGTAGAAGTGCCTTTCGAGCTTCATCGCTACATCATTGGCCAGAAAGGAAGTGGAATCCGCAAGATGATGGATGAATTTGAGGTTGGTCATTTAATCTGTTGGTTTAGCATATTGTACACAAACTTAGAAGTAACTTTCACAAGTTTAGCGCTAATCAAATTACCTGTGTCCTAATTTTGGGGCTGCGTTCTTCGAAGTCTTCATTTTTTCAGACTGATTGTCACAGCAGCGCGACTGAAGTCTGGTAAGGCTGTCCCAAGTTAAAGGTTGCTTCAAATGCAGCCTCAAAATGCATCCATATTTCAGCAGGTTTTTAAAGATAAAATGAATGTATCCTTCGTAGCTTAGGCTATCCTGACATTTATTGCGTGCCTGTAACAGGTGAATTTTTTTTAAATAATCTTTCAAAACTTTAGTTAAATAAAAGTATCTAATTCGCAAAAATGGTCCCTGTCAGTGTTTTATTATTATACATAATGCTGTTTATTAAAGCAACACTTTTTTTTATTTTTTACCTTAAAATAATATCTCTAAAATTATTTCAGTGGTATTACAACTCTTAACTGGACGAATTCTACTGACGCTGCTATCTGAGCAGCATCATAGCAGCTACAACCACACTCTGTAAGTTCTGTGTTTGGGTCAGTACACACAGTCCCGCCCATCCCCTGCGAATGGTTTCCAAACAACTTTTCTGCATTTGCCGGTTTCAGCAGTTTAGTCAACAAATTCCCATGTATTGCGCTACCATGGGAAAGCTTATACAGCGACATTATTTACGACACTAGTAACATACAATTGCGCATACCAGCCAAACGAGGAGCCTTGAGAAAAAAGTTAATTAACATTATTGGTGCATTATTGTTTCACATTTATAAGGTTGGTTATTTAATAATACATTTTATGTGGATTAAGACAGTCCAATTGTATATCTCAAAAAAACCTCAGTAATTTAAAAAAGTAAAAATGTCTCCGTGTCCTGCTGCTGTCACCAGGCAACAGGAGCAGCAGGTGACGCAAATTTTAGATAAACAAAATAAGAACATTTTAGGCTTTTTAAATTATACAGTCATACTTTTCAAACAGCTCCAAATAATTTGTACGATTTGAAAAAAATATTAATATACAGCATCTACAGACACTGTACACACTGTTAATAAAAGCTTTTTGTTAGATCGAACAGTTCTCGTATAGCTCAATGAATCTGAAGGTGAGCATGCCAAAGGATCATAGGGCTGTATCTTTGCTATACTTTATAATAGACACAGAATTTTGTATACAACATCAGTAGAACATCTTGTTCATCCTCACATTCATTTTATCACAGGGATGCCTAGTGGTCAAAAGTTAAGCAATTTCTTTGAGGTTTTTAGTGCTTTCATCTATGGTTTTAAGGCTGATTTTCAAACATTCATGATCTGACAAGATCTCATGTATATCCCTTGGTGCCATTGTAGGGCTTGACCTGTAATTGCTGCTTGCAATTAAATGTTGTTTTTTGTTAGTGTTTTTTAGCAAAAAGTAGATTGTTTTTTTTTTTGTTATAAATTTTCATTGCATTGGGGGCTTGTTCATTAATTATCTTGTTCAATTTCTCTAACTGTCCTTCTGTAAACTGAATAATGCCTTTTTCCTCAGGTTAATATTCAAGTGCCTGCTCCTGAGTTACAGTCTGACATTATCTCCGTTGCTGGCCTGGCCTCTCTCCTTGACCGTGCTAAAGAGGGTCTTCTTGAGCGTGTCAAAGAGCTACAGGCGGAGCAGGAGGATCGGGTGAGTTTAAACAGTCTCACTGCTAGTAGTTAACCTGCATTATTCTGGGATTAAAGGCTCTAATCTGGTGCTTTTGCCTCTCGTTATCTCTGGTTGAAAAGAAAATTGCTTTTATTTTCTATATGTGGGTTTTACTTTTTTTACACTGCTCCTGTGCAGATGAATGAAATTGTATTGCTAGTGTGTGATCACCACATGGTACATAAACATGACACTTAAAAAGTATGTCCTACAAGGCAGTGCCTACAGTAGGTAGTCAACCAGTATGCTCTCCACTGTAGCGTTGAGTGCTGCCTTTGTGGAAGGACGGCAGTTAAATACATTTACATGTGAAACTACTTCGCGAAATTTCCGCCAGGAGAGTTTGTGCCTTCAGTTCTTAACAACATGTACTTTTAAACGGTGAAATTCATTATTACATGACAGGAGGTTATTCCATTGAATCTATTCATGTTTAAATATAAAAAAGCGATATAGGCGGAGAATTTTACCAAATGCAGGATCATAGTAAAGTAATCATTGTCAGAAAAAAAAGATCCTTATATGAACCTCTGATCATTATGATTTTTTTTCTAATGATTCAGTCTAAAGCAACTGCATATGCACTATTATAACAAAAAATAACCATGCACTGTCTTTTCTGTCCCAATACGAGCAAACTGTTGAAATGTTTGATTTTTTTTAAAAAGTTCCATAACAACCATTTAATACCTCCCTATTTGCAGGTACGTTTTTATAATACATGTATCTTTATTTAAGGATAATCTTATTTCCACCACAGAGCAAAACAAAACGGTAAACATTTTGAACGCATAACAGCGCGTTTTAAGCCAATGCGGGCAGAACCTTTAATGTAATATTAGTTACATTAAAGTGTACAATTGTTTTTTATTTTAAGCTCTTTACACAGATTTCCATCAGTGATGGTTTTCACAGATGCACATTTTTGTGTAAAATAATCACATTGATCAACTCTCTCAATCATCTCAACCATCACAACCATCACAACTCTTAACTGGACGAATTCTACTGACGCTGCTATCTGAGCAGCATCATAGCAGCTACAACCACACTCTGTAAGTTCTGTGTTTGGGTCAGTACACACAGTCCCGCCCATCCCCTGCGAATGGTTTCCAAACAACTTTTCTGCATTTGCCGGTTTCAGCAGTTTAGTCAACAAATTCCCATGTATTGCGCTACCATGGGAAAGCTTATACAGCGACATTATTTACGACACTAGTAACATACAATTGCGCATACCAGCCAAACGAGGAGCCTTGAGAAAAAAGTTAATTAACATTATTGGTGCATTATTGTTTCACATTTATAAGGTTGGTTATTTAATATACAATTGGACTGTCTTAATCCACATAAAATGTAATATCTCAAAAAAACCTCAGTAATTTAAAAAAGTAAAAATGTCTCCGTGTCCTGCTGCTGTCACCAGGCAACAGGAGCAGCAGGTGACGCAAATTTTAGATAAACAAAATAAGAACATTTTAGGCTTTTTAAATTATACAGTCATACACATATCACAAAGTAAAACAAAACGGTAAACATTTTGAACGCATAACAGCGCGTTTTAAGCCAATGCGGGCAGAACCTTTAATGTAATATTAGTTACATTAAAGTGTACAATTGTTTTTTATTTTAAGCTCTTTACACAGATTTCCATCAGTGATTATTTTACACAAAAATGTGCATCTGTGAAAACCATCACATTGATCAATCATCTCAACCATCACAACCATCACAACTCTTAACTGGACGAATTCTACTGACGCTGCTATCTGAGCAGCATCATAGCAGCTACAACCACACTCTGTAAGTTCTGTGTTTGGGTCAGTACACACAGTCCCGCCCATCCCCTGCGAATGGTTTCCATAACAGCGCGTTTTAAGCCAATGCGGGCAGAACCTTTAATGTAATATTAGTTACATTAAAGTGTACAATTGTTTTTTATTTTAAGCTCTTTACACAGATTTCCATCAGTGATGGTTTTCACAGATGCACATTTTTGTGTAAAATAATCACATTGATCAACTCTCTCAATCATCTCAACCATCACAACCATCACAACTCTTAACTGGACGAATTCTACTGACGCTGCTATCTGAGCAGCATCATAGCAGCTACAACCACACTCTGTAAGTTCTGTGTTTGGGTCAGTACACACAGTCCCGCCCATCCCCTGCGAATGGTTTCCAAACAACTTTTCTGCATTTGCCGGTTTCAGCAGTTTAGTCAACAAATTCCCATGTATTGCGCTACCATGGGAAAGCTTATACAGCGACATTATTTACGACACTAGTAACATACAATTGCGCATACCAGCCAAACGAGGAGCCTTGAGAAAAAAGTTAATTAACATTATTGGTGCATTATTGTTTCACATTTATAAGGTTGGTTATTTAATATACAATTGGACTGTCTTAATCCACATAAAATGTAATATCTCAAAAAAACCTCAGTAATTTAAAAAAGTAAAAATGTCTCCGTGTCCTGCTGCTGTCACCAGGCAACAGGAGCAGCAGGTGACGCAAATTTTAGATAAACAAAATAAGAACATTTTAGGCTTTTTAAATTATACAGTCATACACATATCACAAAGTAAAACAAAACGGTAAACATTTTGAACGCATAACAGCGCGTTTTAAGCCAATGCGGGCAGAACCTTTAATGTAATATTAGTTACATTAAAGTGTACAATTGTTTTTTATTTTAAGCTCTTTACACAGATTTCCATCAGTGATTATTTTACACAAAAATGTGCATCTGTGAAAACCATCACATTGATCAATCATCTCAACCATCACAACCATCACAACTCTTAACTGGACGAATTCTACTGACGCTGCTATCTGAGCAGCATCATAGCAGCTACAACCACACTCTGTAAGTTCTGTGTTTGGGTCAGTACACACAGTCCCGCCCATCCCCTGCGAATGGTTTCCATAACAGCGCGTTTTAAGCCAATGCGGGCAGAACCTTTAATGTAATATTAGTTACATTAAAGTGTACAATTGTTTTTTATTTTAAGCTCTTTACACAGATTTCCATCAGTGATTATTTTACACAAAAATGTGCATCTGTGAAAACCATCACATTGATCACGCAGGAGTGGGCAGTTTGCACCAACTATTACAGTATGCCCATAGCGGCGCATAGCCTCCTCGTTAGCGTGTCCATCTTCTAAACCGATGAGGACCCATTGGTAGTCCAAGGCTTACTCAGAGAAGTCGTAAGTACTGTGAGAAGCAGCTAAATCAGATATAATCAATACAAAGCGTCAAAAGGGACACTATCATTGTTTTTATAATTATAAATGAACGTGGACAGGAGAAAGTAAACTGCATTAGGCGGAAATGTAACCAAAATGATTATTAATGACCTAGAACAGAGGCCCTGTGAAAATGTCAACGAAAAAACATCATATTTGCTAAAATATTTTGCTGTTCCATTGTTATTAAATAAAAGTTTGATGAATTAGTGTATTGACCTGCATTTAGATGACATGCATTGAAATGTTTTAATTCTCTCCGTGTCAGTAGGCTACAAGCTTTCAAAAGCAGATTCCACTTCTCAGTTGACGGGGATGGGAACTGGGAGAGGTGTGAATGTCTCGCTTTCTGAAAGAGCAGAGTTTAGAATTAATGTTTCCCCTGCAGTGTGACAAATAAACGTAAGACGTAACACTGATAAGAAACATAACTCCAAACATAAACGAAACATCTTTGCCAAAATATGCTTTTTATAATTGTAATGCTCCTCAATTACGTATTAAAATAATTGAATATTTTATTACGTTTTACATATTAAAACCCTGTATTGACCTCTAGTTTAAATGACAAACATTTAAATGTTTTCATATCTTGATCAATACAGCACTTCATAAAGTAAAAATCCCTGTTTACATTTCATAAATATGAATATAAGACACCTTGAGTTTTCTTTGAAGTGTTATAGGGTGACGTCTTCCTGCAGTAGGAGGTGGGGGTTGATGGAGGTTGTGTGAGGAGTAACAAAGAGATGAATATTAAAAGGCATTTAAAGTGCAACATGTGCATATGTTTATTATTGCATAACTTAATCTAGGGTTAACATCGAAGAAACCTAGTGGTGTTTGCAGGCAGTGGTAGTTATTCCATATTACCATATGCTGATAATCCAACAACATTATAGAGCACATTTGGTAATAAAACTTAATCATGTTAGAGTTTGTTTTGCCATTATTTAATGAATGACACTCAACGCAATGCACACGAGCAACACGGGGAAAGTTTTGCACAGGCTCTCTGATCTCACTCGCTGTATTTCTCAATTTGCAGAAAAGACTGAGCGAATACAAACATTAAAGCTCTGCATACAACCACGCATTAAATGAAAACACTCCTTACATATTGAAAAGATTAATTTCGAATAAAGCATTGATTAAATGCATAGAGCAAATTTAAAATGTAAACCCTTGTTAAATGAAATTATGTATTTATGACTAGTATTAAAAATAATTATTAGTGACTGTAGATTTAAGTTCTTGTAACTTTGATACAGAAGAGAGTGCTTGGTTGAGTACCTACTGTATGTCTTAAGGAATTGCATATGGAGTAGTAATATCCGCTGCTTTGTTCTTACCAAATAGGAATGTATTAAAATAAAATGTGTTACTGATGTCTTACATGTTCAGTGGAAAAGCCATCAGTGCATTAGTCTTTAAGGGGACATTTCATGAAAATCAGGGCTTGACATTAACGCTTATCCGCTTGTCCAGTCGGGCAAGTCAAATTCTCTCTCACTTGTCCGGGACAAGTGAATGTTGTATGGGCAAGTTACTTGTAAAGAAACAGCGCAACATATGTAGAATAATAAGAGTATATCCATTAAACAGATGCGTGTTTGTCGTAGTTGTGCTTGTTTGTGTGTGACCATAATCAATGTTCATGCGGACGAAGAATCCGGTTATTTAAATGTCGTCTGAGTGAATTATGTGCACAGTTTAACATACAACACGAGTGAAAGTCAAGGATTTATCTGCGTCTGCACTGTATGAGGATATGAACACATGAACTTCATCTCCAGAGTTAATCTGAGACTTTATTTTACGATCGTTTTATTGTTTATTTGCTACCAGCGTCTTCCAGAAGACCCATTAAAATAAATCCTGTTAATTTGAACACTCAGACAAAAATACTATAGTATTTGCATTATCAATTTACATCAAGGCCACTTAAATTTTCAAAACACTGTATTCTATAGTGCAGTTCCAAAACAATATATTAAGAATTTTACTGCAGTTTACTTTAGTAAATATAAATATACCACTATTGTTTAGTAAAAAAGGAAAAACACTTAATATTTAGTTCTAATAGTATGTAGTAGTAATAAGTTCAAACAAATTTAGGGAATCTAAAAATATGACCCTAATTTATCCATCTGTATGTAACATTAATGTCTTTTGTCATTTATCTGCCTATTCATAATGAACATCACTTGCACATTTCTGCCTGTGCTACCAAACTTTAAACCTCTCTAGCACCATTGCTTTGTACAAAAAAGTTAACTTACAGACTTAACACTAATAATAATTACTACTTGCCTTTGTTTTATAGCAGTCACAGACAGTAGGCCTATAACCAAAGTCAGGCAGCCAAAGCAGACACTGGTCAAGGTTGCTTCTAAGCATTTTAACTAATCCAAATGAAATTTATATTTATTTCTGATTTAAATTATGATGTGCAAAGACAAAAAAAATGTATTTATCATAATTAATTTTTGTACACGGACAATTGAATGAAAAATTTACTTGGCCGAAGGACAACCACATGACAATGCTTAATGTCAAGCCCTGCTTTAATTGTTAAATTGCCATTAAGCAAAGGCTGCGATTATTTTTAATGTGCAGTTTGTGAAGCACAGCTCTGTGATAAGTAGGAAATGCTGCTCAATCTAAAAGCTGCGAGAGTCTCTTATAATGTGCGTTTGAATTGAAAAAGCAACACCCGTCAAGCATTTTATTTTAAATATACTTTGTTCTTCAAGCCTCCTCGGGTACTTTCATGATGATCGAAAGGCATTTCCTGGAACAACGTGTTATGGTATTTCTGCAGGGCATATTTGGAGTCTGCGTAAGAGCACCCTCTGGCTTTCAGATGCAACAGCATCTAACTGATTTCACTGACAAGCTGTGCATAATAAATTGCAGACAACCACCAAATGATGTGCAGTTTATTTTCGATTTATTGTGTATCACTAGTTAACTTCTAATGCAGCCATCTAGATGTCAATTTATAGGACCAATGTGTAGTTTTTTTGGAGGATCTATTGACAGAAATGCGATCTTATATAAATAACTGTGTTAAGAGGTATAAAAAGACCCTACAAAATGAAGCCTGGTACTAATCGTTCTTCTGTTTTCGATTTTCTGAGTTTCTGCATTCGAGCACCCTTTGTCTTTCGGATGTGGTGGTATTAACGTAATTCATTGAGAAACAGAGCATAAGAATTGCACGGTATATTGCCCAGCCCTAGTCTAAATCCTCTCTCAGCCTCCGTAGTGCTTTGAAAGGGTGGAGTGAGCAGTTGGTTGCAATTCGCAACCTCGCTGTTAGATGGCGCTAAAAACACACCTAAGTGACTCTTGTAAGAACAGACAATGCACCACCAGCAGCAGCATCCACACACATGATACAGTAGCTGGGTCCTCTGCTTTCAAACAAAGGCCATAGAAGTCAACGGAGCAAAGACATAAAAAATATCAGTGTTCAGAACTTTCTTTTAACCTGTAAAAGTTGTGGATTGCATCTTTTTAACGGTTTGCATTTATGATCAACAGGCTCTCAGGAGCTTCAAGCTGACCATCACTGTGGATCCAAAGTATCATCCCAAAATTATTGGACGTAAGGGTGCCATAATTACCCAAATCCGCAATGAGCATGAGGTCAACATTCAGTTTCCAGAAAAAAATGATGAAAACCAGGTAATGAACTGAAGCCTAAAAGCAACAAATGAAAAGGCCAAAAATCATACTTTTATTGCGATTAACTTATTTTTAAATGTCTTCAATAGGATCAGATTACTATATCTGGTTATGAGCAAAACGCAATTGCAGCACGTGATGCTATTCAGGCTATAGTGAATGAACTGGATGAAATGATCTCTGAGGACATCACCCTGGACAGCAGGGTCCATGCTCGCATAATAGGGGCACGTGGCAAGGGCATTCGAAAGATAATGGATGAATTTAAGGTGAGTAGGTAAAGGTGTGCCGGGAACTCTTTAGTACTTTAGGGACCAATTCTCATCATTAACAAAAAGCACATATTCTGCATGAGCATATTCTACATCCATAATCCTGGTCATTACCCAAACCTTACAACTATCATACTAACTATTAATAAGCACCAAATTATGAGTTGGAGACAAAATTCGTAGTCAATGGTTTGTTAATAGCAGGAATTTGACCTTAAAATAGTGTGAACGTTGTTCGTATATATAGTTGGTTCATCTGACAATGCTGTTATAACATATGCAGTTTTTTTGTTACTTTGAAATTATTATATCTTTTAATATGACATAATTGTGGTAAAATGGTGGGACTAGCAAAGTTAATTTAACTTTTTTAGGGCAGGGAGCCATTTACATTTTTTGGCTAAAGGTTGCAGGATTTTCATCTACATGCTTTGCTTGACTCTACGTAATCTAAATGCTGCATCAACCAATCAGCATGTTCAGTGTCAGTCCCAACCCCGAATGTTCCTGAAAAGTATGAGGGAACATTCTGGGGGGAAATTTTTACCCAGAATTTTTTTATCCTGTTCCTGCGGTGGAAACGCGCAGAGTACTGCCATGAAGCCCTGAGTTACAGGGGAAGTTCCTGTGGTTGAAACGTGTCATAAATGAGGGACAGGAAGAATCCAATCTTTTTCTGTTTTCCAGGTTGATGTTCGGTTCCCTCAGAATGGAGCTTCAGATCCCAATTTAGTGACTGTGACGGGTCGTCCAGAGAGGGTGGATGAAGCCATTGATCACCTTCTTAACCTGGAGGAGGAATATGTGAGATTTTGCTGCCATTTAGCGCAAGATAGAGATTTTTATTTTATTTTATTTTTGTAAAATCTTTGTTTTCAGATTTCCGATGTGGTTGAAAATGAAGCCAAAATGGCTTATATGAAGCCTTCTGGTAGTTCTGCTTCCAGTGTGGAAGAACCTCGTGGCCCATCCAAAGGCTTTGTTGTGAGGGAGGCTCCTTGGACCACTGGTAATGAAAAGGTAAACAATTTCTTGCCTTATTCTTATAGCTAGTTTGAGAGAGAGTTCTATATTTTAGAAGTAAAAAATCCAATAGAGCTTGCTTTTTGCCTGTTAAAAAGATGCAAAGGGTTTAATTCCAAATATAACTCTGGATTGTTGAATTTTACCTATTTTTACTTTTTGACTGCAGGCTCCAGATATGAGCAGCTCTGAGGAATTTCCCAGTTTTGGAACACCTGTGGCTGCTGCAAAATCATCTCCATGGGGACCCAAACGTTTCTGAAATGTCTGTCAATGGTTGTTACAACTTCCTGGACCCCTTAATATTGTCTCTCATTTGAACCATTTGGATGTGAATTCTGACCCCTGATGTATCATGTTTCCTTCCTTTAAAGTTGTTCTACAAATTGGAAAGGATTTGGAGATGGTTTTTGTAACCCATGTGAACACAAACATGTGGTAAACACCTAACTGTTTATAGTGGTGGCCTCTTTCTGGTCTGCTGCAGTTTTGCTGAATTTGTAGGAAATTATTCAACCTTTTGAATTTTAAGAGAATGACAAATTGGAAGGAAAACTAAATTACTCTACAATGCTTCTGGTCTGTAACAATCCAGGTTTAAGTGATAATGTTTGTGTAATGAAGTACAAAAACATGGTTTCATTACAAATGTCAATTCTTGGGTTTATCAAGCTGCTCTTTTTCATAGTTGCCTTTGCTATGGGTTGGGGAAAATATACTGTATACCTCTAAAATATGATGCTTCTGAATTCTAGTTAAATTCATTCATAGTAAAGTGGTAACCAGCTGTACTTTGCCTCATTCCCTAAGGTAGCCATTTTGTTGCAGCCATTTCAGTGGTCTCCCCCACTTTTCCTCTAAAGTTTACTCTTTGGATCTGGGCAGGGAATGTTATTCCATTCAGCCTATTAGACCTTCAGACTTTCAGAGGGACTCTGAAGTATTTTCAACCTGCCATCCGCTTGGAAATTCAAAAGTTTCCAAAGTCTCTAACATTTACACAAAACAGCTTATTTTCTTTTTAATATTCAAACCATGTTTATTAAAAATGAAAATACAACATTTTGAAAGAAAAGCAGACGACATTAAGATGGAAAATGCAGACAATTTTGTGCCAACAAATGAAGTAATCTCATGTATTGCTTATCCTTGCTAATGGATCAGTGTCCAGCCCCTTTTGTCTTCCAATTGCTATGCAGGTTGGCCTGAAACCATAGCAACAACACTCTTAATTAGCCTTATAAGAGTTATGCAAAAATTACAAAGTAAACAATTATGGTTAACACTGGAAAAATAAACTATCCAAAAAGCTTAATAAAAATTGAAAATTTATCTTGGGTTGTAGTGAGACTAGTTTCTTACACAAAACAATGACCTATACGAACGTTAAGAATAAGCAAATATCCATGTGGTGGTTGGAAGAAGTTGCATCCGTAGTGTGTTCCCACGATTTTGAGAGCTATGAGCGGTTTTAAATTCCTAAAGAAATGATGCTTGTTCAGATTATTACAACTAGCCTGCCAATGGATGGCAAGATATGCCAGTTGCAGGTGGGGGGGGGGGTAAAGAGAGGGCCGTCATCTTGATACGCACCCTGATCTTGCGGTCGCGTGGTTTATGGAGCTCTTAAACGCATTCAAACAGGCTGACAGTTTGGAACTATTAAGTGAGACGGACAGTGTAAGCCACTGTATTTGCAGCTAATTTTACTAAATGCCAACATTATATTATATTTTGTCTGACTGTTAGAACACTGGCGGATCTAGGATTTACAATATACAGAGAGGGGCCAAGTACCCTGATGGCTTACAATCTTCTGGCTTGCATCTATTTGACGTTTGCGTTTACATCTGCAAGACATCCACAATACATAGTTTGCTCTGCAGTCAGACGTCATATAGACATCTAGAATATTTAAATTTCAAATTGCTGCAGGAGCAACCAGATTTCTTATCAAAACACCAGACGAGTTAGAGAATGATGCGGGTTATTGATGATTAACATAGATTTAGTGTGGGTTGCACCAACAAGGATTAGAATTAAATAAACCTTGACTTAATTTAAACCTATTGCACCAAATTGTAAACTAGAGGTCTGCGCGGGTCTGTTTTTTCGACCATCACGAGCCTGTTAAATTGTATTCCACTCCAACTGAAAATTCACCTGTTCACCGGCTATCTGATTTGAATGATATTCGTCCCGACCCGACGGATCCCGCTAAATTTAGATCACGTTTCCAGATCTCGCATTTAAATTTATCCACAACCAATATAAAACACGCTATACAAAAACGTATCAGTTATTTTTTATCGTCTTGTCGCTATACAATATTGCTCTTACATTTTAATGTGAATGCAGTAAACAAAATATCACAGAGAAAAAAATTAAGTAGCCTACGTCTTTCACTCAAACAATAAGCAAATTAGGTTTATATTCAAGTTATCAATTGATCCAGGTTTTAATTTTACTGTAAATCTAGATTAACTTTAGAGTTTAAAATATTGTAGCAACAGGATTAAAGTGAATCCCTAACTAAGAGATACATCAAACTTGCTACTGAGGAGATTTAAATAATATAAAACAAATCTATAATAAAATTTGCGGAAGAATTATCAGAAACATATATGTGTCATTTTGTAGCACGGCATGGCACGGTTCTCCCTGCCGTGAAGCGTCAAGCTCAAGATGCCCTGCTTTTTTATCCAATAGGCTACATACAAGCATAACGTCTAAGATTAAGCGGTAAAATACGACATCCTGAGAAGAGTCAAGTTGTTGTGACGACACCGGTATCTATTCTGGGCACCCTGTCTAAAGTGTTACGTTCTGTTCTACGGGAATCCCGAACAGGTGCACCTCACCCATCGTTCCCCCCGAACACTACCGAGGATGACCTCCGGAAACCCAATCGCCTACGGTTTACCTGCTGGCTGTCACTAAATCATTGGTGTTTTGAGTCAGATCCGTGTGCGTGCCTTGTTGGTTTTGACTAAATCCTTCTTGTTTCAAGTCATATGAAACCTTTACCCTACCTCTAACCATCAATAACTATTTATGATTGTTAAACTTGCCAAAAATACGATTGTGTGATGACGTCAGACTCGAAACACCAAGGATTTAGTGAGAGCTTTACATTCTTGTGATTCCCGTACTGCGCTCTTTTCACATATGTCTGTTCCAGACGCGAGCTGCAGGATAATGATGCGGCTCACCTTTCATATCCGTCCGTACGCTGTCATATCCCTCAGGCTTCTGAAATGTGTTTATGGATGATGAGCCTGATCAACGAATTATCCAGAGAGAGGTTTTTAATTTCAAGAACGTTAGACAAATAGAAGTTAAGTGACAGCAACCATCATATGCTTTTTTTACTTTAAAGTGTTAAATAGGTATTTACCGGTAAGGGGACAGCGAAAGCATAAGCATAAGCTCTATTAAGCAGATGTATGGAGAAATTCATAGAGGTTACTTTAGTTTACCTATGAACTCCACCAGAGATGACAGAAAAAGATACTGAAAGCAGCTTCCCAGCAAGCACTAGCCGTCATTTCGCCGTCTAGCCCACATAGCAGACAGACTCGGCCCGAATGTGGCCTCAGAATGGCACTGCTGGCGCACTGCTGGCACTGGCATGCAACAAGTCAGCCGAGTGTGGGCCATGTGCGGCAGTGATGGTACTGGATCCATGACGGCAAACAATAATTGGGCCGATTGTGGATGGAGGTGTTGGACCAATTGTTGATATTAGGTCTGTGGCCCAGATCAGTCTAGCGATTGTAGGCCACATTTGACATTGTGTAATTCACAATTATTGCACGGTTACATTTAAACATGTTTTACCTTGTACATTTTGGCAACAGGTTACAGGCAGATTTGGTTAACTCCGCTCAGCCTGTTCTACTAAAATGTTGAAATATCAAGTAAAGCAGCACTCTGTCTATTAAAAGTACTTCAGGCTGATTCTTTTTTAAAGTAACCTGGCCTTAAAAAACACTTGCACATATTTTTGTCTATTTAATGCTTTGTCATACAACTAATTATTTTCGTAGGGTACATAGATTGTGGTTTTAATAGAAAAGGCTATTGGTTCATGATGGTATTTTAATGGAAACCTTAAGAATTTTTTTAGGTTCTATTGTTTTTCAGCAGGGAACAAGCTTGCAGTATAGCAGTGTGCTGAGCTATATTTAAGGTATCAGTTACAGAATAGGTTAATAAGGTATCAGTGAAGTGAAATATCATAATCAAAATAATTTCAAAATGAGTTAACGATTTAAATAAAGAGAAAAGTTTTTATTATGTTTTCACATTTTATTGTACTTTTTAGTTTTATGGCCTAAATCAAAATAAACCAACACTTGAAAATAAATCTAATTTTGGAGCAAATATATAAATAGCAAATATATAAGTATATTTGTGAAATACACATAACAATGAATAATACGCCCACAAAAATATGTTTAATAGCAAAAAAAATTTTTTACTTTGTATAACAAACATTGAGCCAATAAAAAAATATGCTAACACAATGTAAACACAAACTGCAAGACTTTGAAAAGGTAAAAGTGATGTTGTGAAAGACAAATAGAAAACAGCAGCTCATGACAAAACATTCAATTTATTGATAGACATGTGTGACTTTAAATTCAAACTCCACAAACTGTCACAGGTTCACGGTTTAGCTTAATGAAATGGTAGTAGTCAGTCTTTCAGGGAACATCAAAGAAGTCAGTGTAATGAACTGTAGGCCAACATCTGAGCTCTTGATATCTTCAGCTGGGTCTCACAGAAAAAAAAAGACCTGCAAGAAAAATCAAACAATTCATACCCATTACAAATCCATTCACTCACAAACTCATGTGGCAATAATATTCAATTTATTGTACAACAACACAACAATTCTCTTTGTAAAATATTCCACCTGAATAAAATATCCAATCAGTGTGTATGGAACAAAACTGAACAACTAGTTGTTTATGACATCACGGTACACACATTGGGACATCTGTTAACATAAGCTTCTAATAATTTGAATTCCAATAGTTCCTGTAGTCACATATTGTTTTTCAGCAGCCATGTTAACAGATTAGAACATTTATACACAGCACATGTGCTAAAAAAAACTTTTGAAACACACAACCGTGTCAGAGGGTTGTTGGCCAAACAACATTAGCATTTGAAGGATTTTTAATATCTTCCTCACCTACAGTGGTACAGGAAAAGCACGGCATGCAAAGCAAGTGCACCAGAACACTCTGATAAAGGGGATGTTCAGACACAACCTGAAACCATTAAAGATTAGATAAGAACAATAATGTTTTTTACATTCAATCACAGTCAGAAATTATAAGAATTCAACAACACTCAAAAGACATATGTTAAGCACAACAGTGACTGCCTCCGTTTATAGCAGTCTGTACATTTAATTACAGTGAATATAAAGTTCAACTAATGAACGCTTAAATAACTTTCAGATCTAGATATAACATACTGTTTACATCATTTGTCTCTGTTCTAATTATTTTTTGTTCTTATTTCATTACTTACTTTTTGCTGCTTTTTAACAAATAAACGTTTTATTTACATATATGAGCTCATGTGTTGTTGTAAGTTTTAGTAAGATTTAGTAATTGTTTGCTATTCGCTGTAATAAACCATCGCATCTACCTCGAGCATTGAAATAGCCAAACGCCTACCTTAAATTATGCTTTACACTTTATCGATGCTGCATGTGGCCTTTCAACATTTTCCACATCAGACAGACCGTGTGCTATCACGACAATAAATTACAAGATTATAATGCAAGAACGTTTCAAAACCCAGAACAGTATAAGAACAACAAGTTGGTTCTTATTTTATATTTTAGTATAAGGAACTGTTTAAACTCAAAACACATTGCTTACCTCAGACGAATCGGTGGCGGTTGGCAATTAAATCAAATGTGCAGTCTATGCGCGTGCGCAGAACTCCGACTCCTCCCACCAAGTTTTCAACCAGTTTGCATCTGGATCAGTTCATCCATTGGCTGGTTAATTGTTTTGGCGCGATTTACATGATCACGACAGCTTCTCGCGTCATCTGATTGGTTGATTTGAGTCAGGTTCACGGGATACTTTGGATTCGAAAACTATATTCCCGCCCAGGATTCTTCTCGTCTCTTCTTCAACGGCTGTTTTTAGGTAAGTGTGGTCGGTGCTGTTGTTGTTAATTGGAACAATTTTCTTAAATGAGTAATTTTATCAGACTCCTCCGTGTATTTTCAGAGCCAGAGTGTGTTATTTAGTGGGGTTTGAAGCAAAATAATTTGAGTAACGTAGGTTGACTGAGGATTTCTTAGAGGGTTTTGCATCTGATATTTTAATATGCAACAGGATCAATGTTTTTCTATTATTTATGCTTACAAATATTAAGATAATCAGCCTGCATAGGGGCATTTGGAACAACTAAATGTATTGATTTAAAACGTTTAACCTTTGTTTTACTATATAGTTTAAAAATGTATTACTTGTTTGTCAGGATTTATACAATATAATCATGATACATATTCATTTAAAAATGTATTCACATCAAATAACACATACAATAATTTCAAAATGTATCTGATTATAAATGTATAAATCTCTTAATTTGTAACTGCTCAAGTGTCTGCATGTTATATACAAGTGAATGGCACTCATTAATGTCCTTTATTGTTTTAGACATCACTAATTAGGGATACTTAAACACATTATATTCTGGAATGGCTAAACTGTTAATGAAAATCTACTTCTTAGATAATATGAGCTTTAAAATTTGTTTCCATCTTTATGATATACATCTTTGACATGGGATTATTCACTTAATATTTGACCTAATTTTTGAATTAATTTGGCAGAAGTCCTCCAATCCACCATCAGCGAGACCGAACTCCTCCAGTCCAGCTACAGATAAGCTGCTGACCCATTTCAGAGGAGGAACATTGGCCATGACCCAAAAGGACCACTAAATCCTCAACTTTTTCTTGACACTTGTAAGTGTATATTTATATCTCTAAAAAATATATTTAATAAATATGAGATTGTGTGCTTGGTTTTATATGGATTTTAATAAGTTTTCAATAAAAAACTTATTTGCAGCTCTTCTGCTTAATATCATCAATAATCAAGAGCACTGTGCTCTGTACTAATTGTGTATAAATTGCATTAATCCTTTTAAATTGTTTTTCTAAAACATGTGACCCTGCCTTTGAAAACCCAGCTGAAGTTGTTTTGGACCTAAAATCATAACATAATGTACATAACATTATGTGAAAATATAATGTTGATGCATTAAATATTGACTGACTATGGCCATGTCAAAGATCTAAATCATATTGAAATGAATGACTGAAATCACACTTTGATACTCATTCTCTCAGAATTAGATTTCACAGACAGGGTCACAAATTGTAATGGACATTTAAAATGAAAGTTCTGTCTGATTTACTCACCCTCTAGTTGTTTCAAACATGTATAAATGTCTTTATTCGGTTGAACACAAAGAGAGATATTTTGGAATAATGTTAACAACTAACAGTTCTGAAGCACCGTAGTAGGAAAAACATTTCATTTTTTGGTTCTGTTGAACACAAAAGAAGATATTTTGAGTAATGTAGGAAAACAAACAGTTCTGGGGAACTTTTGATTACATTTTACATTTTTCCTACTATGTCAGTCAATGGTGCTTCAGAACAGCTGGTTGCTAACATTATTCCAAAATATCTCTCTTTCTGTTCAACAGAACAAAGAAATGTATACATGCTTGGAACAACTACAGGCGGATTAATCCCTCTAATTATTTCTTAAGATTAAATAATGCTGTTTATAGGTTATGTTCATTTTAATTTTTATCTAAAAAAGTACATTAGGGATTGTTTAAAGTATTTAAATAATATGAATAAAAAATTGTTACACCTTTTATTGCATTTGCTTAATGTGCATTATCCGTTATTTTATTTACACCATAGTTTCCACACTTAAACATTTTTTAAACGATGAACTGAATTTTTTTTTTTAAATTACCAAAACTATATTTAATAATTATGTATGTCTTTCAGCTGCGGTGAGAAAAATTCCCTAACAAAAAAAACGGTCATATCCAGAGATGGCTTCAGCTTGCTCCGGATTGGGATGGAGGAAGAAGAGAACGGCTGAAGAGAAAGGAGATGATAAATAGCTGTGCCTCTCATTTAGAGCCTCAATAGCTTATGCGTGCGAACACATACGAAATACATTCATTTCCTTTTCATGTGCACACACGCAGTTATGTGTTATGTTGTTTATAAAGTTTAATTTTGTCTTTCTTTGGTTTATAACGTTTTCATTTAGTCCGTATTCGGTTTCATTTTTTCAAGTGTTAAGGTACTGTTCATTTAAAGTCTAAAGGTTTCCGTTTTACATAAAAATATGTTCAACACAATGTGTTCACTTTATTTTTATTTGTAAATAAAAAAAGGTTATTGAAAAACAATTCAGGTATTGGAAGTTATTTTTTCACATGATTTTGGCAATCATAGGCTGTACTATGGCTAAATTTGGGGGTCTCTTTTTAAAAGCCAGCATTGATCTGGTTTACTTCTGGCTACGATACGGCACCCAGTATTAAAACCTACTCTGGGCCAGTTCAGGGCCAGTTATGGCTTATTAATTGGCGGAGGCTCGGACCAGTTGCGGCCCCATATCTGGTCATGGTCTGTAATTTGGATCTGGGCCACCCTAGGGCCGTCATTCAATGTTGTATGTGGGCCGAGGGAAAAGTATTGGTGTGGGCCGGAGCTGGGCCAACACAAAATTGTTATGTGGGAGGTTATACCCGATATAGCCCGCAGCCCACAGGCCAAAATAACTTTGAATTTGGATACATGTCATTTTGACCAAAATAACTTATAAGATAACTTACCAGATGTATGAAATTCCATGCAATCAAAGTCAACAGTGATTGCAAGCTTTAGTTTAATTTCTTTCACGTTCTAGGCTGTCCGTAGTCACGATTTAGCGCCTAGTCAGACCGACTAATTTAGCCCATTTTGAGTAAAAAAATCATGTGTTGGGTATGTGCGCAGCATGGAGCATTGTCATAGGTTAATGGAGGAACACTGTTGTATACAGTGTTGGGTGTAACTAGTTACTAAGTAATTAGTAACTGTAATTTAATTAAAGTTACTTTTGATGTAATTAAACTAAATACTTTGTGAGATACATCCGTGTGCAATAGTGTAATTGACATCAAAATTCTAAGTCTTACTTTAAAATCTGTGCTTTAATGTATAATTCTCACATTTGGTCAGTTAATAATATTATTTATTTGAATGAATTAAATAAGCCGTTTCATGTCTATCCTTTAATCACTTAACTAATCAAGGTTGATGTAGGATATAGAACAGGGCTCCTCAAATCTTACCCTGGAGGGCCGGAGCACTGCAGAGTTTTGCTCCAGCCCTGATCAAACACACCTGAGCAAGCTAATCAAGCTGTTCAGTATCGCTAGAAAATCACAGGTGTGCAAGTTTGATCAGGGTTGGATCTAAACTCTGCAGTGCTCCGGCCCTCCAGGGTAAGATTTGAATAGCCCTGATATAGAAAGTAATTTGTAATGAGTAACTAAATACTTTTTGGACAGAGTAATTTGGACAGTAATCTAATTACACTATTGAATATGTAATGAGTAACTAGTAATTAATTACTTTTTCAGAGTAACTTATCCAACACTGGTCGTATACTAAAATAAATAAAACCTCAAAAACTAAACAATTTGATTTATCTCGAACAATTTATCAAACAATAAAGTAATGTTTCTATAATTTGGTAATTTGCGCGCGCGCACACTCTCACTCATTTGACTCTCCCTCTCACGCGCATTTGCTCCTCGTGCACACTCGTTCTTTCTCGTGCACACTCGCTCCCTCTCGCGCGTATTCGCCCCCGTTCGCGCGAATTCACTCCCTCTCGCACGCCTTCACTTCCCCTCGCGCGCGTTGTCTCCCTCTCTTGGCATTCGCTTTACTTTTGTCAACTTCCGCGCCTCATATGAAACGGCGCCCAGTGACGGATGTAGCAATATTGTTGTCCGGGTGGAAATCGGGAGAGATTCGGGAGAAAGTTCGGCCCGGGAGATTTTCGGGAGGGGCTTTGAAATTCGGGAGTCTCCCGGAAAAATCGGGAGGGTTGGCATGTATGGGTAAACGGTCCACAACACAATAACAAGTAGCTCAGTTTCGTTCCACTTACATTGCATTTGCCAGCAGGTAAAATGGTTTGAAAATCCGTACTGAAAATCAGACCGAAAGCCTCGTACCGAACAGTTCAACACATGAATCGTTACACCCCTAATATATGTGTAATTGTGTGTGTGTGTGGGTATATATATATATATATATATAATTAGTGCATCACCATTATGCAGGCAAAAATGTTAAATTATTAATACAAATCTATTAATAATATTGATATAAATTATATAGTATCAATCTATATTCCATTGGAAATCATATACATGTATCTTAACTCTATATTGGCCAGCTAGTGTGCATCCAAGAAAAAGTGAATGACTGTCACAATTACTGTAATTAGTTAAAAGATGATTGTAAACAAAGCTTTTCTTGTGCAATTTTTTTTCTTTTTCTCGTTTGGCAGACGCAGTGATGACCAATTTTCCATCGGGAACAGAATTAGAAAAAAAAAAAGCCATTTCTGGCCATTTTAAACAGGCACCAGGGAGAGCAGGGGGTGGTTGGTATGGGAATAAAGGCAACAATTGATTTGTTTAATAAAATTAAATATTGTATTTGATCATTTTTATGTTTGTATAAGTTGTTAATATTATTTTTCTAAATAAATCCTTTATATTTAATTTGTTTGGATGATTGTCATTTATGAGAACCTGTTATATTTGAGTGAAAAGAATCCTTTAGCCTCATTTTGTTGTCTATCACACGTATATGTAGTCCTTCACTAGCTGTGTAATTGATGATTGGTCTATTCTTGGGCTGTGGTTAGACGTCTATTAGATTTTCACTGACAGCCCAAATTCAGCCTCGTTTTAGCCTAGACCTGTATTGACTGTCTATTAGACGTATATATGTAGTCGTTTAATAGCGGTCTAACTGATGACTAGTCTATTCTTGGGCTATGGTTAGACGTCTATTAGATGTAAATATGTAGCCGTCCAATAGCTGTGTAATTGTCTATTCTTGGGCTAAGGTTAGACGTCTATTAGCATATACTAGTTTCTCTAAATCTTGGTTTGAGACAAAACATCTCATCCATGTTTCTGACATGGTAGTATGCTGATGTGCTTATTGCTTTGACATTACTGCTGAATCTAAGGTCAGACTCTAAAATTACACCAATATTTTTTCCCTTACTTTGTATCTTTAGACCTCTTAAATAAAGGTATGTGTTTAACTATTAAAATTAGTTTCATCCTTGTAACTAAAAACCAAGACTTCATTTTTTGTTTTTATTTAACTGATGAAATTAACAGCTGGATTTGACAAAACTTCCTTCAATGCACTGGCAAAGAGTGTCAATAAGCCTGTAGTCATTGGGCGAGAGGGCTATGTAGAGTGTCATCTGCATAGCTGTGGCAGGAATTCGGTACTTTTTCATTATTTGGCCAAGTGGGAGCATATACAAATTGAAGAGGAGCGGAGCAAGAATTGAGCCCTGTGGAAAACCACAAGTCCTGGGTGTCCAGTCAGATTTATGGTTGCTTATGTTCACATAGTAACCTCTCCCTTTAAGGAATGACCCTAACCATTTAAGTACCAACCCAGAAAGCGCTACCCACTATTCCAGCTTATGTAGTAGTATGGTGTGATCTAACCTTGTAGATTTTGCCTGAATCAGAATTCAATCGAATATCATTTATTGTCTTTGAGAACTGTCTCTGTGCTGTGATGCTGACGGACTGATAATTGTCCAAGTAGCCATTTGAGTTCAAGAATTTTGTCAGCTGATTGAAGACAACCTTTTCAATGATCTTGCCTAAATAAAAAAGATTTGATATTGGTTTGTAGTCAGACAGCTAGAACTGCTGGTGTGTTTCTCCAGGGTGCTTTACGCCTGCCAGTTATCGCCTTGACCTTTGCTGGAGCAATGGCGTCGATAGCATTTTTAACTTTTGTATTAAAGCTTTTGAGTCTGCAGATATATTTGGTGACAAAAACATAGCATTCATAAATAGCTCTAATTTATGAATCTGTTTTTTACAGAGACGGGTCTATCTTCAGTGGCAGGACTGATTGATATATCAAAGAAAATACAGAAATGATCATACAGCGCCACATCTCTAATAATAGTGGATGAAATGTTTAGACCTTTGATAATGAGCAGATCCAGAGTGTGTCCACGATTATGTGTGGGACCGTGGACATGCTGGATCAGATCAAAAGTGTTTAAAACATTTAAGATTTATTTTGCAGTGTTGTTTTCAATCTAGTCTACATGAATATTAAAATCTCAAGCAATAACAAAGCAGTCAAATTCTGAATTAATTTTTTACCCCAGTCATTCTCAGAGTTACGTGTAATAGGCAGTAGATTAGGTAGGTTAACATTAAAGATACTGGAGCGAGAAAACCCTTCAAGGCACTCACTAGGAACAAACAGCAACCAAACATTTATTCCAGCTTACCCTCCAGTAACACACGATATCAGGTTACCTTCATCTGACCAAACGGCAATGCGTGCTTTAAACCGGCTGCATTCAGATACGCTCCAGCACTCGAGCAAACCAAAAACCATTCCGCGTTAAACATTCAAACCTGCGCATGACCGGAAGTGACCCAAAACGCCATATAGAGTTGAAAGAAAAAGTATGTGAACCCTTTGGGCTTACTTGGATTTCTTCATAAATTGGTCATAAAATGTGTTCTGATCTTCATCTAAGTCACAACAATAGAGAAACACTGTCTGCTTAAACTAATACCGCACAAACATTATACGTTTTCATGTTTTTATTGAACACAACATGTAAACATTCATAGTGCAGGGTGGAAAAAGTATGTGAAACCCTAGGCTTCTCCAAGAGCTAATTGGAGCCAGGAGTCAGCCAACCTGGGGTCCAATCAATGTGATGAGATTGGATGTGTTGATTAAAGCTGGCCTGTCCAATAAAAAACACACACCAGTTTTGAGTTTGCTGTTCTGAAGAAGCGTTGTCTGATGTGAACCATGCCTCGCACAAAAGAGCTCTCAGAAGACCTGCGATCAAGAATTGTTGACTTACATAAAGCTGGAAAGGGCTACAAAAGTATATCTAAAAGCCTTGATGTCCATGTGTCCACGGTAAGACAGATTGTCTACAAATGGAGAAAGTTCAGCACTGTTGCTACACTCCCTAGGCGTGGTCGTCCTGTAAAGATGACTGCAAGAGCACAGCGCAGAATGCTCAATGAGGTGAAGAAGAATCCTAGAGTGTCAGCTAAACACTTGCAGAAATCTCTGGCACATGCTAACCTTTTTTGTTGACAAATCTACAATAAGGAAAACATTAAACAAGAATAGACTTCAATGAGAGGACACCACGGAGGGAGCCACTGCTGTCCAAAAAAAAACATTGCAGCACGTTTGAAGTTTGCAAAAGAGCACCTGGATGTTCCACAGCACTACAGGCAAAACATTATGTGGACAGATGAAATCAAAATTGAGTTGTTTGGAAAGAACACACAACGCTATGTGTGGAGAACAAAAGACACAGCACACCAACATCAAAACCTCATCCCAACTGTGAAATATGGTGGAGGGGGCATCATGGTTTGGGGCTGCTTTGCTGCCTCAGGCCCTGGACGGATTACTGTCATCGATGGAAAAATGAATTCCAAAGTTTATCAAGACATTTTGCAGGAAAACTTAAGACCATCTGTCCGCCAACTGTGGCATGACCTCAAGAGAGCGATTCACACCAGACATCCCAAGAATATTGCTGAACTGAAATACTTTTGTAAAGAGGAATGGTCCAAAATGTCTCCTGACCGCTGTGCAGGTCTGATCTGCAACTATAGGAAACGTTTGGTTGAGGTTATTGCTGCCAAAGGAGGTTCAACCAGTTATTAAACCCAAAGGTTCACATACTTTTTCCACCCTGCACTATGAATGTTTACATGTTGTGTTCAATAAAAACATGAAAACGTATAATGTTTGTGCGGTATTAGTTTAAGCAGACTGTGTTTCTCTATTGTTGTGACTTAGATGAAGATCAGAACACATTTTATGACCAATTTATAAAGAAATCCAAGTAAGCCCAAAGGGTTCACATACTTTTTCTTTCAACTGTATATTATAGGCATTCTACCTCAGCAATCAAGTCCCCAAGCGATTGGCTCAGAGTTCCGGCTCATCCAGGATCCACACCTCCACCACTCAGCCCTCCCCACAGCCATGAACTTGGAGAGAGACTATGGAAGGCATAAAAGGCCAAAACTCTCTCGATCTTATAGACTTTTCTGCTCCAGAACTACTGTGTCCCTTGGTCAAGGAGATCCCAAGAGTCAACCCTGATTTCAGCCTGGTGGATAGGCTGCTGCTGGACTGCACGCAGCCACCTGAACCAGCTCTTCCTCGAGTCGGTTCCATCCGGTCTTCCAGACGCCGTCCAGCCGTTCCCGGCCGTCCAGTGGCCTCCCAGCCTGGTCCCGTCCGACCATCCAGCCGGTCCCGTCCAGCCTCCCAGACGCTGTCCAGCCGGTCCCGTCCGGTCTTCCATTTTGTAGGGGGGACCCATACGGGTGCAATGGCCAGTCCGGTTGTCAAGCTCCCCGAGCATCCGGCGCCTTCCAGACCTCCAGAGCGCCCAGCGATACTCACCTGCACATTCTGGAGATTCCATGTCTGCCACCCAAGATCTCACATATCTTCAAGGACAGTATTGACGCTTATACTCCTCACTCTGTGTTTGATGCCTTAATGTGTCAATAAACATCCTGTTTGTTGAAAGTAACATTTTTGTCTTAGTGGTATCATAACAGTACATCACATTCAGATTTTATCAGATAAAATACACATTTAACTAAATGGTGTCTGACAAATGTAAACTATTATGCTAGATTTTTTTAATTATTCAATTGGGGTAACAATTTGTGCCACATATTAACCGTGACATATTTTGCCAAAAAAAGATAATCACTAATTAAACGCATTGGATATTAGTTTTTCTGTATATCAATTTTTAATGAAATATTTCACACTCCTAACACAAATTTATTTTTTATATTGTATTTTCATTGCTATTAAAAAAACATTTCCGCTATTAATATGGTGGTTTAGCCTATCCCTCATTCAGTACATTTCTCCAAACCATTACAAATTGTAATTTGTTTAAAGTCTTTTGATGTTAAGTGCAATTTTCAATAAAGAGTTTATAAAAAAATTTTTCTTCCCTTATCATTCACAGTATAAATTATGACTCAAATTAAATCATAGTCAATTATTATTATCATTTAGATTATTGAAGGGATTAGATTATATAGATAGATTTATTAGTCTATATTGATCCATACTAATACAAAATTACTCAATTTAAAGTTGACTAATATTAGCAGCTTTCAAAAAAAAAACGACACAACCCGTCTTTCACAATACTACTGACCTCAGATCGAAACACTGCAAGTTAAGTAGGTCTAATGCCATACAGAAATGAATCGCAAAGAGGAGTATGGAGGAAACTGAAGGTTTGCAGTGACAGAAAGACTCAGACTTTAGACATGTAACCAAAATCGTTTATGTTCATGTAACAGCTCCTTTATTATTTTGGATTGGCAAAAACGTAAATACATCTAATGCATAGCGTAAACTACATTTAAAAACATAAAAATAGACCCCCGTGAACTGTTAAATGAAAAACACAATTTAGCCTTCAAAATAGGCCGTCAGTTGTACCGCCTGGCCGTCAAGTGTTCATCACATGCGTGATACCAATAGTGTAGGGAAACCGTGATGTTTTCAACTACGTAATTAGCCGCCAGATTACGACTACCCTCATAGATTTTGATGGGGATTCGCTAATCCTAGCCCCTCCCCACACCTAACCCTACATCCTAACCCCTCAGGAGAGTCATGTGTAAAGTAATAAAGCATTTAATGGTTTAAAAACTAATTCTTCAATAAAAATAGGCATTAATCCATTTATTTTTAATTTCATTCTTAATTCAAATATTAATAGGCGAATTGACAAAGTAATTTATTATATATTGTTCTAATGGGCAATAAAAAGCGTGATTGTAAAAATAATTAATAAATGAGATATATATACATCAATAAATACTTCAATTTAAAAAAGGACTTTTAAAAATCAACATAAAACACGAAATAAATACACCATTTTAAAGCGCATTAATGAATTCCTTTATAAATAGTGGAATTTCAAAATCTATTTCAAAATGCGATTTAAAAAGAGGAATAAATAATTGGATTTACAAATTAAACTAGAAATAAAAGTTTTAATCTGTCATTTAAAAGACTATTTCTTTTAGCATTTGCATTTCCATTTCCCCTCTGCATTTCCTTATCCGATTTGCTATTCGATTTGCCAAGTCATTTAGCTTTTCCTTTTAGCCTCTCTATTTACCATTTCCGTGACACTCTGGGACCTTGCATGCTAAAACGTGGTAAAACGATGCAAATTAGCTACGGAGAGAGAGAGACATGTTACAAGCTCTCTGATTGGCTAGTTCATTTTACGTCATGTTCAGTGGTGTGTCAGATGAGCAATGGAGAAAGAGAGGATAGTCTGTTGTTCACTACTCTTGTAACCAGCGCGTTATCACCGCCTGCTTATTCTCTAACACAAATCATAGAAAATGAAACTTATTGTTAAAACAGGTTAGAACATTCATACTGCCCGTGAAAGCAGCAGTGCTGCGGTCATTTTGGGCCGAGTCTATTTATGATGCGATGCTTACGCGGAGTTAACGTGACATAAGTTACGGTGCTTATGGCCAAAATGCTTATAGATTCACGCGAAATGTAGCAGTTTTACCATTAAAGCATGTAACTGATGTCGGCTGTGTTTTTATCCGCCAATATCTACTTTTTATGAAACCGTAAACACACACAATGGTGTGTATTATATGCATATAGTAGATGCAGTGCCGGTGTTACAAATTGTCTGTTACCCGTGATATTTTGTGACTGCAGTAGGCGCTGTTGTCACTGTCGACAATTCTCTACTCAAAGAGCGTAAATTCGGGCGAGGATGCGCTTTGTGCTGGTGCGCAGCTTTTAATCTTGTGCAATAACGCGCTTTGTTCTCGTGCACGTTACTGTGAGCGGGCTTTTCGGAAAGTCTCTTAAGAGTGCTGACGTGACGTGGGTGGCTGAACACGCAAATTGAACTGTACAAAGCAGGATCATTTAATTCCTCTACTGATTGCGTTTGCCATTATTGTGATTGCCATGGTAATTGTTTTATAGCCAACATGTAGGTGTGTGTGTGTGTGTGTGAGTGCATATTCACTTTTACCCAAATAATAGAACAGCAATCACGACAATTCTAAACGTTGTCCATTTAAGAAACATGAACATAAATGAGCTTTGTGTTATACATACATACATGCATTATAGGCTATAAATTTTACATAAGAACATAAGATTATAAAATGATATGGTTATAATGTACAGAGTAACCTTGTAGTCAGCAGGTCACCATATTTCACGATGCACGGTAACACGCTAAAAAAATCTGTTAACTTCCCCTGTTTTACACAGAATAGCCTTATTGTTCTCCATATTCACTCTTTTGACATATAATGCCTTCTGTGTCTTATCCTGAAGAGCATTTAGCTGTGATGAGAACAGCGAAAGTGGTACAGCAGGTCACCATATCTCACGATGCACAGTATGAATGTTCTAACCTGTTCTAACAATAAGTTTCATTTTCTATGATTTGTGTTAGAGAATAAGCAGGCGGTGATAACGCGCTGGTTACACGAGTAGTGAACAACAGACTATCCTCTCTTCTCCATTGCTCATCTGACACACCTCTGAACATGACATAAAATGAACTAGCCAATCAGAGAGCTTGTAACATGTCTCTCTCCGTAGCTAATTTGCATTGTTTTACCACGTTTTAGCATGCAAGGCCCCAGAGTGTCACGGAAATGGTAAATAGAGAGGCTAAAAGGAAAAGCTAAATGACTTGGCAAATCGAATAGCAAATCGGATAAGGAAATGGAAATGCAAATGCTAAAAGAAATAGTCTATTAAATGACAGATTAAAACTTTTATTTCTAGTTTAATTTGTAAATCCAATTATTTATTCCTCTTTTTAAATCACATTTTGAAATAGATTTTGAAATTCCACTATTTATAAAGGAATTCATTAATGCGCTTTAAAATGGTGTATTTATTTCGTGTTTTATGTTGATTTTTAAAAGTCCCTTTTTAAATTGAAGTATTTATTGATGGATTAATATTTCATTTATTAATTATTTTAACAATCACGCTTTTTATTGCCCATTAAAACAATATATAATAAATTACTTTGTCAATTCGCCTATTAATATTTGAATTAAAAAATGAAATAAAAAATAAATGGATTAATGCCTATTTTTATTGAAGAATTAGTTATTAAACAATTAAATGCTTTATTACTTTACACATGACTCTCCTGGTCCTCCATAGGGGACTGGCTGGTTTTGTTAATCACTGTCTAAATCAGTCAGTTAAGAGTTGTATTAATGTACAATTAATTTGCACAGGTTTTATCAGCTGGCAATTTTAAATGCACATTTCAACATAACCCACCCTGCTAAAAATAATATTACATAAATTCTAGTGGTTTCCATTTAAATACCATGATGAATTCTGTATATTTTTGTATTGTATGTCTTTTCTATTGATTCCCATCTGCATGTCTTGTTTTTTTTGGCAGGGTTCTATTATTTTTTTCAGCAGGGCAACTACATAATGTAAAGAATATCTTGTGAAAGTATAAACTTTAGATGTTGATTTAGTTTGACTAAGGCCATGTCAAAGACTTACAGTAAATCATATTGAAATAAATGGTTAAAATCAAACTCTGATGCTTGTCACCAATAAATACATTTTTCACACACTAGGTCACACTTATTAGTGTAAGTTGCGTCTATTATTGACATTGATAGTTAACTATAATTAACAATGAACATTTGTGCAGTTTTATCAAGCACCTGTTGCACCTATAGATTGCTGGCAGTGTCTCGCGCCTGAGTTTTCACAAGTCTTGTAAGGAGTTCTCATCTCTCATCATCTACAACAATTATGCACTTTGTAGTATAAGTTATCTCTCCCTTTCTCCCTCATGTATTGATTCAACACACAAACTGACGTTTGTGAAGTTGGCTAGTTAGATACAATGTAATATGCCAATAGTCACAATATGACTTACAGTTATGTTAATGATAACAGATATGCTCGTTTTATTAAAGACTAAGCAGTGGTTTTAAAAGTGGGGTGAGTTAATTCGCAATTGTGAACCCGGAACACTATCGCGAGGAATGGGGACCCCGCGTATAGCATCGCATGAGCCTCGTCATGCTCATTATCTGTAACACCTGCTGCAGCTGCACGAAGCGACAGTAGCTTCGGGGGCAGGCTTACGGTAACACTGATAGTGTAAATGCTGCATTTCATGATCTCCTTTGGTTATATCTCCCGGTTGCACCTAAAATCAGTGCGTCAAACTTTTCTGACACAAAACTGTTGTTAAGTATCCTTGCACTTTTTTTAGTGGGTATAAGGAAATTCTTGATCTTTTCTGTTGGGTATACCTGCGTATCACGTCGTAGACTACACCACTGGGAAATACCTATGCATATTAAACAGAGCTCTTAGAATCAGAAATATCAGGCATCACAGGAAACACAATAGATAGTGTGAATGAACATTTTATTGTCAAGTATGTTTACATGCACGCAAGCATGCACACACAAGGGATTTTGATTACAGCTTCCAGATTACAGTACAGATACAATAAAACAGATAAAACGAATTAAAACAAACTCATAATAATAAAGAGAACAATTAATAAATTGCAGTGAATATGTCTTCAGGATGGGTGAACCTGTCCAGATTTTTTTGTCATGATGGTTGGAAATGTTATGAATTTCCAGGGGAGAACCCAAGTGCAGGCAGACACGGTGGTTAAGGGGGTTTAAACAGTTATTTATTGAAAAAAAACTCACTCAAAAGGACAAAACAAAACCCACGAGGGAGGAAAAAACAAGACAAGACGACTATCAACGAAACTAAAGACTCGGACTAACTTACTGGAAAGTAAACACTTTGAATAACACAAAAACTAAACTTACTAGACACGAGTTGACAAGAACAAGGAACATAGGTTTCAGGGATACGGGGAACATGAACGGGACACAGCTAGATGGATATGTGCACAGCAACAAGTACAAGGTACAAGGTACAAGGTACACCATACTATGTCACGCAACATCAAACAATCCAAGAGCACAAGACAATAGACAAGAGGATGCTTTAAAGGGAAACAAACACAGGATAATTGACAGGGAACAGGTGTGGGTAATGAAACGCTAATGGGAAGGTAACAAGGAAAAGAGATGGCGGGAAACACAGACAAGACATGAGAAAGCGCATGTCAGCCATGTCTTTCTCACACAAAACCCAAGGGCTATGCCATGACTCCGCTGCAAGACATGACATGACATGATAGCGGAATCATGACAGGAAATAGTGGTCAAATTTTATTTTATAATAAGATATCGTCTCTCAAAGGCGTAGAACCAAAAAAATTTGCACAATCAAGACATTCTGGCCGAAAACTGTGACTGGTCATGTGTACATTTTCAACTTATTTTGCAGACCACTGCGCACCCTGTTTACACAGATATCATAGATCAGTAATCGGCGCGATCGCGTCCGCTGCGTCAATGTAGGGAGAATTGAGCTGAATTTAATGGATTTAGTTTGTAAATCGTTATATGGATTTTCGTAGCTTTGGAGAGCGAATCGCATAGAGGGTGGATTTATAATTTCAGTGCTAGAAGGCTAAAGTTAGCACCTTTCCAAATCAACCACCCTGTCACTACCCGATCCGTCCCGGAAACACAATCTGTAACGCGCATGCGCAAAACTGCATCTACTTTCGGTTGAAATGATTTACGGCAGTTAACATCGAAGTTGGGCCCTGTCCCAAATGGCACACTGCAGTCTTGTGGACCTCCTCTGAGTCCACACTTGGTGACGTCAGGAAGAGCAAACCTATAGGGCACTAGGCACGAGTCCACAAGGGCACATGGGAGTACATTTTGGGAAAGACTCAGGTTATCACACTGGAAAAAGCAAACGGTGCTTCCTTATCACTCACTCGGTACTTTGTTGTCATTCGCTGATCAGTCTGTGCAGTGCTGTGTGAAGTCAATCACACTTGTTGTCCCATTGCAGTTATTTGGGACTGGAGCTGCCGGTTTTTATTGTTCTGTATTTCATATGTTGATATGCCACCAGAGCATGCAATAGATATTTATGTTTGTAATTGTGAAAATCTGGATTTCGTCCTGTCCTCTACAAATACTGCATCTGTGTTTATTACAATATTCGTCATATGTATTCATTCCTTTATCTTATTCTTCACTTCTATTCATAATATTTGCTCGTTACTTTCTTGTTGTTTAACCTCGTTAAATATGTATCATGTCTTATGCTGTTTTATGTTGATATAAGTATCTGTTGTTCTCCATCTCAAGGTTCCTAATGATGCCTAGGGACGATTGTTTTGTTATTGTTATATTGAATATGTGATCATATCTGATTGTTCAGGAGGAATAAGACGAAACAGAAAGTCTGGTGATTTTCCACTCTGGTGGTTTTATATGACACCTCCTGTTTCAAGCATATAAATATTAGTCCTTAATACAATAAACTTTGGACTCTGATTGAACAAGCACTTGTGTCTGTGTCAAACTTTGTCTCCAGGCCTGAAACTCTGTGTGTTCAGTCGACTAGACTCTTCAACCGTAGAATATTGTTTAGACAAGGGGACATAAGAAATTTACATTCATACAGTTGGGGGCTCGTCTGAGGGGAGACTCTTCTCTCATTGAACCAAAGAGAACAAAGACCTGTGGGGCGCACTGACGATCGGTCACAGACCTACATTAAAAGGGGTAAGTGTTTTTTCTATACAGTTCTTTATGACTTACAGAAATCTAACGCTTACCCTGTAGGATTCTTCTGTGTTTAAATTCATGTTGGTGGGAGTTGATTCTCCCATTGTTGTAACAGTGAGGCTGGCGACAGTAATTAATAAAATAATTATTAACGAATATGAATTGGTTTCAATTCATGTTAGTGGGATTCAACTTCCCATTGTTGTGACAGTGAGGCTGGCAACAGTAATTAATAAAATAATTATTAACGCACGAATATGAATGGTTAATGCAGTCTTGATCACGCTGTAATTTGGGATCGAAGTGTTAGCTTTGAGGAGGCTTTGTTACTCACGAAAAAATAAAATCTGTTTGATGGTTATTCTAAAAGATAACATTCTTACAGTTAAAATTGAAAATATTATTGATATCACTGTTACTGCATGTATTGAAATATTGGTGTCAGAAAAGGACGGTGAATTTAATATCCACCTCTGATCACAATATAATACATGCAGCACTGTTGAAACGGTTGGTCGATTGAACACAAGTGTTTTTCTTTGTTTTGTCTGTACTGAACTGTTTTATCACCGTCTGGTTTGAAGTGTAAGATTGGAAATTCTGTTTCAAGCCCACTGCCGGGCGAAACGCCAGTCGCATTTATGTACAGAAATAATTAGGGATTTTATACAGATCCATATGTTAGCAATCTTGCAGGATGGTCGGAGGGAATAAAACCGAAAATTTATATTCCCTATCCGAGGGAAGGGTCCTTTTCTGATGAGTGTATGTTATTGGCAAAGGGCATGCTGAGGAGACCCAATATGGGATTATCCATACATGAATAAAGCTTATGCAGTATGGAAAGACATGAAAAAGGTTTGGGACCACGGTCCGGAAAAAAACAAAAATTGTTGCGTAAGCAAATCAAAACCGGTGGCCATTAGAAAAGCCGCCAGGATACACTGGCCCTTGCCAAAAACAGACTTCTCCCTCTGCACCATCATTGTCGATAAAACCAAAAGAGATGAAACCAGAAAAATTTATTGATAAACCTAATGTAACTACAAACCCTCAAAATTCAATGGTTTGGGTACGCGCTGGAAACACGCTAAATGATAGACAGTTAAGAAAAGTTTGCCTTCCCCACAATTATCAATTGAAAATGATAAAATCACAAACAGCCATACGGGGACAAACCCACATGCGTTGTTTGGGAAACTTTTACAGATGTTGAAATATTTTTTTAGACAGATAAGAGTGTTTCTTGATAAATTTCTAGGGAGTCAACAGGTCTTATCTTTTGAAACAGGCAGCAAGAGAGACTCAGCTGCTCAATATTTTGTGCGTTTTAAGAAATTCTAGGTTGAAGATTCTACATTGTCATTAAATAATGACATAAAGCCTCTGTTTTTTTAGGACTCTGTTAAATAACATGAATCATAAACAAGCGCAATTGATCAGAATAACAACTTCAAACTTGCATGATATGACTTTAGAGAATGCCATGTTTATAGGCTATCTAGAAAAAAGGAACATTGAACAAGCGTCTGTAAATCCGCAATTGCCGCATCCTAGCCAAAGGAAGAAATCAGAAATAATCTGCTTTCATTGCGAAGGAGGGGCCATTACAAACGAGAGTGCAGACAGTTGCACAAGTTTCGCACACACACATGAGAACACGGGTGCTTCATATGCCTCCGGTGGCAACATGCCAACAGGGGGACACCATGTTTAACCCTTTGTTATGGTCTCAGTTCAGGGATGACACTTGTTTCATTGACATGGAACTGTCACGGTTCTCGTGGCAAGACAGGGCAGGAGAACCCAATAGCAGGCAGACACAGGCAGGACGAGATGGTGAAGGTAACAAGGATTTATTATAACAAAGACTAAACGCTACAAAAAGGCAAAACAAAACCCTCAATGGGGAAACAAGACTGGAAAACTAAATACAGAAACAAGAACACGGATTAACTAAACTAAGAAAACAAACACTGGGAACAAACACTAAACTAAGACTCACTAGACACAGGTTAGATAAATATGGGCAGCAAACAGCAAAACAGCATACAAGGAACAAGAATCATATACAATGAACGAGCACAGGACAATGAAACATGAGGACTCTTTATAGGGAGACGAACAAAGGATAATTAAATAGGGACCAGGTGACACAGATCAAACACTAAGGGGAAGCTAATTAACAAAAACTAGGAAACAGGAGGGTAGGAAGGATGACGCGACTCGGGGAGAGTATGGAAAGCCACAAGGTCAAAAACATCTCTCCCCACATGAAACAAAGGATTCTGTATGATTCCACCTCTAAACCGAGGTGAAACCATGACATGGAACCTTATAGGGCTAAACTTAAAACAAACAAACCTGTCTACAATAAACAATACCCTTTGTCTAAAGATAAGGAACAAGGCATTCAACATTTGATTGAAATTTTGTCAAGCAGGGTGTCCTCGAACAAACACATTCACCATATAACACACCAATTAATCCTGTTATGAAAGCTGATGGGAAATCTTGGAGATTAACTCAAGATTTAAGAGCAGTTAATCAGTTAGTCATACCACTCACACCAATTGTGCCTGATGTTTTGACTGTTATGAATTCAGTGCCACATTCGCACAAGTATTTTACAGTAATTGATTTGTGTGCAGCCTTTTTCTCTGTACCTGTACACCCAGATACTCAGCCTTTGTTAGCTTTTACATTTAAGGACAGCAATATTCGTGGAAACGCCTTGCTCAGGGCTATGTAGACTCACCCACTGTCTTTTCTGCAGCAGTGCACAGAACTTTGGCCAAAAGGACTGATCTGCCTTCATCAGTTTGTGTTCTTGAGTTTGCAGATGACATCCTCGTGTCGGGGGAGACGGAGGAGGACTGTGAAAAAGCATCCGTGATAGTTTGCAATGTACTTGCCGAAACAGGTTTTAAAGCCTCGAAAGAGCACGATAGGCACCTGAGGGGTCTGATAGATCACAAAGCTCCGCCAAACACAGCATTGGAGTGGACTGCGGAAGCTGATGAACATTTCAATGCTTTGAAAGCAGCCATCACGACAGCACCAGCATTGGGCCTGCCAGACTACACAAAACCTTTTCACTTGCATGTTAGGGAGACAGTGGGTGCAGCTCTAGGGGTCCTATTGCAACTTCATGGCTCAACATATAGGCCAGTTGCACATCTGTCTAAGAAGTTAGATAACATAGTCACAGGTATGCCAGCATGTCTTCGTGCTGTGCCTGCAGCTGCTCTGATTGTACAGATGGCTGAGAAAACTGTGCCGTCACACCCTTTAATATTATATGCATCCCATCAGGTAGGTGTAATTTTACACAACATGCAAACACAACACATGACAGCGCAGCGACGCTCAGGTTACGAGGCTACTCTGCTGGCAACAAAAAATCTTAGCATTCATTAACTACAGCAAACATTAATCCTGCTTTGCTGGGTATTTTGGGTATGGTAGACATGGCAGATTTTAATGTTGAACATGATTGCATCTTTGAACTGACCACCTCTTACTCTTCTAGGTTCGATCTGTTGGATACGCCCCTATAGGGGGGAGAACATATTTATGTTGATGGGTCTTGTTCAAAGCCATCTGACGGTGTCTACCTCTGTGGCTATGCTGTGATTTCTGATTCAGGAGAGGTAAAAGAAGCTTTTGCTCTAGATTACAATTCGGCTCAAGCAGCAGAGTTGAAAGCATTAATACGGGCCTGTGAGCTAATGACAGAAAAGAGGGTAACAATTTAGTTCTTCACCATTATGCCAAAATGTGGGAAGCAAGAAGTTTCAAAACTGCTGATGGAAAGCAAATCTGATGGGACAGTTAACTGAAGCAGTTCAGCTTCCACTCGAAGTGGCCATAGTAAAGGTCTAAGTTCACGCTTCAGGGGAGGATGAACAGACTATAGGCCACAGAAGGGCTGATGAAGCCGCAAAGGCAGCAGCCCAAGATCAGATTAAATCACCATTTCATCCAAAAAATGAAACACATGTAGCAATGACAGTGCACATAACGAATGTACCTGACATTGATATCAAATTCCTGCAAAGTCAACCAACACAGGGAGACTTAGAGGATTGGAGAAAAAATGTTTGCACTGCTGACAAGGAAGGGGTTATTAGAGATGGACAGGGTAGAATAGCACTACCGAAATTAGGGTTAATCATCCTAATTAGACATTACCATGGGTTATCTCACACCAGTTGTGCAAAAGTATTGTATAGCCGATGTTCATAAAACAGCAAAGCTTGTTTTGGATGCATGCTTAACATGTGCTCAGGTAAATCCGCACAAATCAGCTAAGAACCATGCATTGACACATCCGGAAGCTCCTTTTCAACATTTACAAATTGATTTTACGCACATGCCACCAATAGGTAACTTGAAATATCTGTTGGTAATTGTTGATCGATTATCAAAGTGGCCTGAAGCATTTCCATGCGCAAGGCAAGATGCAAAAACAGTGGAAAAAATCTTAACGAAGGAGATTGTGCCCAGGTGGGGCGTACCGGCAAGATTGGAATCAGACAACATGACGGGTTTTACATCAAAGGTAACACAGCTCTTAGCAAAAGCGTTGTCTATTGATTGGCATTTTAATATTCCTTATCATCCGCAAAGTGCAGCAGTCGTGGAAAGATGTAATCGAACACTGAAAACACGACTAACAAAAGCTATACTCGAAACAGGAAGAAAGTGGGTTGATTTATTGCCTGCAGTCAAGGCAGAAATAAGAATGACCCCATCTTCCACGACAAAATTGTCAACGTTCGAGGTACTAATGGGTAGACCTTTCCCGGGCCGGTCTGGTATTTGTGACTATCCTAGTTGAAAAGTTATATTCTACTCATAACTTTGTTCCAGCACAAAAAGTGTTTGTGAGAAATCTGAAGCCAACAAAGATTGGAGAACCAAAGTACCACGGACCAGCGACTGTGATTGCCGTAACACGGACAGGAGTTCTGACGGACTACCAGCCACAGTGGATACACGCTTCCAGACTAAAGTTATGTTCTTCAGGAGAGCAGGCCAGCCCCAATTTAACATAGAATCTCAACAGGGGATTCACCTTACTACACCTCAGGGTGGAGAAAGCACTGACTAAGCTGAGGAAAGAGCTACCTTTCGTGAGGTGGGGGCCACCCAAAGCAAGAAGATAGAAGGCCCATTGAGCCAGCAGTGCTGACTCTGTAGCTTCCCCTGAGGTGCATTGAGGGCCAAATTCTATTCTAAAAAGGAAAAAGGGAAAAATTGTTATCCTAAGCAAATTTCCTATGGAATTCTTAGATATCAATTCCTATACTGCGGGCACACTTACAGAAGCCCTTACTGTGTTTGGCCCAGATATTATTAAATTCTTAAATGATAGAACCTAACAGGCCATGGCACCCGTTCAGGCAGCCAGGTGGACTGCGTGGAACAACGATTATTCTAATCCTAATAAGTATAATAATCACTTGTATAATCCTAAATCAAGAAGTAAAATTAGAGAGAAATGAACAGTTTACAACAGACATGATTTTAAATGATGATGGTAACTGCGAGATGCCAAAACAAATGTCTCTAATAGTACAAATGACTCTGAGGGCCCTATCTTGCACCCAGCGCAATTGACTTTGTACACCGACGCATGTGTCATTCCTATTTTGCACCCGCGCAAGCGCGCTTTTCCCTCCACAGGAGCACGTCGATAAACTAGTGAGTGAACTTGCGCTCCCTGGGCGGTTCAGCGCAAAAAAGGAGGCGTGTTCCGGCGCAAACAATCCCTGGTGCTATTTTGCTGTTCCATTAAACAATTGCGCCACTGACCAGAAAAACCTAGTCTAAAGTCAGTGGCGCGTTGCGCGTTGTTCATTATGCTATTTTAAGGGCGCATGCTTGACCATAAAGTATAGCGTGCACAACGCGCATACACTTTGCTCATGTAATCTACACAGATGCAACAGTTATTTTTGCAAATCATAAATTGTTACACTAAAAAAATATTAACACATGAGATGACGGAAATCATTGTGGTGTGCCACGAAGATGTGAAAAAAAAGGCATAAATCTAGCTTACAAATTATTCAGGCTAATTGTAGTAATTGAGGATCAGACCTGTTTGCCAAATAGTGGCAAGACATATATGTATATAAGGACATCTGACAAATTGGTTTGTCCGTCAAGAACCAGGAAAAAAAAAAACTGAAAGACTGAAGAAAAAAAAAGACTGTGAAATCACCTTTAGCATAATGTAAGTACATTAAAAACCTTAGTCTTCAACTTACCAGTTAAGTCGAGCTTGCTCATATACAAGGGAACCTATTCAATCAAAGTCATTTGCGATGCTTATAGTAAAATCACCCATGTCTTTGCGAATTATCCTGGCTCGAGCCACGACTCATTCATACTGGCAAACTCTAATATTCCTGCCATCTTCGAGGGGAATCCCCCGTTGGTTGGGTGGCTGTTAGGGGACAACGGGTATCCGTTAAAGACATGGCTGATGACACCATATTTGATGCCAGCAACAATGCCTGGGCACAATCTCCTTCGTTAAGATTTTTTCCACTGTTTTTGCATCTTGCCTTGCGCATGGAAATGCTTCAGGCCACTTTGATAATCGATCAACAATTACCAACAGATGACAGTAGACCCACTGGGCAGTTCCTGCGGGCAGCCTCCCCACAAACTGTTCCAGCGTCACCTTCTCCACCGTATTGTCGACGTCACTCGCAAAAACGATGTCAGACACTGTAATATTCTCTGGCCCCCTTACTGCTTACCGTGGTGATGAGATTTATAGCAGATTATCATCACTAAATGGCTGGTTGTCTGAGTGGTGCCTGCAGAATAATATAGATTTTATAAATAACTGGAAGAGTTTTGAGGGCAGACCTGACCTGTTGAAAGGAGATGGTCTCCATCCCTCCTGGGATGGGGTTTTCCTCCTCTCTAGAAATTTGGCACACAGTCTTAATAATGCTAAAGGCTGACTACCTAGGGCCCAGGTCAGGAAGGAGACAGAATGGCTTAACCAACTGTCTGCTTGCCGTCTCGCGTTACAGAATACACAAAATATACAACATGTAATAATCCCTTCTTACAAACAACATAAAATAGAGACTGTGTCTGTCCCCCGGATTAGCAAACATAAGATATTGCGTAAACCTCTTGAAAGTAATTTAATAAACGTTAAACAAATCAAACATGAACAAAATACAGATAATCAGCTGTTACGACTCGGATTGCTTAATATTAGATCTCTCTCAAATAAAGCACTTTTTGTTAACGATTTGATAACCGATCATAAAATAGACATGCTTTGTTTGACAGAAACATGGCTAAAGCCAGATGATTTTATTACTCTAAATGAATCCGTTCCCCATGATTATTACTATAAACACGAGCCTCGTCTAAAAGGTAGAGGGGGAGGTGTCGCTGCACTTTACAAGAATTCTTTTATTACCTCTCAGAAGTCTAATTTTAAGTACAGTTCTTTTGAAGTCATGGTACTCCACGTATCGACACCTATTACTAAGGACAAAACATTTTTAAAATTTATTCTAGCTATTGTATATAGGCCTCCAGGGCACCACACAGATTTTATTAAAGATTTTGGTGGGTTCTTATCAGAACTAGTACTGGCCGCAGATAGAGTCCTTGTCGTCGGTGACTTTAATATCCATGTAGACAATGATACAGATGCCTTGGGACTGGCTTTCAAAGACACTCTTAACTCCATGGGCGTTAGTCAACATGTGTCAGGACCCACTCACCTTCGTAATCATACTTTAGATTTAATACTTTCTTATGGTATAAATGTGGACGATGTTAAAATCGTTCAGCAGAGTGAAGATATTTCGGATCATTATCTGATATTATGTTTGCTTCAATGGCCTACGGCTGCAAATCAAACTCCTTGTTACAAATATGGTAGAACGATTACTTCAACTACCAAAGATGCGTTTCTCGATAATCTGCCTGAATTGTCTAAAATATCCAGCATGAGTAATAACGTTGACGATTTTGACACTACTATTGAAAATTTTAACTCTACTTTCTCGGAAATATTAGACACAGTTGCTCCTCTGCGTTTAAAGAAAATTAAAAATAGCAGCCCAACACCGTGGTATAATGAACACACTCAGACTCTAAAAAAAGCATCGCGTAAAATGGAGCGCAACTTTAAGAAAACGAATCTAGAGGTATTTCGTATAGCATGGAAGGATAGTATTCGAAATTACAGGAATGCAATAAAAACGTCTAGATCCGCCTACTTTTCAACACTAATAGAGGAAAACCATCACAACCCTAGGTTCTTATTTAACACCGTGGCTAAATTAACAAAAAATAAGTCGTCATCGACGTCAGATTCTGATTATCAGCATAACAGTGATGAATTTATGAACTACTTCACAAGTAAAATCCAAGATATAAGAGAAAAAATTATAACAATGCAACCTGTAGTGAAATCCGCTGAACAAACTAACTACAGCACCCCTAAGGAGAAATTGCAATTATTTTCTACAGTAGATCACGATGAACTGTCTAAAATCATTAAATCATCTAAATCATCAACATGCATGCTAGACCCTATACCTACAAAACTACTGAAAGAAATGCTCCCCGAAATTATAGATCCTCTTCTTAGTATTATTAACTCATCTCTGACATTAGGACATGTGCCTAAAGCATTTAAGGTGGCTGTTATAAGGCCTCTTTTAAAAAAAACCAAACTCGACCCTAAAGAACTAGGGAATTACAGGCCTATATCGAATTTACCTTTTATATCTAAAGTTCTGGAAAAAGTAGTTTCAACCCAATTATGCTCCTTCCTCCAAAGGAATGACATTAATGATGAATTCCAGTCTGGATTTCGAGCATGTCACAGTACAGAGACTGCTTTGATCAGAGTTACAAATGATCTGCTTTTAGCGTCTGACCGTGGCTGTATTTCGTTATTGGTGCTGCTAGACCTCAGTGCTGCATTTGACACCATTGACCACAGCATACTTCTACATAGACTCGAAAATTACGTCGGCATTAACGGAATAGCATTGAAATGGTTTAAGTCTTATTTATCCGACCGTTTTCAATTTGTAGCAACAAACAATGAGGTGTCCCGCAAATCACAAGTCCAGTACGGTGTACCACAGGGCTCAGTCTTGGGACCCCTGCTCTTCTCATTATACATGCTACCTCTAGGAGATATAATAAAGCGACACGGAATTAGCTTTCACTGTTATGCTGATGATACTCAACTTTATATTTCCTCGATGCCTCATGAAACCCAGCAGTTTCATCGAATAAAGGATTGCATAGTTGACTTAAAAATGTGGATGAGTAACAATTTTTTACTACTAAACTCGGACAAAACAGAATTGTTACTTACTGGACCGAAAACTGCTATGCGTAACAACCAAGAATACTGGTTAACGATTGACGGATGCTCCATAAAATCCTCGTCATCAGCTAAGAATCTTGGCGTTGTATTTGACAGTACTCTCTCATTTGAAAGCCATGTCGCAAACACCTGTAAAATTGCATTTTTCCATCTTAAGAATATATCTAAATTACGTCATATGCTGTCACTGTCAGATGCAGAGAAATTAATTCATGCATTCATGACATCAAGACTAGATTACTGTAATGCACTTCTAGGTGGTTGCCCTGCGGGCCTATTACAAAAACTGCAACTGGTTCAAAACGCGGCAGCTCGAGTTCTTACACGTACAAAAAAGTAAGATCTTGCTTATTACCTATAAAGCCCTACATGGTCTAGCGCCGCAGTATTTGAATGAACTTCTATTGTATTACAGACCACCACGTACATTACGCTCTAAGGGGTCCTGTCAGTTGGTAATACCTAGAATTTCAAAATCAAGTGCAGGTGGTAGATCCTTTTCTTATCTAGCGCCTAAACTTTGGAATATTCTTCCCTGCACGGTCCGGGAGGCAGACACACTCTGTCAGTTTAAATCTAGACTAAAGACTCATCTTTTTAATCTTGCATACACTACACCTCCATAATATTAATCCTCAGAGGATTTAGGCTGCATTATTTAGATCAACCGGAACCAGGAACACATCCAACAACAAATGATGTACTTGTTGCATCAAAGAGTGCAGAACAGTACTCTACTCTCAGCCAGTCTTGTCTCTTTGTTCCAAGGTTACCGCAGGATGCAGTTCATGCCCAGACCTGATGGCAGAGCTGAGAATGGGAAGCGGTGACCGGACAAGTGCTAAGAGGATAGAGCTGGATAAAGGACGCGACAACTTTGTTTTTTTCTACAACATTTCAAATGCTATTAGATTGTTAATGATAATCTTTAATTTTTATATTTCTATTAAGCCTTGTTGTGCAAGCACTGATGAGCTTGTGCAGAGGCAGCAGCTTTTGCCAGAGGGGAACTGGAATCCCCTGGTTGGGCCTGGGTTCCCCTGAGGTTTTTTTTCTCGATGTGAGTTTTGGGTTCCTCACCACCGTTTGCATATTGTTTTGCACTATCTGCCTGGCCGGGGGGCTGCTTTAGAATTCATACTTGTATTAAATGTGTCTCATGTACAGCTGCTTTGTAACAATGAAAATTGTAAAAAGCGCTATATAAATAAAGTTGAGTTGAGTTGAGAGTTGAGTCACTGTCCTCGTCAACTAGCCATTTGCGGCAGGCGTCCCGGAGCTGTTGGGCAAACACGAAGGGCTGTTGTTGAGCCGCGATTTGGGCCTCTCCTGACAACAGTGGAATAAGTCGGGCCGCCCAATTCTCGCAGGGGCCAGTCAGATACCTCCGCAGACCTTTCGAAAAGGTCCATAAAAGCCTCCGGGTCGTCCTGAGGCCCCATTTTATGGAGCAGCATGGGAGTCTGATGGCCGGTAGCCGCTGGTGTCTCCCCTCGAGTAAGCCAGCCCCGGAACAGCTCGCGGTCATCCGTCTGCGCTTGGAAGAGCCTCTGAAACCTCACTTCCTGGTCTCCCTGTAGCGACACCAGAGCCTGATGTTGCTCTTGATGGAGACCCGCGAGTGCCTGGATGACTTCCGCAAATGACGAGGTTGGCGGATTCTGCATGGCGGCGGCTTTCTCCTTCGATCCCGGGTTTCGGCACCACTGTAGACAGGTTCTTTGGAATGAAAGAAGGAGATGAGGTTGGCGTGGCTGATAAAGAACTTTTATTCAGCAGTATCATTCAAAACATAAAGCAAAAGTAAATAATAATTAACTATGGCCTCCTGGCACATATGTAGTCTCGATTCTCCTCGTGCTTGTCTTTGTGTGTCTCGGCTTCTCGCCCAGACTCTCTTTTCCCAATCTCTCCTCGTGTTGGCTTTTGTACTATTCTCGCCAATCACTGAAATTACAGACAGGTGTCAGTTGTTTACAATTGGGCTCTGACCTACAATTGGGCTCTGACCTACTGATTTCCCGTCCCTCTCTCTCTAGACTCCGTTAGACCACGCCCCCCTTGCCACACATGTCTTATGCTGTTTTATGTTGATATAAGTATCTGTTGTTCTCCCCCTCAAGGTTCCCAATGATTCCTAGGGACGATTGTTTTGTTATTGTTATATTGAATATGTGATCATATCTGATTGTTCAGGAGGAATAAATCTAAACAGAAAGTCTGGTGATTTTCCACTCTGGTGGTTTTATATGACACCTCCTGTTTCAAGCATATAAATATTAGTCCTTAATACAATAAACTTTGGACTCTGATTGAACAAGCACTTGTGTCTGTGTCAAACTTTGTCTCCAGGCCTGAAACTCTGTGTGTTCAGTCGACTAGACTCTTCAACCGTAGAATATTGTTTAGACAAGGGGACATAAGAAATTTACATTCTTACAGTAACGCATTCACGCAATCAACAAGAACACGCTCAAAAGGCTTGCCAGCCGCTCGAATAGGACGAAGTGGAGCCGGTGGCACAATTTTATTGGGTTTCCCCACAACTTGCCATTTATGAAAAGTTTTACAATATCATGATACATCCCTCTTCAACCCAGGCCAAATAAATTGTTTCAACACCCGATCATATGTTTTTGCCATGTTTTGATTTATTCCATGGTACCCTTACCAAGGATGATCATGTGCCAACCTTAAAATATGCTGACGATATTGAGAGAGTACAACAATCTGATTAACCACATCCCACTCGTACTGACAATTTCTATTCAAAGGACGAACACTCCAACACCGCATTCACACCATATTATTCAAATAAAATTGATGACTTTGCGCCGGTATTACTTGAGCCCTTCGTATGTCCGCACTTAAACAACATTTTTCAAGAGTCGGATCACTAATCTGAGCCCTAATAAAGACCTCACACGAAACAGGCAAAATACGTCAAGATTTGGACCCACAACAGGTTTCTGGTAGGGCTGGGGTAAACGATTATTTATTAAACAATTAATCTAGCTATTATTTTATCGATTATTCTACTAATTGGACGATTAATCAACAATTTTTTTTCTGCTGCTCGATTAATAAAAAACATGATGTATCTCAAATAAATATCAAAAAAATCGTAATAATATACTTTATTAAACAACAGTTTTGCGCAGCAAAAATATAAATAAACTTATTTTACTGTTATACAAAATGAAAGACCAGCCCGTTTAATCCTTACAGTACCAACATAAGTCTCTAGTTCAAAAATTTCTAGAGTTGTAGTGCAAAAAAAAAACTGTGCAGTGTTTAACACAATATAAAATTCCTGTTTTTTTGGCGTATATTTTACATGCATTGCATCTCTTTCCCAAGATAGGACGCCGATTCTTTGCTTTGTCCTAGAAAACACGAAAGCAATGCATATTAGAACAACAGCTATGACTGTGGGGTATTTTAAATCTACTCTTAACCTCATTGTAGTGCTATGCTGTGATTAGTTTATTTGAATGGTAACGTGGCTATCTAGCAGCTGTGCACCTTGCACGAACAAACTGCACGAAGAGCTTAGATAGTTAGCTAGCAGCAACGAAGTGCGCAGAGCTCAAGCTACACTACACAGACATGTAATTAATTTAGCCAACGTTAGTACTTACTTGTTATTGTCTCCTTCACAAGTGACAATGGGGTGCCTCCGTTTCAGATGCTCCAACATTGCTGTTGTGCTGGCTTGGTATGCCAACTCCATTTGGCAAAGAGCGCAAATAACGACACCTTTACGTTTGGGAGTAAATTTGAAGTATTCCCATACCCATGTGGCGGGCTGCTGCGAAGCGTCGACGCAAAAATATTGACGTGTCGCTACAGGCCTAGTTTCTGGACACATTTAAGGTCATTTACAAGATTTAGAAAACTCTTCATTCTCACAAACCTTGGGAAAAATGGATTTGCTTAAATTAACATTGTTTTTTTAGCGAGACCCTTTGCCTGCGCACGTGTCATTACCGCACTGACAGCAACGACAGTTGGAAAAGTTTTGGCTAATACATCAGGTTGTCGGTCGGAAATAGGAGTATCAGTAGGTATCAGTAGGAGTATCAGTAGGAGTATCAGTAACATGAAGAAGTGGCATTACTCTTCCCTACGCAATGCCATCCACCATAATAAATGCAACACCCTGTACATGGAGAGATGAACATACCGCTACCTTAAAACATCCAGAGACCAAATCAGACAACACTCATACGCAATGAAGAGGCATGGGAATGGGCACAAAACCCATTTCAATACCTTGTACAATAGCGGTGGTGTCACACACAGACTCTGCACTAAATGGCAAAACACAGAACAAAATGAAGATGCCCGGTATCCCGCAGAATTTGAATAGGTTTCAAACCTCCCCCACAGCCTGTTAACGATAGACAGCCATCAAACACGAAAGGCACGAAACACTCATCAGGGACGACGGGTTCTTAGACTGCTCTGAAACAACTTGCACCAAAACTAAAGCTTGAGGCTGAGTCAGCGAAGAATCTTGTCGTTCTTGTTTCCATTTCAACATTCAACACTCTGCAATCGCATGCCCTACTTAACGAAAATAACTACATTATTTACATTAAGTTTCAATGTGGCCTCAGAAAAACTGCATTCTCCTTCTGCAGGAAAAGTCCGGAATCAAATGAACGGTTTATGCATTAAAGCATATAAAATCTGCCAAAACATCAGCTTGTTGCGCAGTACTAACCTTTTGAACTCTTCAATGAGCAATAATACACGTGAAGAATTGTAGTCAGTCACTTAAAAAACCCTTAACCCATCCGTCAAAAAGTACACCCTTTTCTCGGGCAAATATCCACATGTTTGCGATGCCAAATTCTTTGTCATACGAAACCACTTCTATAATGTTCTGGCAACAACTAGTATGAATGGAGAATCGCATTTTTCACAATTTCATATTGCACACTCTCTTCTAAAGAAAGAGAAGCGCATACCTCTTGTCCCTTCCCAGTCATTGTTGTCATGATTCCGCTATCATGTCATTTTTATTCTTGTCTTGCAGAAGAGTCATGGCATAGCCTTAGAGTTTTGAGTGAGAAAGTCATGGCATGGTTTTGATATGTCATGTGCTTTCTCGTGTCTCGTCGGTGTTTCCCGCCCTTTTTGTCTCGCTAGCCTTCCCATTAGTGTTTCATTACCCACACCTGCCCCAATTAATTATCCTGTGTTTGTTCCCCTTTAAAACTTCCTCATGTTCATTGTCCTGTGCTCGTTCATTGTATGCTGTTCGTGATACCTCGTTCTTTGTGAGCTACCCTGGATAAATGATATACATTTGGACGTTATCCTGCATTCTATGTTCCTCGTTCTTGTTACCTCATGTATTGTAAATTTAGTGTTATTTAGTACAAAGTGTTTGTTGTTTTTTCTCAGTTTAGTGAGTCCGTGTTCTTGTTAAATTTATTATTTATCCTGTCTTTTTTTCCCCCTCGTGGGTTTTGTTTTGCCTTTTGTTCAGTCTTTGTTTAATAAATTTCATGTTTAAACCCGTCCGCTTGTCTGCCTGCACTTGGGTTCTACCTCCTGGTCCAAACCACAATCCTTACACATTGTAACATTAAACACCATACTTCACTTGGCCATCTCAATGCTGTAGCTATCCGTTCAAATGCCTGAAAATACGCTTCAATCTCTTTCTCGCGAAACGGAACGGTGGAACGATTACAATAATTTTTACCATATCAAATGGAGGAGTCGAAGGGGTGGCTACAGAACCTGGCAATATAGAAATAGAACCAGCTATAACAGAATTCTGCGTAACAACAGAGTTCGATCCCCCAGCCACATTCGGCTTAATGCAGTTTTCGATGGCAGGTAACTTTTACTCCCTTAAAACTTCACCAGCCTGCAATTCTAACAGCCGCATTTTAATCTTTATGTCAGCATCAATACGATACATCTCCAATCGAGCTAACCGCACATGTACAGGAGACATTGGTGTATCATCTATCGAAAGAGATGGCGGTTCAGACTTAGGTAAAGAAAATTCCTACCTCATCACAATCGGCATTTGGAGTAACTGACTCAAGAACAGAAGATTGTGGTGGAGATTTTTCTCCACCCACAGCCTCTTCTACTAACTCCATTTTCTCATCGGGAATGTCTTCTTTTGGCGAAAAATGGCCCTTTATAAATTAATCCAGCCACCAAACAAGCTTTAAAATCTTGTTTAACCAATGTTTTTGAAATAGCTAACTCCCTCTATTGCTTTATGAACGCATTTAAATTAAAAGTCACCATCATCCATTAAATTGGTCATTGCCCCTGATCGCATTTTTCAAACTTTAGTTAGTGTGTAATATTGCTATTATAGCATAAATAATACCTGCAAAAGGATAAAGCTAAAGGTTAAATGCCAAGCGAGATATTGTCTTTAACAGAATTTACTTTTCAAGGACTACAGAGAACGGATGGAATTGACTACAGCTCGCTACTTCCCGGGTACATGATGTCAGTATTCCGAGTGCTCTTAATTACCTCCGCCCAAAGGAACACGCTCAGAGAAGAGAAAGAGTCACTGGAGTAGTGTTCGGTTATCAGAGATTGTAAACATTTGACTGAGCTACGCGCTAAACTACATTCACTTTCATCACAGTCCTACAGCTGGTAATATGAATTCAGCTTCAAAGAAAACCAACGGTCAAATAACAGCTTCCAAGACTTTAACATTTGCTGTGAAAGCATTTCTACCAGAAAGCCTCGAAGGCATAATGTTATGTAGTGAACATTTATTAACACTAGAACTTCCGGAAATCTATCACTAGATTGACTGCTCATATTAGACTACCATGCAATATTTACATTCAAAGCTTCTATTGAGATTATATGTCAAAGCTTAGAATGTCAGTTGTCATATATTATAATGTCATCACACTAAAACACGTCAAAATCCTAAACTACATCCCCAAGTGCCATGTGAACTCAGATGGTCATGCATAATATGATTGTATAAAATAGAATAAATAGGCCTAATTGGTATGTTGCAAAAGCTAAAAGACTGCGTTTGCCTCACTTTGTGCAAGCAGAAATGCAACGCTTTTTCACCACAGTGAAAATGTTGTTTTTGAAAGTTTAAACGGCAGCATATATGGATTTATGCAGAAGACTTTGTTAGATAAAAACATGTTGTGAATTTTAGATATTATAATATCTAACCTTTTTTTCTCTATATTTGAATCACACGAATCACAAACCCCACTGAAATCAAAATCTATAAATAAATTGCTGTATTTGTTTGGATAGATAATAATAAACATAAGGACATGAAATTGAAATTCTGACGAATGTAAAAAATTATTATTTCATAGTCAACCACAGAATTTATTGGGTAGATTGCTTATTACAGATATTTGAAGTAGATAAAATGATGTAAAATAAAAACACATTTTAGAATATAGTAATTAATAAAACATTAGAATATGGATTTCATTGCATTGTTAATACCTTCATATAGGCCTACATGTATGGCCATATGGCAAAATTAGCAAAAAGAGGCATAGACAGTTATTAAGAATATTCGCTAACCTGTGGGAAAACGAACTGATTTAGAAAGCTGTATTTCATTTTTGCTAACATTTTGAAGGTAAGCTATGTTTTAGCTTAGCAATAACAGAAAAACTCCAGATAATAAATTACTAGGCAAAGGTGGCGCAAATCTTCAATTGCGGGAAAGAGCGATGAAATAATATAATGGCAGGGTATCTGTGATTGCAGACACCTGTTGCACACCTGATTGCATCGCTGCCGGCGGCTAGTTTGTATCCTCTGACACTTGCTTCACATCACATTTGTTCCTGGTCTAAATATTAGTGTATTTTACTATAGTTACCTATCATTGTCGTTGTCGAATTATTTATAACTTTATTTTCTAAATCTATATTAATTGAAGTGTAACGCCGCAAGCATATTAGCGTGTTAGCTTGCCTTCTGTTTACAGTGTGGAATATCATCTCCCCCTATTTGTCTTGTGTGCTAACTGTTTCTCTTTTTAAGCGTATATACTAAGACTCATCAAGCAACCTTGGTAAGTTAGGATTGCACTTCATACCCGGTGAGTTATGGCTTCTATTCCTATTGTTGTTACTTGCACCTCATGTCATATGTTTAGTTTAGCCTTCTCTGTCAGCGGCGAGGGTTTTACATGTGATAAATGCAGGGAAGTAGTTAGGCTGACGGAGAAGATCTTAGAATTAGAGTCTCGCATCCAATCTATATTTGAGGATAGTAAGAGTGTAAGGACTGTAGAAAACACTTCGGATGCGAGCAATGTTAGCCCACACAGCTCGGTTCCGGTTGAAAATCCCCTGCAGCTGGGAAACTTTGTGACGGTGAGACGGCATAGTCGCAGGACAAAACATCACTCAACCGTTCCGATTAAAGTCTCGAACAGGTTTGCCCCGCTCAGTGACGCACCGACTGAGAAACCTGCTGAAAGTGCCCTAGTGATCGGTGATTCTATTGTCCGGAACGTTAACATAGAGGCACCAGCCACCTTAGTCAAATGTTTACCGGGAGCCAGAGCGCCTGACATCAAGTCAAATTTAAATGTGCTGGCTAAGGCTAATCGTAAATACAGTAAGATTGTTATTCATGTCGGCACAAATGATGTTAGACTCCGTCAATCGGAGATCACTAAAGATAATATTAAAGAGGTGTGTGAGCTCGCAAAAACGATGTCAGACACTGTAATATTCTCTGGCCCCCTTACTGTTTACCGTGGTGATGAGATTTATAGCAGATTATCATCACTAAATGGCTGGTTGTCTGAGTGGTGCCTGCAGAATAATATAGATTTTATAAATAACTGGAAGAGTTTTGAGGGCAGACCTGACCTGTTGAAACGAGATGGTCTCCATCCCTCCTGGGATGGGGTTTCCCTCCTCTCTAGAAATTTGGCACACAGTCTTAATAATGCTAAAGTCTGACTACCTAGGGCCCAGGTCAGGAAGGAGACAGAATGGCTTAACCAACTGTCTGCTTGCCGTCTCGCGTTACAGAATACACAAAATATACAACATGTAATAATCCCTTCTTACAAACAACATAAAATAGAGACTGTGTCTGTCCCCCGGATTAGCAAACATAAGATATTGCGTAAACCTCTTGAAAGTAATTTAATAAACGTTAAACAAATCAAATATGAACAAAATACAGATAATCAGCTGTTACGACTCGGATTGCTTAATATTAGATCTCTCTCAAATAAAGCACTTTTTGTTAACGATTTGATAACCGATCATAAAATAGACATGCTTTGTTTGACAGAAACATGGCTAAAGCCAGATGATTTTATTACTCTAAATGAATCCGTTCCCCATGATTATTACTATAAACACGAGCCTCGTCTAAAAGGTAGAGGGGGAGGTGTCGCTGCACTTTACAAGAATTCTTTTATTACCTCTCAGAAGTCTAATTTTAAATACAATTCTTTTGAAGTCTTGGTACTTCACGTATCGACACCTAATACTAAGGACAAAACATTTTTAAAATTTATTCTAGCTATTGTATATAGGCCTCCAGGGCACCACACAGATTTTATTAAAGATTTTGGTGGGTTCTTATCAGAACTAGTACTGGCCGCAGATAGAGTCCTTGTCGTCGGTGACTTTAATATCCATGTAGACAATGATACAGATGCCTTGGGACTGGCTTTCAAAGACACTCTTAACTCCATGGGCGTTAGTCAACATGTGTCGGGACCCACTCACCTTCGTAATCATACTTTAGATTTAATACTTTCTTATGGTATAAATGTGGACGATGTTAAAATCGTTCAGCAGAGTGAAGATATTTCGGATCATTATCTGATATTATGTTTGCTTCAATGGCCTACGGCTGCAAATCAAACTCCTTGTTACAAATATGGTAGAACGATTACTTCAACTACCAAAGATGCGTTTCTCGATAATCTGCCTGAATTGTCTAAAATATCTAGCATGAGTAATAACGTTGACGATTTTGACACTACTATTGAAAATTTTAACTCTACTTTCTCGGAAATATTAGACACAGTTGCTCCTCTGCGTTTAAAGAAAATTAAAAATAGCAGCCCAACACCGTGGTATAATGAACACACTCAGACTCTAAAAAAAGCATCCCGTAAAATGGAGCGCAACTTTAAGAAAATTTCGTATAGCATGGAAGGATAGTACTCGAAATTACAGGAATGCAATAAAAACGTCTAGATCCGCCTACTTTTCAACACTAATAGAGGAAAACCATCACAACCCTAGGTTCTTATTTAAGTCGTCATCGACGTCAGATTCTGATTATCAGCATAACAGTGATGAATTTATGAACTACTTCACGAGTAAAATCCAAGATATAAGAGAAAAAATTATAACAATGCAACCTGTAGTGAAATCCGCTGAACAAACTAACTACAGCACCCCTAAGGAGAAATTGCAATTATTTTCTACAGTAGATCAGGATGAACTGTCTAAAATCATTAGATCATCTAAATCATCAACATGCATGCTAGACCCTATACCTACAAAACTACTGAAAGAAATGCTCCCCGAAATTATAGATCCTCTTCTTAGTATTACTAACTCATCTCTGACATTAGGACATGTGCCTAAAGCATTTAAGGTGGCTGTTATAAGGCCTCTTTTTAAAAAAACCAAACTCAACCCTAAAGAACTAGGGAATTACAGGCCTATATCGAATTTACCTTTTATATCTAAAGTTCTGGAAAAAGTAGTTTCAACTCAATTATGCTCCTTCCTCCAGAGGAATGACATTAATGATGAATTCCAGTCTGGATTTCGAGCATGTCACAGTACAGAGACTGCTTTGATCAGAGTTACAAATGATCTGCTTTTAGCGTCTGACCGTGGCTGTATTTCGTTATTGGTGCTGCTAGACCTCAGTGCTGCATTTGACACCATTGACCACAGCATACTTCTACATAGACTCGAAAATTACGTCGGCATTAACGGAATAGCATTGAAATGGTTTAAGTCTTATTTATCCGACCGTTTTCAATTTGTAGCAATAATCACAAGTCCAGTACGGTGTACCACAGGGCTCAGTCTTGGGACCCCTGCTCTTCGCATTATACATGCTACCTCTAGGAGATATAATAAAGCGACACGGAATTAGCTTTCACTGTTATGCTGATGATACTCAACTTTATATTTCCTCGATGCCTCATGAAACCCAGCAGTTTCATCGAATAAAGGATTGCATAGTTGACTTAAAAATGTGGATGAGTAACAATTTTTTACTACTAAACTCGGACAAAACAGAAGTGTTACTTACTGGACCGAAAACTGCTATGCGTAACAACCAAGAATACTGCTTAACGATTGACGGATGCTCCATAAAATCCTCGTCATCAGCTAAGAATCTTGGCGTTGTATTCGACAGTACTCTCTCATTTGAAAGCCATGTCGCAAACACCTGTAAAATTGCATTTTTCCATCTTAAGAATATATCTAAATTACGTCATATGCTGTCACTGTCAGATGCAGAGAAATTAATTCATGCATTCATGACATCAAGACTAGATTACTGTAATGCACTTCTAGGTGGTTGCCCTGCGGGCCTATTACAAAAACTGCAACTGGTTCAAAACGCGGCAGCTCGAGTTCTTACACGTACAAAAAAGTATGAGCATATAACCCCGGTTCTGTCAACCTTGCACTGGTTACCTATAAAGCATCGCATTAACTTTAAGATCTTGCTTATTACCTATAAAGGCCTACATGGTCTAGCGCCGCAGTATTTGAATGAACTTCTATTGTATTACAGACCTCCACGTACATTACGCTCTAAGGGGTCCTGTCAGTTGGTAATACCTAGAATTTCAAAATCAAGTGCAGGTGGTAGATCCTTTTCGTATCTAGCGCCTAAACTTTGGAATAATCTTCCCTGCACGGTCCGGGAGGCAGACACACTCTGTCAGTTTAAATCTAGACTAAAGACTCATCTTTTTAATCTTGCATACACTACACCTCCATAATTATAATCCTCAGAGGATTTAGGCTGCATTATTTAGATCAACCGGAACCAGGAACCCATCCAACAACAAATGATGTACTTGTTGCATCAAAGAGTGCAGAACAGTACTCTACTCTCAGCCAGTCTTGTCTCTTTGTTCCAAGGTTACCGCAGGATGCAGTTCATGCCCAGACCTGATGGCAGAGCTGAGAATGGGAAGCGGTGACCTGACAAGTGCTAAGAGATAGAGCTGGATAAAGAACGCAACAACTTTGTTTTTCCTACAACATTTCAAATGCTATTAGATTGTTAATGATAATCTTTAATCCTTAATTTTTATATTTGTATTAAGCCTTGTTGTGCAAGCACTGTTGAGCTTGTGCAGAGGCAGCAGCTTTTGCCAGAGGGGAACTGGAATCCCCTGGTTGGGCCTGGGTTCCCCTGAGGTTTTTTTTCTCGATGGGAGTTTTGGGTTCCTCACCACCGTTTGCATATTGTTTTGCACTATCTGCCTGGCCGGGGGGGCTGCTTTAGAATTCATACTTGTATTAAATGTGTCTCATGTACAGCTGCTTTGTAACAATGAAAATTGTAAAAAGCGCTATATAAATAAAGTTGAGTTGAGTTGAGTTGAGTAATGCATGCGGTCAATTTGACCGCCATGGCAGTTCGAGGTAGAAATACTCAGAACTCTTTTGTGTTTATTAATTTTAATAAAGCAACAATGTAAGAACTAAATATAAATATATTTAAGAAAGTTCAGTGTACTGTAGTTATATGGGTCTTATTTCAACAAAGTCGTTACATTGCAAATTTTAAAAACGGTCAAAATGACTGGCTTGGTAGTTCTAGTGTTAACTCATTCCCCACAAGCATTTTTTTACATTTTCCCTCAACTTTAATGGCTCACAGTAACGTTTCTGTAAAGAATATGTGGACAAACAATATGTCAAATGAAAGAACAGAGTCTCAGCTTTTAAACAAAAGAAACTGTATTCTTCTATCTTCATTTGTTCGTTTTTTTCACTCCGTAGATGATGGTAGGTTTCTCCAAAAATGCATCACTTTGATTAAACAGCCGAGATAATTAACGTTTTTTGTCATAGATTCCGCCCAGATTACACTTAGAACAATCATTAAAATCATTTCTCAAGGGTGTGTAATAGCGGCACCTTCTGTTAAACAGTACAAAAACTGATTGCCGAAATAACTCGTCCTTGGCGGGGGCCCGTTTTTTTTAAATGACGAGATAATTCGTCAATGGCGGTGAAAGAGTTAAATAGCTGATATAAATAGCAGTAATAGTAAATATGAATATGCAGTTTCTTTGCGGATTTTCTGTAGTAGGCCCTGTCCGTGGCTCTCATCCAGAGGGCCAAGAAGTCCTCCACTTCCCGCCTTGAGATGAAGGCGGGGGCGTAGCCAATCCCCCTGGGGTTGTATGGACAGGGACCTCCTCGTGGTGGTGGTGGTGGGGCAGATGGGGGCGAATCAATGCTGCTTCGACTGTGAACGCAAAGAAGGGGTAAGTATTGATCTTTTAAGTTTCGTGTTGGAAGGTGATTGGTAAGGTATTGATTGGTTGTGAATGATGCAAGATTGAGTCTTCCCGGCAGAACTTGATCGAGAGCTATATTTCTACGAGAAAGACTCGGAAGCCAAAATGTTACGTAGTGAACATTTATTAAACACAGATTAGACAGAATATATGGTTATAGTAATAATGAATATGCAGTTTCTTTGGAGTAGGCCCTGTCCGTGGCTCTCATCCAGCGGGCCAAGAAGTCCTCCACTTCCCACTTGAGATGAAGGCGGGGGCTTAGCCAAACCCTGAGAATGGTCGTAGGCTTACCTTTGAAGCGGGGCCTTCCCCCAAAAAATTAAAGGGGAGTTCTACTCACCCACTGGTTGGAGTCTCTAGTGGTCCCTGCTGAGGCTAGGCCAGAGGCTAGGCCCCGACAGTCCACTACGTGTAGGCGAGGCCTGATAGGCCACAACACTGACAAGGCCCCAATAGGCCACAAGACTGAACGAGGCCTCGAGAGGCCACAACACTGACGAGGCCCCGAGAGGCCACAACACTGATGAGGCCCCGATAGGCCAACACACTGAGACGAGGCCCCCATTGGCCACAACATTGAGATGATGCCCCGATAGGCCACAACACTGACAAGGCCCCAATAGGCCACAATACTGAACGAGGCCTCGAGAGGCCACAACACTGACGAGGCCCCGAGAGGCCACAACACTGATGAGGCCCCGATAGGCCAACACACTGAGACGAGGCCCCCATAGGCCACAACATTGAGATGATGCCTCGATAGGCCACAACACTGACAAGGCCTCGAGAGGCCACAACACTGACTGGGCCCGAGAGGCCACAACACTGACAGGGCCCAGACGGGGCGCTGATGAGACAAGGCCCCGATAGGCCACATCACTGAGACAATCGGGGAACTGGAATCACCAGTAGTTGTACAGGCTAGATCCTAGGCCTCCAAAGGACCCACAAGGGTCAACCCGTGCACCAAAAAGACAACCATGACACACACTAGTGGAATACACTACTAAAGAAAATCAAAAGAAAACTACACTTGGTAGGAATACTCCAGGGATGACTAGCTTGCCCACTCTGGACTCCTCCCAGTTCCTAGAAATAAAGAAAAACAAAAAGAACAATTACCAAATGAAGCAAAACTATAATACAGACAATGAACAAAAAAATGAAACAAATGAAATCAATGCAAAAAGAAAAAAGACAATCAATTAAACAATTTTCGAAATATAAAAGAGCAGAAACCATAAAAAGGGAAGCCGACAACAACTAGGCCTTCGCACATTCCCCTGAGCCGGCTAGCGAGCAAGCAATGGCAAGCGAGCAAGCGAGCTAGCAGCGACCCGGAAGCAAAAGTAAAGCAAAGGTAAAGCAAAAGTAAAGCAAAAGGAAAGCAAAACAGCAGTATTGAGACGTCAAGATATGCAGCGACAGAGCACAAAAGGATGCAAGGATGCACTGGTTTGTATCCACATGCGGGAAAACGCGTTATCTATCTGGCAGAGCACCTTAGATCACGACAGGCAGACAGCAGTCACAAACACGCATCTGCGTAGCAGTTTGAACAACGATGCGGCAAAATATTACCCCCGAAAGGCAAACTAGTTTTAGAGTATTTTCGGGGGAATTATTTGAGCAGGTCCATTTGTAAAGTTGCTCACATGGATCCTATGAACCTGCACAAGTAATACAGTATGTAGAATGTGCCACATTATTCTAGAAACATTGACAGCTTTAGTATTTTGGGGGGAATTATTTGAGCAGGTCCATTTACCCACAAGCCTGGATTCTTCCCCCCTGTTTCTTCTGTGTGAGTAAACAAAGAGTCGCTCACATGGATCTGTTGAACCTACACAAGTAATACAGTATGTAAAATGTGACACATCAGTCTAGAAACATTGACAGCTTTAGTATATTGGGGGGTATTGTTTGAGCTGGTACATTTCTTCCCACACGCCTGGATTCTACACCCGTTTCTTCTGTGGGAATACAAAAGGATCTGATGAACCTACACAAGTGATACAGTATGTAAAATGTGACACATTATTCTAGAAACATGGAGAGCTTGATTATTTTGGGGGGTATTGTTTGAGCAGGTCGTTTTTTTTTTACCCACAAGCCTGGATTCTACCACCCTGTTTCGTCTGTGTAAATACACAAAACGTCGCTCACATGGATCTGATGAACGTTCACAAGTAATACAGTATCTAAAAACTAAAATATTCTAGAAACTTGGACAGCATTAGTATTTTCGGAGGTATTATTTAAGGGGGTCCATTGTACCGAGCGAGGCGGGATGAGAGCCGTGAAAGAACGACGGTGACGCGAGTGACCATGAGTGTCAGCTGTGCATTGCACCGTCTTGCATCTCTCATGGAGGAATTCTGAAGCATAAAAGGACGAGCGACCGGAATGTACGACTAGAGAGGACCAGGCTTGGATTTTATGTTATGTTTTATTTTGTTTGTGTGGCCGGCAGTTGAGCGTGAGGGAGATGTCGGCCCTTTACTTTCGTTTGGTTGTTTGTTTATAATATTAAAAGTTGCTTTAACGTTGGCCAGTTCCCACCTCAATCTTCCCATTCTTGTACTTGCAACATCCATTTCTACCCACATGCCATATGTCTCATTTATCAATAGTGTCTATGCACAAATGTGCGTAAGAACAGTTTCACGCAGAGTGTGGGATCTACCAACTTGTACTTACACGTACAATTGTGTGTAAATATAAGCACACCTCTGAGCATGCTTACTCAGAAAATGTAGTGGTACAAAAAGAAAGTGCACCTGTGTGTTTCCTGTATACTTTATTTGCATGTCTCAGTAAATTCATAGTTCAAGCTAGAAATTTGTATAATTGGTTTGAGAAACTACTAAGACAGACGGGAAATCATCTGGAATGTATTTAAAGTGTCATGACTGATCTCACTTTGCTGGATGATTTGGCAAACCTTTTATTGAAAGTACATTGGTAAAGACACACTTAACAGAACAATATATGAAAAGAAAAAAAATAATAAACATTCAAATAAACTGAAATAGGACAGGCATTCCATACATCGATAAGCATCTCCTGCTGGCGGGCTGGGCAGAGCACCCCTGCCCCCTTAGGCCATGTACCAGCTGAATTATATACCGCATAGTTATAACCGGATCAAGTGCTCAAGATGTAGTGACCCCCCAGCAGGGTGGTTCCATCTAAAGTAACCTCATGATTGGTTCCCACCTGGGTAACCCATCTCAACTCAACTTTATTTATATAGCGCTTTTTACAATTTCCATTGTTACCAGGCAGCTGTACATGAGACACATTGACTATAAGTAAAACAACTAATGTCATATACCTGTAAAAACAAGAAAAAGGTGAAAACACAAAAGACAGACATACAAATGCTCCACACACACACATGGAAACACACTCGCACCCACGCACAGTAAAAGCACACATTTGAGATAAAGGAGAGAGAACCACAGGTCAAATATTAACCCATGACCTTCTCTAGGTGGACCTTCACTTTGCGGCAATTGCTTCAGTCCGCACATTCCTCCCATGAGTTCTCCCCTGACAGCGAGACCATGTTGATTTCTCCAATAAACCCCTCCCTACTGTAGGAAGTGGTCTCTGTATTGCATTTCCTCATTGAGGAAATAGCGTTTCCCCAGTGGCCTTTACGGTGCCGGTTGTTTCTCGCTATTAGGTAAACCAGGCCTCCACCTGTGACTACCGGTGGTAGAGGCTTCCCACCGTACAAAAAGCTCTGGGACTCAACTCAACTCAACTCAACTTTATTTATATAGCGCTTTTTACAATTTTCATTGTTACAAAGCAGCTGTACATGAGACACATTTAATACAAGTATGAATTCTAAAGCAGCCCCCCCGGCCAGGCAGATAGTGCAAAACAATATGCAAACGGTGGTGAGGAACCCAAAACTCCCATCGAGAAAAAAAACCTCAGGGGAACCCAGGCCCAACCAGGGGATTCCAGTTCCCCTCTGGCAAAAGCTGCTGCCTCTGCACAAGCTCATCAGTGCTTGCACAACAAGCTTAATAAAAATATAAAAATTAAAGATTATCATTAACAATCTAATAGCATTTGAAATGTTGTAGAAAAAAACAAAGTTGTCGCGTCCTTTATCCAGCTCTATCCTCTTAGCACTTGTCAGGTCACCGCTTCCCATTCTCAGCTCTGCCATCAGGTCTGGGCATGAACTGCATCCTGCGGTAACCTTGGAACAAAGAGACAAGACTGGCTGAGAGTAGAGTACTGTTCTGCACTCTTTGATGCAACAAGTACATCATTTGTTGTTGGATGTGTTCCTGGTTCCGGTTGATCTAAATAATGCAGCCTAAATCCTCTGAGGATTAATATTATGGAGGTGTAGTGTATGCAAGATTAAAAAGATGAGTCTTTAGTCTAGATTTAAACTGACAGAGTGTGTCTGCCTCCCGGACCGTGCAGGGAAGAATATTCCAAAGTTTAGGCGCTAGATAAGAAAAGGATCTACCACCTGCACTTGATTTTGAAATTCTAGGTATTACCAACTGACAGGACCCCTTAGAGCGTAATGTACGTGGTGGTCTGTAATACAATAGAAGTTCATTCAAATACTGCGGCGCTAGACCATGTAGGGCTTTATAGGTAATAAGCAAGATCTTAAAGTTAATGCGATGCTTTATAGGTAACCAGTGCAAGGTTGACAGAACCGGGGTTATATGCTCATACTTTTTTGTACGTGTAAGAACTCGAGCTGCCGCGTTTTGAACCAGTTGCAGTTTTTGTAATAGGCCCGCAGGGCAACCACCTAGAAGTGCATTACAGTAATCTAGTCTTGATGTCATGAATGCATTAATTAATTTCTCTGCATCTGACAGTGACAGCATATGACGTAATTTAGATATATTCTTAAGATGGAAAAATGCAATTTTACAGGTGTTTGCGACATGGCTTTCAAATGAGAGAGTACTGTCAAATACAACGCCAAGATTCTTAGCTGATGACGAGGATTTTATGGAGCATCCGTCAATCGTTAAGCAGTATTCTTGGTTGTTACGCATAGCAGTTTTCGGTCCAGTAAGTAACACTTCTGTTTTGTCCGAGTTTAGTAGTAAAAAATTGTTACTCATCCACATTTTTAAGTCAACTATGCAATCCTTTATTCGATGAAACTGCTGGGTTTCATGAGGCATCGAGGAAATATAAAGTTGAGTTGAGGGACCCCCTACCCATCCACAGGACAGTTACAATTTCGCCCTAGCGCTCACGTCTGCCATGGCGTTTTCCATAGGAACCCCATATGTCGGTTCGATACAACGTTGAGAGACCGACAGAAAGGGAACGTCTCGGTATGTAACCTCTGTTCTATGATGGAGGGAACGAGACGTTGTGTCCTTCATGCCACAACACGTGCCACCCGCTGCAGCAGTCGAGAGAGGCTCTCAGGCTCCTCAGCCAGAAGGTGAATGAATGCAGCACGCCGTCTCCGTTTTATACCCGAATATCCGGGGGCGGAGTCTGGCATGCAAATATCATTGGCCTTTTAAAACAAGTCAGAAGATTATAGGTGGGCAATAGAGGTCTTCTCTGCAAGGATATGAAGTAGCTTGATATTTTTGCAAATAGCTTTATAAATATTTTGGACAGGTTGCATGCTGGATTGTGTACTACAGGTACGTGGTAAAATGTACTTAAATTAAGCAAACTTTGGACATGTGAAAATATAAACTTAAAAAGTGGCTAAAGCATGCAAGAAAATCGTCCACTTGTGCAGACAATGCTTCATCTGGAGCTCTGCCAATTGTCTTCAAATCAACAAAACATATGGTGCTCTGGTTTCAGCTCTTAGAGTGTTCCTTATTTAAAGGATTGGATAGTCTTTTTTAACTAAGTTTATTTATCATATTCAGCCGAATGCTTGTGTTTTCATCTTTTCTTGACTGCTCTATAAGTACTTTCAAACAAACATTGCATTTTAATATGCCTTCACCTTGTCTTTCAGTGGTGTAGACTTGCATCAGCATATGATGGTAAGCCCACATGCATTACCCATTCCAAATGTCACATGTTAGCAAATGACAGATATATATAATATAATTACTGTGATACCCTATTTGTCTTAATAAACAGATTTACCTTAAGAGCAAATTATTAAAGCCTAATACCAAACTACGATATAGAAGATGGATGCAACATCTATCTCGCGGTAACAACAATTTTGCTCAAGACATTTTGACTGTCCAAAAACAGTTTAAGACATCTTAAATTTGTTTTTCTTGGGTAAACATTTTTACCATTTTAAAACTTTGCATTTAAGTCTGTACGAAATTGTCAGGCTTTACATTTAAATTCTAGATGAGCTTTGAAAGGTTTTTTAATAGTTATGACTTTTTTCTTATTCACGGCTTTGAGTCATCTACACTTTTCAGTTTCATACAAGTATCAATAAAGCTAACCAGCGAGATGTTGTTCCGTCCTCAATTCAAGGAGCGTCTTAAATGCGAAGCGGCTGATTCGTGAGAACACAGGAATTACTTGTCTAACATTCTTTTTTCTGAATTTTTCCGTGTTTAAGGGGTTATACCATGAGAAGGTAAAAAAATGTTAGGTCTTTGCAGTTTTTGTGGTGCTTATTGCTATCTCATGCTTTGTTAAAGGGAAATAAGGCAAATAATTAATCTGAGTTTACAATCTTACTTCATGTGTTACCCTTGGAATAAAATAAGTATGTGCAAGTAATGCTATTTCTAGTATTTTTATTCCTTTTTCCCATTAACAGAATACTAAATACGCAAAAGACACATATTAAGGAAACTTTAGTTTGCCTTAAGTTACATGTAATTACTGTTTTATGAAAGCTAAAATAAAGTAATCAAAGGCCGATCTCAGCAATGACATCAGCACGGTTTTTGCTCAATGAATGATGTAACACACATCATGACTGCTCTGTAACCTACCAAGACCCAAGCATAAGTCTTCTAAATGATGCCACAAAACACAAGAATACAACAAACTTGTTCAAGATAAATGAACATTAAACACTAGCGATCCTTTATCTTTCCTGAAAACACATGAAATATTAACAATAACATTTCAAGGTTTCATTGCTGTTTAGGTTTTGGGGCAGAAAGAACCCAGATGCAGACAGCGGTGCAGACGGGAATAACAATGACTTTATAAAAACACAAAAAAAGACCCATTTGGGGGTAAAACAATATACAAGAACAGGAACAAAGACCACCTAAACTTAACTAACAAGGACTAAATACAACACTAAACAATACAATTAAGACTAAACTTAGCTTACTGACTTAGGGAGAACATCATGGGCAAACAAAAGGCACGTAAAAAACACAAGGCACGTAAAAAACACAAGGCACGTAAAAAACACAAGGCACGTAAAAAACACAAGGCACGTAAAAAACACAAGGCACGTAAAAAACACAAGGCACGTAAAAAACACAAGGCACGTAAAAAACACAAGGCACGTAAAAAACACAAGGCACGTAAAAAACACAAGGCACGTAAAAAACACAAGGCACGTAAAAAACACAAGGCACGTAAAAAACACAAGGCACGTAAAAAACACAAGGCACGTAAAAAACACAAGGCACGTAAACACAAGGCAAGGGTATCCACAAGATCAGGTAATGCGGACAGGAACACATGGACACCATACAAAGCAAAACGATTGAGCACAGGACAATGAACACAAGGGCATTTTATAGGGGAGACAGACAAAGGATAATTAAGAGGGACCAGGTGACAGGGATTAAACACTGAGGGAAAGCTAACGAGGAAACGAGATGGCGGGAACAAAGACGTAGACCGGAGAGAGAGTATAGCAAGCCGATACAACCTACACACAACCTAAGGCTATGCCCTGACTCCGCTGCAAGAACAAGAATAAACATGACATAATGCATTAATGCATTAATGCATTAATGCATGACACAATGCTGTCATGCATTAAGCAAAAATGAATAACTCTTGGCACTTGGCACTAAGTTCAATCACATATTGTATTTTAGCTTTAAGACATTTAGATTCGCAAAAGTTTTCTCTAAACCATAAATTTATTGTTCAGAAAATACACATGATGTTTATGGAAATAATTTATGGCAATAGTCTAATCATCTTTTCAAATGCTATTTGACAACGTGTTTTATTTACGTCAAAATCAGATACACATCGTAACGTTATAGGTAACTATTAAGTTCATTCTATTCTTCTCCCAGTTCATCACCAACTTACTTTAATGTCTGTCGGGAGTTCTGATGCATTTAACGTGTTGTAAATTCAACAACTTCGATTAACTGAAATGCAATCTATAACGCTATTCTACCTCATAAAATTAGCCTGCAACCACTGCAGTGATGTGAACTTTATTAACGTCATCTGTACGACCTTTCTGGGCCTTGAGCGTGAAAATCCTAGTCTAAAATCTTCTTCCTTCTTGCCCTCAGGAATCGAAGGTGAACAGTACAACAACCAGGGTCTCTCCCGCTCTCTTCCTCAGTGCGGGCCCTGTAGTGAATGGGGCGGTGGACAGGTAAATTGTCAGGTAGGTCTTTCCCAGGTGGAGATGCAGTAAACAGGCGAACGGCCCGGTAAGTCTCTCTGGTAAGTAAATATTTCCAACCTCCCTTCCTTCACAGGTACGAGATCCGGAGCAGATGGCCGTCGGTCAGGTACGTATACAGCAGATTCACACTCTGATGATGGGGTGGCGAGGGAATCTTTACAGGGTAAGCGAATAATTTCAACCTCCCTCTCTCCACAGGCACAGAAACTGGAACAGAGGAATACTCCAGACAAAGTGTACCAACCCCGTTCGTAACAGAAGGACAGCCACTTCTCTCCGCACAGGTGACTATAAGGATACAGTAGACTCGAAGTCAACCGGTTGCACAGGGCTCCTACTGAAACAGACAGAAGGGATACTTCAAGTAAGCATACGGTTCACATGAGTTGGAAGGGGACGAACACTTCTCACGATACAGATGAATTGCGGGAATTCCCTAGACTCAAGTCGACAGGCTGAGCAAGACCTCTTCTGGCCTAGATGAAGTGGATATTCCAGACAGAACGGACCGGCTTTACGTTCACAGCAGAGGGACAGTCACTTCTCCCCACACAGGTGGGCTCCCAGGTTGCAGCAGGCTCAAAGTCGATGGGCTGAACGGGACCTCTACTGGAGCAAACAGAAAGGGTGCTTCACACAAGGTATACAGTTCATGTGCATAGAAGGGAGTGAGCACTTCTCACAATACGGCTGCGTTGCAGGAATACAGCAGACTCAACGTCAGCGGGATGAATGGGACTTCTACGGAGACAGACCACGAACAATTCAACAAGGCATCTCGTCTCTTATTCACTCAAACAGAGGGGTTAATTCAGAGTCCAGATGATAATTCCTCAACATCCACTCAGTTAGAACAGAGCAATGACACAGAACTCTCACTATTGACAGTAGACCAGCGTAGCACAGGGAGAGTGCACGGCAAAGGGAATGTATCTTCCACACCCACAGCAATTCCACTTCTAGCATATAAGGTGGGGGAAACGTCAATCTTAGGCACTGCAATCTCACTTCACGACGTGCAATTTAAAGCCCGCACTCACCCTTGGGTCTCTGTCCGAGGGTGCCGCGTTCATCAATGCTGCAAAGGGTATTTCGGGATGTTTTTCTTCACAAACACAGGCAGAGTTCACATCACCATTTATGATGGAGAAAGAGACAGGAGGTCGGCAATGAATCAGTACAATCCACTCGGTGACATTTATGATCGTGATCCACACTCCAAACCACATCCAATTCAGTGTCGAATACATGCAATTACGAGACTCAGTTCTCGACTACCTAGCTCCTCTCCAATGCAAACAGGATATTTCACTTTCCCTCTGTTGCCCTCGAGTCCCTCATCAAGTCCACACTCTCCTCTTCATTCACCCGCACTCCAATAACTGCAACCACTCGATAAAACGACTTCTCACGGGAGAGAACCACCCCAACAGTCTCTTCCTCTTGCTTTTTATACTCTCTCAAGTGCTGACAGGACCTCACTCAAACCCCCAAGGTAAATTCCCCACACCTGTTTCCAATCGGTCATTTGGGGTTGTCATGGCAACAGACGCACACACAGGCCTGGGACCGGTGTTACACTCAAAGTGTCCCAGCGGAAACACGGCTTCAACGGGAATAAGTTCCATATACCATTTGTCACACCGTGACACTCTAACTAAGCCTTAGAATGAATGACGTGATGAGTAACGTTTATTTATGTTGTCATTTTTCTTGAATGTAAATGTTGTCACTTTAAAAACATCCATCCTCCTTATTCTCGGGGTGATGATGATTATGGGAAAGACTCCCGTTGAAGTGGTGTATTGCAGCATTTAATCACTCATTCTGATGACAGAAAATAAGACTGTGGTTCATATTTTGAATTGTAATACTGTTAGTTTCATGTGGAAATACAAAAATATCATTTCGAAACTGAAGAGCAACACGTGTTTCTAGCTGCTCCTGTGAGAGACTGTACAGTTTTTAAAAGATGAACTTTAAAATCAGAACCGCTAAATTATATCAGTTATCAATTATGTTAACAAACATTAAACATCACTAGACTGAATGTGCTCATAGTTTAAAGAGTTCACAGTTGCGAGTTCAGATACATTCATCTTTACACTGTATGGTCTTTAATATAAACGCGAGCAGGGACACTATGCCACTTTGGGGCTCAGGCCTAAAATATGCAAGGAATCTGATAGTGACATAGATGATTTTTTTTTCCGGTACTGGAATTAATGCTTTTAATTGTGACATACAGTTACAACAAACAATAGCTGTAGATACGGAGAGTGCAGATCCAAATATTCCAGTAGTGACATGGATAGAGTGTTTTTTTTTTATTCAACCAACATTGTTCACTGACAAATAAGCAGAGGAGTTAAACAAGTGGATCAGTGAGTATAACATCAGCCATAATGCTGCAGAGGTACTACTCAAAATTCTCCCATGCCCGCACTAAGTCTTTTATACAACCGAGTTAAAATTTAGGTTGAAACTTGAGAGGAGACCTATGGTGTTTTTTTTATTATAGTATTGAGTATTCTTAGTAGTGGTGGGCATAGATTAATTTTTTTAATCTAGATTAATCTAGATTAATTCCAATATTAATCTAGATTAATCTAGATTAAAATGGCTCATTTGAATTCTGCCGAAGGCATTCAGAATATGTGTGCTACCCAAATAATGACTAAAAGTAAGTCTTTGAGAACGGGTTTCTCAAGCCAGGTGGCGCATTAGACCAGGGGCTCATCTCCTGTTTCCAAAATGCATCTCAAACTGCTTGAGAAAGCTGTTCTACTCTGATAATTGGTGATGAAAATTAAATTATGTTCAATAAGATGAACTTGTGTTTACTTCCGCATTAGCTAAGGGATGATTTGCGTTTAGGTGGTACTTGAGACTGGAAGAGCTCCTACAGTACATTTACATTTAGTCATTTAGCAGACGCTTTTATCCAAAGCGACTTACAAAGAGTGAGGGAGCAACAAGCGATATGTCATACATGAGCCATAATACAGTAGATCTCAATACAAAGTTACTGGTTTCAACTAAAGCTAGACCAGTACCTGTTGAGAGAAAGTGTTTTTTTAAACCAATTCCGCATTGCACAAGGTGCAAACAACCTTAGTCTTGTCGATGTTTCTATTGGGAAGCTTCTTAAAAATTAATATTCCCTGAAGCAAACCCGGCGGCTTCAAAGCTGCATCCATGTTAGCACGTCACGTTTGATGCGGTAATTTCACAGTAACGTTATGTTGTGTTCAGACCAAACGCGAATGGCGCGTCAAGCGCGAGTGATTTATATGTTAATGCAAAGAGCCAATAGACCTACTTGCTGCGCGAATCGCGCGAATGAAGCCCTGGTTATGAGATGATGAGGCGGCGCGAATGACGCGAATCACGCGAGTTAAAAAATCTTGTTCTCGCCCCGTACAGTGCAGTTAAGCTGGTATACATCTGCGCTAAAATATCAAGGTGAAAGTCATCATAGCTTGCGTAGTATAGACCCAGCTCCCAACCCAACTTTGAGAATAGATTAACGGCGACATTTTTTTTATCGCGCGATAAGAGTCTCACTAACGCCGTTAACGGCCCACCACTAATTCTTAGATAAAATTATACATTTAGTTAGTTATAGGTTTCATGTAATTCTTCTGAAATAATATGGGCTATGGGCCACATATATACGTTTGAGCTTCTGAACACCTGCATGAACACCAAATATCTTATCTCATTAAGATTGTAACTGCACGTACACCACATACAATTTTGTAGAGAAGTTTAATTAATCGCATACAGCCAAGGACGCTGGGTTGCTCATCCTACGCTAAACAATGAGCTCATTTTGAATAAAAACAAGGTTAAATAATGTATCTTCCGAAAGCCCCGGAAAAGTGTCAAGATAAAGAGGCACATGTTTTTGAGATTAACGATTAAATCCTAATATGGTAGGCCGGAAATATAACGGTAGTGAGCGCAGAGGGACGGGCTAATAAAACGATGATATCATATGAAACCTGATTGGAAGAAGATGTCAGGTAAACATGATTGGTTTAAACTGTGATAACAACTTGAGAATAATGTATAAAAGATGGAGTGCCATATGGGAGGTACATGTGGAGACACTGACATGGTCTCACCGGTGGAGAGAGCAAATGCAAAAAAAATGTCCACCCAAGCAGGGGGATAGAACCCAGGTGGGAGTGCCACAGGGGAGGTCACAGATTCACCAACAGGGAAATCAGGAGTTAATGAATCAACACACGGGACTACCCAACAGGGGAGTCACTACGCATGGGGCAACAGTCCTAGTATAGGGGTCCACCTGAGTAGGGGCGACTCTACCAGTACTGGACTTGGTTCCAACAGACCGCTCCGCCCAGTCTGTTACCAAAATGACAATGCTTAGTGATGGATGAAATGCCTATACTTCCCGCAATGGGGGAAATGCCTGGTCCCGAAAGGGAGTTGTGGGAACCTTGGGCATGCTACCGGGCCGGTGTCTCAGGATGACGTGAGAGTTACCGCCCAAATTCTTGGCACCCATGGGACATGGGTGTCCCTTACCATGGGGCATGGAGGTCCCTTACCCTCTTGGGCGATCACCATCAGGAGCGGTCTTCATCGGAGATAAGGAAGAGAGGCGTCTCCGATGGGCTCGAAAGACCGTATCAAGGCCCTGTAGGACCAATTAGAGTCCTAAGAGGGTACGGAGCGGGGCTGAGGTCGCGCTACTGAGGAACCTAGTGACCAGGTTATGTCAACCAAGAAACGTATCCTCCAGGAGATTGTGATGAGCGGCAATAGCGGTGGATGGGGAGAGATTACTCTCTAGTCTGTAAGAAGGTAAACACTGACCCGATCAAGCAACTCAGTGGGTTCTCCCTGTGGGAAGAACACCAGGACGAGAAGAGGTGCCACTTATAAGCATACACACGCCTAGTGGGGGGGTATGAAGTCCAGGCTGTAAACCCCGGAAGACATTTCGATTAGAGGGATAGGTTCGATCGTACCTTTCGCCAGAAGGGCGGCAACCTCGGCCTGTGCACGGGAGGATCGCACTGGATCGCATAACCGAGAACGATCTTCTTCTCTAGCTCGCTTAACGGGCTGGTGCACTCTTGAGCGCCGAAGAACCGTGGTTGCGGAACCGGAGGGATGATCTGCTTCACCGTGCCGTGGGAGGCTGGTTCAGTGGCTGACAGAGCGGTCACCTTGCACAGTGTGGAACCCCGGGGAGGTTGACTGCTCTGCCAACTTACCTGCTTGGTGTTACCGCCGGCCAACGCAACGTCATGTGGAGATTGCGGAAGGCAGCGATGTCACCGGGGGGGAGCCCGGAGAGAGAGAAGCGTCGCTGTACTCTCCATCCCCATGGCTCATCCTGTCAGGGCCGCTCTGTTTGGCGGGTTCCAAATGGGCTAGACGCCCCCTCCGCGAGGCTCGTGCATGGCCCATGCATCTCTGACGAGCCATCCTTGGAGGGCCCAGCATCATAGGGGGCACCGCAGGGGGGGGGGCGGTGCTGCTGGAGTGCAGGCTGTGCTCGGGACCTCAGCAACCAATAGGTTGCCGGGTCACGGCAGAGCAGTCTGCTTCTAAACCACGGAGAATCTCCATGGTGTCACCATACAGTCCTGTTTGTGAGATGACTTAGAAGGCGGACATTCTGTGCGTCAGCACGCAAGGTTAAGCCACAGATGTTTTCTTGGACCACTATCACGAAGCGGAGACTGGCGTGGGCAGGCCATTCGCCAAGCCCATTGGCGTTTTTAATTTATCTAGGAGATGATAGGTTCTCAAGATCAAACAACGTCGACATACCGAATGAAGGGGAAACAAATACATAGACATCTTGGATGACATGGGGGTGAGTAAACTATCATGAAAGTGAACTACTCCTTCAAAGAGGCCACAAAACACTGCAAAACAAATGTTAGTGCAAACCTCTTGGTCACATTAATAATTGACTAAAGAAATAGTATTCTTTATTCACTTTGAGTAAACATAAATCTTTCCAGCGAAATTCAGGAATTAAGGAAATTCTGTAAGAGTAGTTATATAATCTTCCCTGCTGCAAAAATTACAGAACACCTCCCAAAACACAACAGAAAATGTAATGAATTTAAGGATTATTATGGGAATCGTGTTGGTTTTAATGAAAACTTGAATGGTGTCTACTTGTATTTGAACTATGGATAAGGTGAGTGTGTTTTTCTCTTTTCTATTTATTGGACATGGTAAAAGGAATATTACTGGAATACTATTTTACTGCAGTCTTGCTACAGGTAGTTTACAATCAACTATTCTACAAGAAATTACATGTGTGATGTGCTTTGCTTGGTTTACCTGCTTTAGTTTGGTATGCTTTGTTGCAAGATGCCAGTGTACACCACTTCATGTATGTGCAATGTTCCTTACCTTTCCCTGTGTGTGTGCGTGCGTGCGTGAGTGACTTTGGTGTTTACTTACACTTTGAAGGTCTTCCCATCTTTGCAATAGTACATTTTTAAGGATCTTACATTGCTCTCATAGGAAGCTTAGAGGCATAATCATGGTACAATTAAGATAATTTCAGAACGACAGCTACTGGGTAGAGAAGTAATTTTCACACCTCTTAATCGAGGAGGCCTGTCAGATTAAGATAGAGAGGTGATTTAAGGGAAATTGTCTTGACCGAGTCTTTGGAGTGAGGCCCAGGTGGCCGCAGGTATCTGCTCGTCCATGTCTACTTCTGCCTAGGAGGATATTTGGTTTTGATTTGCCACACTATAGAGATCATGGCAGAGCCAGACCCCCTTTACATGTCTCTTGGGATTTGATGTATTATTTATTGGTATTCTCACCAAACCACTACTGTTGGCCTTTATAACAGCGCTTGTGGTTGTTGCGCACATGTGTTCCTGTAGCTCAGCTCAACCGTGACGGGACACACACAAAGTGATAAAATGTCAAATGTTTTGTTTAAGATGAAAGCATCTGCCAAATGCATACATGTAAATGTGGTGTTATGACAATTTTTTACCACGAGATGGCAGTGTTGTCCATATATATCGTAAACATGCACGGGAACTGGGAATATGGGCACACTTTTCTTGTCAATATTTCTTAGAGAATTAAGGTTGGGTTTTTTTGAGGTAAATATTTGTTTAGATATATACATTAAATCTTAGTTAAAAGATAAAATAAATTAATAAATAAACACTGAACATTTCAACTATTCTTTACCAGGATAAAAGGCAGAGTTCCTGCCAGATGCAGAAGGGTGGGCTAGCAGATGTCCTGGGTGGGCATGTACCCCAACCACACATTTATTGGTAGAAAATGAACTTGAGAAAACAGGTCAAAACAACAGAAAAGATGCTCAGCATTTTTAAAACTGAAATAAGACTAGTCCATATTGAGCTTTATATAACACAAAACTAATGTTTGTACATGTATAATAAAAAGTAAAAATCTAATATTTTATGATCATTTTATAATCATGCTCGCAGTCTTTCACATTGCTATTGAGGCTTGAGGTTTGGTTTTGTTGGAATTCAACAAACACTGCGTTATATGACTGCAATACATGCAGGATTTAAATGATTTATGATGTTATGATAATAAAAAAGGTATTTTCAGAAGAGTGCAAGAATAAAGCAAAAATAATAAAATTATTGATCATTGATATTGCCTTTTATATAGATATTGATTGATTGTGATTTCTCTATGTTTTTTTTTCAATAATAAAGCGGTTTTGTAAACTGGACATATGCTAAATAGAAGCTTATAAAGAAAGCAGGATTAGAACATTCCTCATCACTAAACGATCACTGACTTCTGTTTAATTTAGCAAAAAAAACCTCCCGTTTTAATAAATGAAATTGATTATTGTAAGATTATTATTTTTTGTCCCCCTATCTAAGTTTGATTATTCTAAGGTTGAAGAGTCGAGTCGATGGAACACACAGAGTTGCAGGCCTGGAGACCAAGAATTGACACAGACACAGAGATGTGCAGTTCAATCAGAGTCCAAAGTTTATTGAAAATAGTTCCTATATTTATATTCATACAAGAGGAAGTAAATATGTCATTAAAACTATTAATATTATTCACGTGGCTAATTCTTTGTTCTTAGAGCTCCTTATAAGTTCATTAGATGTTCTTCATTAGTAGATTTGATTGGAGAGCTCCTTATAAGTACATTAGTATTTTTAGCAGAAGGCAGCACGATGTTCTGAACATTCTGTTAACTTAGTACATATAAGGCAGCATGAGTCTGCATATTCTGTTAACTAGGTCAGCACTTGACCTTAAGTAACGTTAGACATAATGCATGCACAATCATCATTGAAATACATTTCACATAATGTGTGTGGGACACAGGCAAAACCCAAATTCTCACAATTATACTGAGCAATTAACATTACGTCATATCTGCTGTTGTTTATGGGGTCCGTCTGCGCGCAACGCTTTGCACAACGTTTTTCGCTACCACCTGAAGTATGAACAGAGGTGGGTAGAGTAGCCAAAAATTGTACTCAAGTAAAAGTACTGTTACTTCAGAATAATATGACTCAAGTAAAAGTAAAAAGTAGTCATCCAAATAATTACTTGAGTAAGAGTAAAAAAGTGCTTGGTTAAAAAACTACTCAAGTACTGAGTAACTGTCGAGTAACGTCTGATTTTTTTTTTAACAAGCATTCAATCAGACAGACAAAAATACAAAATAATAATGTTTAAGCAAATTATAGTTCATCAAATCAATAAAATACATTAAAATAAATTTATGAATTAATTACAAAATAGCTTAAATTAAAATTATCCAGGTAAATTCAAGTACTTAAAAAATAAAAAAAATAAAAGAATAAAAAAAAAATAAACACAAGTAAACACAAATTTCCAAACCTTAATACTTTTTTACCAGGCTTGCAGACAGAACTAGAACAAGGCAGCCCATAAACTCTCATAAAATGTGTGTGTGTGAGAGAGAGATAGAGTATGTGTGACTTCAACACTTTGCAGTTTGAATGATGTCCTGCATAAACAAAATGATGGAAAATAAGTAAAGTAAACACTTTGTGACTTTTCGATCGAGCCCTCGCCATTCTTTCTCTCTCACACAACATACTAAAGCATTGCAATGCAAACGCAGCCTGCTTCAGAGCTAAGGCGGGACTACAGATTAAATGTCCCTAAAGAACCCACGTTATTTTTATACCGTGTAAGTTATTCTCTGTGTAAGTTAAATATATGCACCGAACCGTGACGCCCATACCATTTCGGTTCAATACAAATACACGTACCGTTCCACACATAATATATATAGGAAATGTTTAAAACATATGTAACTTTAAAGACAAACATTCGTCTATCCACAGCAAAAAAAAAAACGATTTTAGAACACTTAGCGCTACATGTTTCCTCAAGTTAGATGTTGAGTTGTTGAATGCTGAAATGTCCGTTTGTTTTGGGAGACACAGAAGACACCGCATAATGTAGCTGCTGTTTCGCACTTTTACTAAGGTAAACATGCTTTCAATATGAGGCCAGGAGTGTTCCTCCTCGCCTGTGTCTGCATTGCCGATGGTTGATTGTGATATTTTTGTTTTGCTACGACTGTAAACTAACCCGTCCCGCCGAACGCCGCTGAGATTGAGTATGGTCACGTGACGAGACTGCGCAACTACGTTTGATTGGTGAAACACAGTCACATGGTAGAGCCATTGGCAGAAGTCTCACTCTCTGTCAAAATAAAACAATGACGCGTAGAATATCAAAGAGGTCAAAAGAAAAGTAACGAGCTTATTGTAGCCTAATGTAGCGGAGTAAGAGTACAGTTTCTTCTTCACAAATCTACTCAAGTAAAAGTAAAAAGTATAGTGATTTAAAACTACTCCTAGAAGTAGAATTTTTTCAAAAACTTACTCAAGTAAATGTAACGGAGTAAATGTAACTCGTTACTACCCACCTCTGAGTATGAATTAGTGTGTTTGAGATGGAGCGAGACAGATTTAATTTTGAAGCAGGAGATTTGGAAGATGGAGCTTTCAGTGATTGATGACGGTCAGTAGGTTAAAATATAGCCTACATATTGCAAGCAAATAGCTGTTGATTGACAGCACAAAATAGGCAAAACTTCCGAATTTGATTTTACTTCAATTTCACTTGCTGTTTATAATAAGGTGGCGGCAAATATATGTTATTTATGCTAGGTGAAAATAGCAACAGATACTATATGATGTTTAATTAACAAAGTTCGGGAGGAGCCGGAGCATATAATCAGCCGGCTGGTATATAATCAGCAATCACAGCTGTACACATTTAGCCCTAGCAAGCTCGCTAATAAATAGGGAAACCATCTTACCTGCTCGATCTCCTAAGATTAAGCATCAACTTAAGTTCAACGCTATGTCCGAGACCCACGTCATTGACGACGCACCCGCAAACTGCAATCCTCCAGCGCCGACGAGCGCGTCCTATCGTCCCAGCTCGGGGTCGGATTCAATAGTAGATTCCCCGGTTTCATCACGTGGCCGCCAGCTCCGACGTTCCGCACGTCGCAAGGCTAAAGCCAGAGATGACACTTCATCACCTGCCCCAGAGAGACGTCCGCCCCAGAGAGACGTTCTTCGTACACCTCTACTCACAACACGATCCCCGCCATCCAGAAATGGACTGTCCAGGGCCTACGAATGGCTCTATCCAAGGCGGACGTCGATTTCAGCAGGCAGATGACCAAGGCGGAGCTTTACGGCCTCTACGCTTCGTCCCTGGCCGACACCGCCCCACCGAAGTCAGCCCCGCAAATGACCACCGACAAGCCGGGTACGGCTCGTGGTTCCCCCTATTCCCGGCCCGGGCAATCCACCAATGCGGCTCGTCGTGGCCGTCCGCTGGCAAGCTGGCACAGCAGGCCCTCCGCGAGCGCAGGTACCGCCACGGATCTCCCGGACGCCTCAAACCGTCCGGTCAATGGCTTCCAGCAACTCGTCCCTCTCGCAGTAGGCCAGCTCCAACCTCCAGCCAACACCCCGCCAGCGGTAAACACCGCGGGCCGCCCAAGAAACGTCGGCTCACCAGCACTCGGAGCTCCAGTGCTTTCCCATCCATTCCCTGCCCCTGGCTCTTGGCCCACGGCACCTCCATCGACCACTAGCGCGAGGCTGCCTCAGCTAGCGATGCAGGTGCCGGTCCTCAGCCATTCCACCGCCCCCTTAGAAGCCGCCGCTAGCGCGAGCATGGCTCCGCTAGCCGCTCGGGCGGCTGCAATCCCATCCCTTTTCTCTCTCCCACAGAGCAGATCAAGCTTCACATTGGCCACGGCGACAGCAATGCCAGTGCCAATCAACGCACCAGCGTTGGAACCGCCCCCAGTCCCAGGCAACATCAGATCACAGATCTTGGCAGGTGCGGACACAGATCTTTATTTACTCCTCTCACCTTTATCACCTCCGTCAACCGAGCGGCAGGTCACTTACGGCGATCTGTCGCTCACGCTAAAAAATCAGTCACTCAACCACACCCGCACGCTTTCTTTCCCCGAATTTATCGTTGCTTTTTCCCGCTACACTGACGTGATCTGCACTGCGTTCCCTCATAGGAGACGCGAGCTTGGGCGATTATCTCGCTATCGTGGCAGAGCTCGCTCTCTCCTATGGGGGCGCGCATTTCTACACGTATCACAGACTTTTCTCCGCCAAATGTGCCATTCGTGTAGCTCAGGGGAACCAGTGCCCCTACTGGGGAGCATTGGACACTGAGCTGCATAACAGGGTTTTCCTGGGCGTCCGCAATATTTCATGCGCGGTGTGTCGCTCAGTAGCGCATACCACATTAGATTGTCCCCTAGTCACTCCCTCTCTTCCCCCACGCTCAGCTTCGCCTCCCCAGTCTACCTGCTCTGTTCCGCGCCTGCCAACCCGCCCAGTTCACCAAAACCACGGGCAACCTAGCAATTTGGAGGCTTGCAGGAATTTCAACACCGGAAGATGCGTCAGGCAGCGTTGTCGCTTCCTGCATATGTGTTCATTTTGTAGCGGAGCACATGCTCGAATTGTGTGCCCGTTGTCCCATACGCAAAATAAAAACCTTAAAAATTACCTTTCGACTCCCGTGAACATTTCTTGTTTGTCCTCCGAATTGTCCTCGCACCCCGACTTTCAGTTCACCGACTATCTTCTGACCGGTCTCTCTAACGGTTTCGACCCCGGCGCCATCAGTCTTCCATCGCACAGCTTAATATGCCCCAACCTCCAGTCTGCGCTCGCCGACCCAGAGTCAGTCGATGTCCTCATTAAAAAGGAGATCAACGCTAATTTCATTATTGGCCCCTTCGACGCTCCCCCCTTTACTGCATTTCGCATCAGCCCCATTGGCATAGCGACACGTAAATTCTCTGGAAAAAAGCGCCTCATTTTCGATCTCTCGTCACCACACGGCTCTGCCTTCCCTAGCATTAATATCCTCATTCCGATCGAGGAATTTTCCCTGCACTACCATAACATCGATCAATCTATCACCTTAATAAAACATGCCGGTCATGCCGGCGCTTGGCTAGCAAAAGTCGACATCACATCCGCATTTTAAGTCATGCCAATCCACCCAGACTTCTGGCACCTTTTCGGCATTCGATGGCGCAATAAATTTTACTTTTCTGTCCGTCTCACTTTTGGCTGCAGAAGCAGGCCAAAAATTTTTGACATGTTGTCAGAGGCAATTTGCTGGATTCTCTCTAACAATTATGCAATTCCCTACCTTATCCACCTACTCTACGATATTTAAATCATCTCGTCTCCCGACTCGTTTCCGGCCGCACATCTAGCAAAAGTCCAGCAGGTTTTCAAAAATCTCGAGGTTCCCCTCGCCCCAGACAAAACTTCAGGTCCAAGCACGTCCATCGAATTTCTCGGAATTAAATTAGACTCGCTTAAATTCCAGGCTTCTCTGCCGAAAGAGAAAAGCGATAGAACGATCTTGATTGCGACCTCCCTATTAGCAAATCCCCGTTGCTCAAAACGCGAGCTTCTGTCTGTTCTCGGCCATCTAAATTTCGCGATGAGAATAATCCCGCAAGGCCGCCGGTTCGTTTCACACCTCCTCTCTCTCACGTCATCCGCACACGCTTTAGAGGACCTGTTATCCATATCCAGCTCCTGCCTCAACGAGCTGAGCTTATTGATAAAATTCCTCAGACAATGGAACGGCTTGTCATTTTTCTACAGCGACATGGCCTCTTCCCCCGTCGATATTCACCTATTCACAGACGCCGCCCCTTCCGTAGGTTTCGGAGGCTTTTACCAAGGCCGTTGATTCGCGTCCACCTCGCCCCCCCAGGTCCTAGAGATTCCTCATGCTTCAGCATCTTCAGCTCTTTTTGAGCTATATCCACTGGTCGTCGCAGCATCCCTATGGGGGAAAGAGTGGTCAGCTTCCAGCATAAGCGTGCACTGTGACAACGAGGCAACCGTTCATTGTATTAACAAAGGCCGCTCCCACTCCCCCGCCATAATGCCGTTCCTCAGACACCTCATCTGGATCTCAGCCTGTGACCAGTTCATTCTAACCGCCAAACACATTCCCGGATCAAGAAATCTGATTGCTGACGCCCTTTCTCGTTTTGCCTTCCAGAAGTTCAGGCAGCTGGCACCCGAAGCAGACCCTTTGCCAACACCGGTACCTCCCTATTCGGAGCTGATATTCCGGTTAACCACCCCCTAAAAACCCTCCTCGATGCCTCTCTAAACTCCATCATCCAAGCCGTCTCCCTCAGGACCCTCCAATCTTATCTCACTGCATGGAAAAGCTTCAAGTCTTTTCACATGGCGTTCATAATTCCCTTTCCCGATTTTTCTGTCCTCACCATCACCTCCTTCATCTCCTTCCTAAACTCTTCAAAAAACCTCCAGGTCAATTAAAGGCTACATGAGTGGAGTCCAGTTCTTCCACAAACTCATATTCAATTCGCCATCTGCAGCCATAGCCAGCTCCCAAACATCTATGCTTATCAAAGGCATTCAACGTACCCAGCCTGCTCGCCAGGATGCAAGGCAACCCATAACCCTGGATATACTGACCAGATGCATTTCCACCCTCCGTAAAGGATACCACTCCAAACACGTCGATCGCACACTCGACACCATGTTTATCCTAGCATTCTTCGGATTTCTAAGATGTTCAGAAATTTCCACAACATCCACTTTCAACCCCCTAACCCATCCAACGGTATCCGACCTGTCAGTAGTTGATTCAGAGACGATGTCATTCTCCATTAAACAGAGCAAGACGGAACAAACCAGGAGAGGACATTTCATCTACATATTCAATCTCCACTCACCAATTCAACCTTATCAGACCCTCCTAGCCTACCTCCACTTCAGGAAATCCCAGACAAAAACCACATCGGATCCTCTATTCGTCGACGAGTCTAACCGCCCAGCTACACGCTTCTGGTTCCAAAAGCACCTCAAAGCTGTCCTGCTCCTTTCCGGCATCCCCGCAGACCACTTTTCCGGCCACTCCTTCCGCATAGGCGCAGCAACCACAGCAGCCCATAAAGGCCTCTCGCACTCTCAAATCCAAGCACTAGGGCGTTGGACATCGGAAGCTTTCAAGAGCTACATCAGGTCAGATCGCTCTATCATCAGGGAAGCTCATCGAACCCTCATTTCCAAGATCATCTAGAGAATTCATACTTCACACGCATGAGCTCGAACATCCTCCATGCCAGCCGAAATCTCCATGCCAGTGCTTCAATCTAATGCGCAGAAGCCAGCGTCGCAGAAGCCAGCGTCGCCGCAGCGATCGCCTCCGCAGAGGCCAGTGCTTCCATCTAAGACGTCGAAGCCAGCGTCGCCGCAGCGATCGCCTCCGCAGAGGCCAGTGCTTCCGCCTCGCCTTCGGCCATCTACAACTTTCCAGGAAGCAGGCATCACAGCAGCAATCACTACCGCAGGAGCCTCCATCAGGCGCTCTGCTACAGCCGGCCCCCTGCCTTCAGTTGCCTCTTTACAGTATCAGTCTTAACAACAGGGGCACCCATGAAGCAATGTTCATTTGGATAGTTCCCGAAACCCCAATATTACAATCTCTCCAAGCACTACTACCAGCAGCTCCTGGATTCAAACTTCTCATCACTGCAGCGGGCACCCTCATTTCATCTTCTCAGTCTCAACCATTCTCGGAGGAACCCCTGCCCCCTTTCTCGCCTCATAACGAACCACATCTCCTGAGGAGCCCTCATCCTCTTGTCTCTATCCAAACGCAGGCCACGCCTACGCAGCGCTCAGCATTGCGTTGGGGGGGTATGCGTACTCCGGCGGCTGTCCCACTTTATCGCTTTATGGGGGTGTGCTCTGGGCTCAGACCGGTTCCGAGCTCGGCGCACTCACCCGTACCAAGGTAGAGTGTTTCGGGCTCGGATAGATCTGGCGAGCTCGGAGCCCGCTTCCCGGACAGCACGCCAAATACGCATAACCTTCATAACCAAGCTCTATCATTATCTCTATCAACATCACTGTTATATGTGTAGGTGAACTCGTGAAATGATGTTTAATTAACAAAGTTCGGGAGGAGCCGGAGCATATAATCAGCCAGCTGGTCTATAATCAGCAATCACAGCTGTACACATTTAGCCCTAGCAAGCTCACTGATAAATAGGGAAACCATCTTACCTGCTCGATCTCCTAAGATTAAGCATCCCTCTTTAAATACCCAAGCTAAATATCCCGCAAGAACCCGGGGGGTGTGCTCTGGGCTCAGACCGGTTCCGAGCTCGGCGCACTCACCCGTACCAAGGTAGAGTGTTTCGGGCTCGGATAGATCTGGCGAGCTCGGAGCCCGCTTCCCGGACAGCACGCCAAATACGCATAACCTTCATAACCAAGCTCTATCATTATCCCTATCAACATCACTGTTATATGTGTAGGTGAACTCGTGAATTAAGTAGCAATAGGTTCTGTTTTTCCAAGTAAAAAATAGCTGTATTTTCATTGGATAAAATTTAGATATTAGTTAGATGCTATTTACTCATAAAAAGTGGTAGATAATGTTACAATTTACACCTCAGTATTATTGTGCATTAAACATTATGAAATAATAAAACAGTGTAAATCATTACATTTGTAACGCTGCTGCAGGCGGATAAAAGAGGTCACAAAAGTGCTAAAGCTGAAAGTGAATTCTTTATATAAATCGGTCACTCAAACAGCAGGACTGCGGTCAAGCCATCCACCGTTCGGATTCAGATGAGCACATACTGAGTAGTTTACAGAATATTCAAGGAACACCGCGTTTAAAGCTTTAGTTAAAATGTAGATGATCCGTGTGTCTCGTTAATAACATATTTCTTGTCTTACGTTTATAATATCTCGTTTTGTCGTAATTTATGCCATTTTTTGTAAGAATGTTTGAATTATTAATGCAGTATTTTGTGAAAACAATATCTGTAACTTTTAATTATTTGAATGCCTTTTAGACCTTTGTCGTGAAAATAATACGGTTTATGCAGTATAGTTTGTCTGTTATCTGTAGTCTTACAAAACTTGACCAAGTATTTTGTGGTAAAAGTGTAGTAAACATGTTTTTTGTGTGTGTATTGATTACTATAGGCAAACCATGGTTTTGAAACAGTACCCATGGATTTGCAAAGGTACAAATCAGCTACAGTATATTAGAAAGCATTTTGTTGCGTTTTTGAAAAATATTTTTCAAATATACGAGTGTCAGGATTCCTGTCTAGTGTGTCTTTGTTTTCACTGGTGTCAATGTTTTTTCTCTTGTTGAGCGAGTGGTATGGGTAACAGCCTGCCATGTGCATTCCTGTAATTGTCCTGTGACCCCGCCCCATTACTTTCACCTGCTCTAGTTGTTGTCTTCTCTCCTGCCTCTTGTTTGCCTTATGACTCTCACCCTGGTTTACTCTTCTCTCTCTCCGCTCCTGTTTCTAGTTTGGGTTTTGATTTCCTTCCCTTTATATTCCTTTCTGTTCTACAGTCCTTTGTCAGATCGTTGTACGTTACATTTGTTTGTTTGTTGCAATCGTTTCCTGACCTATCAAAGTTTTGTCTTGTCCTAGTAATAGTATTGCTTCCTTGTTTTACCCATTAATTCTTATTTAGTTCCCCTTAGCAGCTCTTTATCTATATCCCCTTCATTCTCATCTCCAGTGCCTAGACCCTTTACATTCTAGTTCTGTTTTTGTTGCTCCTCAGTTCTCATTGGCGTCCCGGATCTCCCTGCTCACTTCACTCTGGAATCTATCAACCTGCGGCCTCCTCTCGTCAAGTATCTGTCGGCAGGTCAAGTCCTCTCCTCGCTTCGCGTGTTCCCTTCGTGGGTCAGAATCCCCTGGTCTGGGTCTACTACCGCTTCTTCCGTGAGTGCTGTCGGGACGAGAGCTCTCCCCGTGGACTTCTGTAGTTCCTGTGGACTGTGTTCGTGGTGCCTAGAGGACTGCTAACTTTCTATGTTGTTGACTTTTAATAAATATACATTATTTATTATTAGTAGAAAAAACTGATGGTCAATTCCAGTAGTGGGCATCCCACACTATATACACACCAGATATGAATTTATTTCACTGTAGATTTTTGTAGAAATGCAATGTATCAACTTTGAAAGCCTATAGAAACATTATTTCTAAAAATTAGATAAAACTGCTGGTGGTTGTCTGTTGGGGACATCCCACACTATGCATACGATATATGGATTTATTTTACTGTAGCATTTTGGAGAAAAACACATTTTCCCACGTTAAATGGCTATAGAAACATTATTTCTAATCGGTAGAAAAACATTGCCAGTTTTAGTAGGGGCCATCCCACACTATATGCACACCATATGTGAATTTATTTCACTGTACTATTTTGGAGAAATTCAAATATTTCCACTTCAAATGATTATAGAAACTTTATTTCTAATAAGTAGAAAAAATTGATGGTCGGTTTCTGTAGTGGGCATCCCCCACTATAAGCACACCATATAGTAATTTATTTTACTGTAGCATTTTGGAGAAATACAAATTGTCCAAACGACAATTATTTTCACTAGTTCGTCGCAGCAAAACAAACAGAACTCTCCGGGAAACACCCTCGAGCCATCATTGGTCCATGGACACAAAGTAATAGGTGGGTGTGTTATGTAGCGCCACCCGGTCTGTGGGAAATAACGCGTCATTTTATTTAGCTGAGCTAAAACGATTACTCAACTCACCTTTATTTATATAGCGCATTTTACAATTTCCGTTGTTACAAAGCAGCTGTATATGAGACATATTGACTAGAAGCAAACTAGAAACAACTAAAGTCATGTACCTGTAAAAACAAGAAAAAGGTGAAAACACAGAAGACAGACGTACCCACATACAAACGCTCCACACAGACAATATGCACACTGTACACGATTCAAGATATGGAGGGAAGGAGGCGGGAACCGGCAAACATTTCAACAGATTTTAATTAAATAAAAACAACATATTTAAGGACAGCACGCCAAATACGCATAACCTTCATAACCAAGCTCTATCATTATCTCTATCAACATCACTGTTATATGTGTAGGTGAACTCGTGAAATGATGTTTAATTAACAAAGTTCGGGAGGAGCCGGAGCATATAATCAGCCAGCTGGTCTATAATCAGCAATCACAGCTGTACACATTTAGCCCTAGCAAGCTCACTGATAAATAGGGAAACCATCTTACCTGCTCGATCTCCTAAGATTAAGCATCCCTCTTTAAATACCCAAGCTAAATATCCCGCAAGAACCCGGGGGGTGTGCTCTGGGCTCAGACCGGTTCCGAGCTCGGCGCACTCACCCGTACCAAGGTAGAGTGTTTCGGGCTCGGATAGATCTGGCGAGCTCGGAGCCCGCTTCCCGGACAGCACGCCAAATACGCATAACCTTCATAACCAAGCTCTATCATTATCCCTATCAACATCACTGTTATATGTGTAGGTGAACTCGTGAATTAAGTAGCAATAGGTTCTGTTTTTCCAAGTAAAAAATAGCTGTATTTTCATTGGATAAAATTTAGATATTAGTTAGATGCTATTTACTCATAAAAAGTGGTAGATAATGTTACAATTTACACCTCAGTATTATTGTGCATTAAACATTATGAAATAATAAAACAGTGTAAATCATTACATTTGTAACGCTGCTGCAGGCGGATAAAAGAGGTCACAAAAGTGCTAAAGCTGAAAGTGAATTCTTTATATAAATCGGTCACTCAAACAGCAGGACTGCGGTCAAGCCATCCACCGTTCGGATTCAGATGAGCACATACTGAGTAGTTTACAGAATATTCAAGGAACACCGCGTTTAAAGCTTTAGTTAAAATGTAGATGATCCGTGTGTCTCGTTAATAACATATTTCTTGTCTTACGTTTATAATATCTCGTTTTGTCGTAATTTATGCCATTTTTTGTAAGAATGTTTGAATTATTAATGCAGTATTTTGTGAAAACAATATCTGTAACTTTTAATTATTTGAATGCCTTTTAGACCTTTGTCGTGAAAATAATACGGTTTATGCAGTATAGTTTGTCTGTTATCTGTAGTCTTACAAAACTTGACCAAGTATTTTGTGGTAAAAGTGTAGTAAACATGTTTTTTGTGTGTGTATTGATTACTATAGGCAAACCATGGTTTTGAAACAGTACCCATGGATTTGCAAAGGTACAAATCAGCTACAGTATATTAGAAAGCATTTTGTTGCGTTTTTGAAAAATATTTTTCAAATATACGAGTGTCAGGATTCCTGTCTAGTGTGTCTTTGTTTTCACTGGTGTCAATGTTTTTTCTCTTGTTGAGCGAGTGGTATGGGTAACAGCCTGCCATGTGCATTCCTGTAATTGTCCTGTGACCCCGCCCCATTACTTTCACCTGCTCTAGTTGTTGTCTTCTCTCCTGCCTCTTGTTTGCCTTATGACTCTCACCCTGGTTTACTCTTCTCTCTCTCCGCTCCTGTTTCTAGTTTGGGTTTTGATTTCCTTCCCTTTATATTCCTTTCTGTTCTACAGTCCTTTGTCAGATCGTTGTACGTTACATTTGTTTGTTTGTTGCAATCGTTTCCTGACCTATCAAAGTTTTGTCTTGTCCTAGTAATAGTATTGCTTCCTTGTTTTACCCATTAATTCTTATTTAGTTCCCCTTAGCAGCTCTTTATCTATATCCCCTTCATTCTCATCTCCAGTGCCTAGACCCTTTACATTCTAGTTCTGTTTTTGTTGCTCCTCAGTTCTCATTGGCGTCCCGGATCTCCCTGCTCACTTCACTCTGGAATCTATCAACCTGCGGCCTCCTCTCGTCAAGTATCTGTCGGCAGGTCAAGTCCTCTCCTCGCTTCGCGTGTTCCCTTCGTGGGTCAGAATCCCCTGGTCTGGGTCTACTACCGCTTCTTCCGTGAGTGCTGTCGGGACGAGAGCTCTCCCCGTGGACTTCTGTAGTTCCTGTGGACTGTGTTCGTGGTGCCTAGAGGACTGCTAACTTTCTATGTTGTTGACTTTTAATAAATATACATTATTTATTATTAGTAGAAAAAACTGATGGTCAATTCCAGTAGTGGGCATCCCACACTATATACACACCAGATATGAATTTATTTCACTGTAGATTTTTGTAGAAATGCAATGTATCAACTTTGAAAGCCTATAGAAACATTATTTCTAAAAATTAGATAAAACTGCTGGTGGTTGTCTGTTGGGGACATCCCACACTATGCATACGATATATGGATTTATTTTACTGTAGCATTTTGGAGAAAAACACATTTTCCCACGTTAAATGGCTATAGAAACATTATTTCTAATCGGTAGAAAAACATTGCCAGTTTTAGTAGGGGCCATCCCACACTATATGCACACCATATGTGAATTTATTTCACTGTACTATTTTGGAGAAATTCAAATATTTCCACTTCAAATGATTATAGAAACTTTATTTCCAATAAGTAGAAAAAATTGATGGTCGGTTTCTGTAGTGGGCATCCCCCACTATAAGCACACCATATAGTAATTTATTTTACTGTAGCATTTTGGAGAAATACAAATTGTCCAAACGACAATTATTTTCACTAGTTCGTCGCAGCAAAACAAACAGAACTCTCCGGGAAACACCCTCGAGCCATCATTGGTCCATGGACACAAAGTAATAGGTGGGTGTGTTATGTAGCGCCACCCGGTCTGTGGGAAATAACGCGTCATTTTATTTAGCTGAGCTAAAACGATTACTCAACTCACCTTTATTTATATAGCGCATTTTACAATTTCCGTTGTTACAAAGCAGCTGTATATGAGACATATTGACTAGAAGCAAACTAGAAACAACTAAAGTCATGTACCTGTAAAAACAAGAAAATGGTGAAAACACAGAAGACAGACGTTCCCACATACAAACGCTCCACACAGACAATATGCACACTGTACACGATTCAAGATATGGAGGGAAGGAGGCGGGAACCGGCAAACATTTCAACAGATTTTAATTAAATAAAAACAACATATATAATAACAGCCGGCGTCGCTCGTTCTCTTATATGCTCCCAATCTCCTACGTGATTCGAGCCCGGTGTGCGCATAGATGGCGCTCATTCACAATTACTCACCGGTCTCGAACCACGGTCTCACCCCGCCTACTCCACTACACACACATATTACACACATCGACACACAGATAAGCACGTGCAAGCACACACAGATAGACACGCACGCATGCACTCACAATGAAAGCACACATTTAAGATAAAGGAGAGAGAAACACAGGTCACATATGAAACAGACTATACATTTCTATATGCATTATTAATTATGTAAAACTTCTGAATACTTAAGCAGTCCCCCCAGCCAGGCAAATAGTGCAAAACAGTAGGCAAACGGTGGCAAGGAACCCTAAACTCCAATCGAGAAAAAAACCTCAGGAGAAACCAGGCCCAACAATTCCAGTTCCAGTTCCCCTCTGGCAAAAGCTGCTGCCTTTGCACAAGCTCAACAGTGCTTGCACAGGTAAATTATAGATTTAAGATGATCATTAATAATCTAATAGCATTTTAAATTTTGTAGTGAAGCCGTGTCAGGTCGGCGCGTCCTTTATCCAGCTCTATCATCTCAGCTCTTGTCATGTCACCGCTTCCCATTCTCCGCACTGCCATCAGGTCTGTGCATGAACTGCATCCTGTTGTAACCTTGGAACAATGAGACAAGACTGGCTGAGAGTAGAGTACTGTTCTGCACTCTTTGATGCAACAAGTGTTCCTGGTTCCGAATGATCTAAATAATGCAGCCTAAACCCACTCAGGATTTATATTTTGGAAGTGTAGCGTATGCAAGATTAAAAAGATGCGTCTTTAGTCTAGATTTAAACTGACAGAGTGTGTCTGCCTCCCGGACAGTGCAGGGAAGATTATTCCAAAGGTTAGGCGCAAGATAGGAAAAGGATCTACCACATGCACTTGATTTTGAAAAAGGATGGCATTACCGTTCATTGCGACAATGAAGCGACAGTGCACTGCATCAATAAAGGCCGTTCACATTCTTCCGCACTGATGCCTTTCCTTAGATGCCTCACCTGGATATCGGCTAGCGATCAGTTTATTGTTACTGCTAAACATGTTCCTGGTTCTGCAAACCAAATAGCCGACGCTCTTTCCCGTTTTGCCTTCCAGAAATTCAGACGCGGACCCCCTACCAACACCAGTACCTCCTTATTCGGAACTTATATTCCTGTAAATCACCCACTAAGAACTCTCCTAGACTCTTCATTCAATTCAATCATCCAAGCCGTCTCACTGCTGTGCTGGCCGTCGCTTGGGGACACCCAAGGACCCGCATCGTCGACGGAGTTGTCAATTGGGGTTGTTTCGTTCTCTGATATCGCAATTTGGATATACCAATGCTTGAGACTGAAGACAGAGTGAAGGTAAGACGTCTTGACTATTTATAGAGACTCTCTCTCTCTTTTGAACTGATAGGTCGATTCCTGTGATTGCTGATAGCCGACCGGCCAAGTTGATTATCTGCTCCTGCTCCTCCCGAACTTAGTTAATAAAACATCATGTAGGGATTTATAGGTAATAAGCAAGATCTTAAAGTTAACCTGATGCTTTATAGATAACCAGTGCAAGGTTGACAGAACCGGGCTAATATGCACATACTTTTTTGTACATGTAAGAACTCGAGCTGCCGCATTTTGGATCATTTGGAGTTTTTGTAATAAGCCTACAGGGCAACCACCTAACAGTGCATAACGTCTAGGTTACGTATGTAACCTCAGTTCCCTGATGGAGGGAACGAGACGTTGTGTCGAGAACGACAGATGGGGTTCGCCCTTGAGAACCAATCAACTCTGACTACTATAGAAAAGTGTATACTATAGTTTAGTGATGGATGGAATACCTGTTCTTAACCAGTGTTTGGGTAAGAAGGGAGGTTGGTGAGATACCTATTCTTAGCCATATGTTTGGGTAAGAAGAGAGGTAGATAGCACACTGACCCAACCTGTTAGAGGGTTGAAAGGTGCTTTCGCAGGCATACGCCCCCCCGGATGCCAGTCCTACATGTCGCCACGCAGGACGTGGGCTGACACCGGGTTTACGCGAAGGTTGTTAACCCTTGCGAAGGTGTTTGGGCGTAGCCCAACCCGCAGCTCTACAGATGTCTGCTAGAGAGGCGCTTCTGCCAGTGCCCAGGAGGTGGCTAAAACTCCGTGTGGAGTGAGCCCTCACTGCCAATGGGCATGGGAGATTCTGAGATCGGAACGTCCACGACCCAGTGCGCCAGCCTCTGTTTGGAGACAGCCTTCCCCTTCTGCTGTCCTCCAACAGACACGGAGCTGGTCAGAGCTTCAGAGATCTGCGTGCGGTCCAGCACGTACTGGACACAACACTGATCGGGTTGGGTCTTCCTCCCCTATGGGGAGCGCCTGCAAGTTCACCACTTGGCCCCGGAGGGAGTAGTGGGAACTTCTTGGGCACGCATCCGGGCCTGGGTCTCAAGATAACGTGAGAGTTTCCAGGGCCGAATTTAAGGCAATCCGGGGACACGGAGGATGCTCGGTGGTCCCCTACCCTCTTGAAGGGAGTGAGCGCCGTCAGGAGGGCCGTCTTACTCTGTGAGGAAGATCAGAACCTCCGAGGGGCTCTTGGGGGGCACTGAGGCTCCCCTGGACCACTTAGGGTCCCAAGAGGGTATGGAGCGGAGTTGAGGCGGATTCCGCCCTCTCGCGCCCCTTAGGAACCTGGTGACCAGGTCGTGTTGCCCTAGAAACTTTCCACCGACTGAGTCGTGATGAGTGGCAATAGCGACTACATACACATTCAGTGTGGAGGGGAGATTTAGTCTCCAGTCTCGTAAGAAGGAAAACACAATCCTGATCGAGCACCTCGGTGGGTCTTTCTCATTGAGAGAGACACCAGGACGAGAAGAGGCGCCGTCTAGAGGCGTGTGACCGCCTAGTAGATGGGGCCCTAGCCTGGGTGATGGTCTCTGCCATAGAGGGGGAGTAGCCATCTCAGGATCTTCTCGTCCCGTCTAGAGACCAGACATGGGTGATCCAGAGGTCTGATCTGGGATTCCAGAACGTGTCCCTCCCCTGATAGAGCAGGTCCTCTGCCAGGGGAATGGTTCAGGGGGAGTCACTGTCCAGAGCATCAGCTCTGAAGCCAAGTGCGGTTAGACCGGTGTGGTCTAACCAATAACGCTTGGTGCTCCTGCTCCCTGACCTTGCACAGCGTCTGTGCAAGAAGGCTCCTGGGGGGGAGGTGTGCTTCCGCCCATCCCGCGGTCAGCTGTGCGCCAGGATATCCGTGCCGAGGGCAGGGAATACCAAGCGGGCAAATGGTGGTGTTACGGGAGGCGAACAGGTTTACCTGGGCCTACCCGAACAGCCTCCAAATGAGCTGGACTGCGCGGGGGTGGAGTCGCCACTCTCCACGAGGCATAAACTGGCGTGAAAGCACGTCGGCTGTCTAGTTCAGTTTGCCCGGGGTGTGTGTGGCCCGCAGGGAGCGGGTCACCTGTTGACTCCACCGGAGGAGGAGTCGAGCAAGTTGTGTTAGCTGCTGTGAGCGAACGCCACCCTGACGATCTGTGTACGCTACAGCTGTAGTGCTGTCCTCGGACCAGCACGTGCTTGTCTCGCACGAGAGGCCGTAGCCTGCTCAGTGCAAGTAGCACAGCCCACAACTCTTGGCAATTGATATGCCAGCGCAGACGGGGGTTCGTCCAACGCCCCGCCTGCGTGCCCGTTACACACTGCACCGCACCCCTGCAGGGAGAAGTCAGTCGTCACCACGACCTGTCTCATAACCTGCCCAGAGGGACCTGAGTCTGTCGAAAAAGTCATGGAAGACTAGGGGTTATGGTGCGTCGGAAGCAGGGCGTCATCACCATGCGCCGGTGTGCCACGCTCTCCTCGGAACTCGACTCTGAAACCAGTGTTGGAGCGGTCTCATGTGCATCAACCCGAGGGGTATTAACCCGCGAGGACGCCATGTGTGCCAGGAGCCTCTGAATTATTTCAGGGGGACCGCTGTCTGCCTAAAATGTTCATTTCAGACAGTTCAACACTGGTTGGGCGCAACCTGCGGACAGGTGCGCCGACATGGTGACAGAGCTGAGTTCCATACCGAGAAAGAGGATGCTCTGCACTGGGGTGAGCTTGCCCCTCTCATGGTTGACCTGGAGTCCCAATCGATCTAGGTGCCGGAGCACCAGGTCCCTTTGTGTACATAACAGATCTCACAAGTGTGCCAAGATAGGCCAGTCGCTGACATAGTTTAGTACACGCTCGCCTTCCTCCCCTCAGGGAGAAAGGGCGGTTTCCACGATCTTCGTGAAGACCGTGGAGACAGGGACAGACCAAAAGGGAGGACTCTGTACTGATATGCCCGTCTCTCGCACGCGAACCGTGGGAACGGCCGGTGTCGAGGAGGATCGAGACATGAAAGTAAGCGTCCTTCAGGTCGATTGCCACGAACAAATCCTGACACCTAATAGATGTCAAGACGCCCTCTGTGTGAGCACCCTGAACGGCAGCTTGTGAAGGTGCTCTGTTCAGGGTACGCAGACCTCTGGGGGCAACCCGCCGTCTTGGGAACGGTGAAGTGCGGGGCGTGACCCACTGAACATCTTGGTTTTGAGGGACGAACTCGATGCCTGTTTTGCCAGAAGGGTGGTGACCTCTACCCGAAGTACGGAGGCGTCCCTGCCTCTGACAGAGAGAGAGATGATGCCCCAAAGCTTGGGAGAGTCTCTGGCAAACTGGATCGAGTAACCAAGACGGACCGCCGTCATTAGCCAGCGAGACAGTGTGGACAGCTCTCGAGCTCCCAGGGACTGTGACAGGGTGACCAAGGGGACGGTCTGCTTCATCATTCCCACGGGGGGGTTCGTCGGCTGGCGGAGCTAATCATGTCGCGGGGGTCCCCGGAGGGAAGGTTGGCTCCGCCTTTTTACCTGCCTGGCGGGACAGTGGCACGCACTGTCGGTTTGAGAGTGGTGACAGCCGTCGTATGTTTACGACCTCACGCCTCGCCAGGGTGTGAGGTCGGTTCGCCGAGCACAGTCCAGTGGAGTGTGCGATAGGCTGTAAGTACACCCGGGGAGAACAGAAAACTCTGTGAGTAAGTGGGCGCCAAGCCCTGAAAAGGGCCCGGCTTTGGTGACGAGGCAGGAGTCGTCCCGTACCGACCGATCAGAGCCGTGGCTGTGAAGGTTCGGGCCCGATGTTTTTCTCCCTTGGGTCTTCCCGTCAGTGCACCTTCTCGGGAGAAGGTTGTTGACGGGGTGGAGGTTTCCCCCTCGACCTCTGCTTCCGGGGTGCCGCCTGTGGGGGCACAGGAACCGGAGCCGATGTCGAAGGGGTCCTGGGTTGCAGGGAAGCAGACGTCACGTGAGATCTCGGAGGCCTGTAGGCGGCCGAGTCGCGGCGTGAAAAAATTTGACTAATTGCCACTGTCTGCTTCACCGTCAAAAACTGCTGAGCGCAGTCCTCGACGGTGTTACCAACAACCCACCCTGCGAGATGAGTGCATCAAGAAAGCGGACTTCCTTCGAGTCACTCTTCTGCACAAGGTACAGCCGGGGGTGTCTCTCCTGGACCACTACCGTGGACATCGTCCGACCCAGGGCCCGCGCCGCCACCTTAGTCGCCCGTAGAGCGCTGTCAGTGGCGGCACGGAGATCCTGCATTATACCCGGGTCGGCCTTACCCTCGTGGAGCTCTCTCTACGCCCTGGCCTGGCGGACCTGCAGGATGGCCATGGCGTAGAGAGAGGAGGCAGCCTGGCCCACGGCAGTGTAAGGCTTCGACACCAGTGATGCCGAAGTCCTACACGCTTTGGACGGTAGGCGTGGCCGATTCCCCCAAGGAGGTAGCCGCCCGCGGCACAGGTGCACCGCAGGCGCCCATTCCACCCGGGGGATCTCGACGTAGCCTTTGGCTGCCCCACCAACGAGGGAAGTAAGGGAGCCGGAGCTGGTTTAACTGGAACGGTCTGTGAGTGGAGCGTTGCAAGTTTTACACAGCTCCTCATGCACCTCCGGGAAAAACATGGCACCCGGGGTGGGCGCGGTTTGCACCGCGCTCCGACCTCGGGAACCAAGCATCCCCGCGTTAGCATGAATGATATCACTTCTGCTTCCTCCTGAACTCGACTGCTGGGGGTGGAGCTCGGATTCGGCAGAGTCGGATGCCAGTCTCCCTCCGATGCTGCGAGCGACATCTCATCTACGTCACGCATCGTTTCCGAGTGTGTGCGTGAGGATCCGGACGGTATGCCACCGCCGGTTGGGGAACGTTTAGAAGAGCGAATCGGGGTGCGATCGGCCCGTGAGCACTTGGCTGGCGGGTTTACGTTCGCAGAGTTCCCCATATCACTAACGCTGCTACGTGGGTGGTCATCAGGGCCGTAGCCACAGATGTCACAGCCCAGGTAGCAGACGAAATGGTGGCTGGTTCCCGTAGGAAGACAGCCACCCGTGACCGCAACTTCTGAATGACAATCTGCCCGCAGTGCGGGCAGATGTGTCAACGAACGCTGCTTCAGCGTGCTGGACGCCCAGACGCCTAACGCAGCGATCGTGTCCATCCCCCTCCTCGATGAGGATTGCTCAGTCAGTCCTGAAAAGGACCTTTTTAGAAAAAATCTCTAACACCTCCGGAACCGGCGAGACGCCCAGGGGAAGGTCGCTGCAGGTAGGGACGATCCGCTGCAACACGTCGTAGATCCGGCAATGTAGAAGAAGATGAATTCATTGAATTCGTTCTGTTCGTAGTCATGAGCGAAGGCTCTGAAGAACAAAAGGTAAATGAATGATGCACGCCGGCTTCCTTTTATACCGGATATCCGGGGGCGGAGCCCGGCATGCAAATTTCATTCGCCAAATTTCATTGGCCTTTTCTATAGTAGTCAGAGTTGATTGGTTCTCAAGGGCGAACCCCATCTGTCGTTCTCGACACAACGTCGAGAGACCGACAGAAAGGGAACAGTAATCTAGTCTTGATGTCATGAATGCATGAATTAACTTCTTTGCATCTGACAGAGCATTTGAGTAGCATGAATACTTTTGAATGTCGCATTGCAGAGATGGTAGAGATGTACCCACACACCTCTTCGATCACTCTCACCACGTGCGCAGAGGCTATTTGCATACGTCATGTACACCGCGCCTCCAGAAACAAAGGGGTGTTGGATTGTTCAAAAACACTATACCGTGCCTCAACGTTTTCTAGCTTTTTTTTTTACTCCAAAACACAGAACGAAAGTGCTCATTGTCACTCGCATCACCAGCCTTGCGCCGTTCCCTCACAGCCCTGTCCCTCACATTCCCGCTCTGCTTGTCACAGCGCCGCTTGCACATCCAGTGTCCAGGCACAATAAACGTGTATACTATTCAAGTAATTAGTTGCTGGAATAAACTTTTTTACATCCCAACAGCAAGTGGCTTTCCGTGACCCTCTGACGCTAAGTTTGAGAACCTTTGATATAAATGACTATACAGTCAGTTAGTGTAGTGGGTTGATACACTTTGACAGGAGATTGAGGGTTCGCACACTCATTTCATAATTAAATAATATCCATGGTTGTATTTAATTTGCAAATTGGTTTATTCTTATCCTTTGAGTCCTAATAAATGCAACTTCTATTATTTTTTAAGTGCATATTTTATAAAAAAACGCCGCTACCTCACATAACGCAGTGAAGCATTCCCTGTATTGGGTGAATAATTGATTGTCGAACGATCGATATCCATTAATTCTGCACCACCGCCAAGGACAGTGCATGGTTACGAAAGTTTAGAAAGTAACCTCCTAACCCCTCATTTAAACCACAGGTATAGTTCGTCCATCTGTATGATGCAATTTGTTACGACCCGTTTAGGGTCGATCGCAACATAAACGAATATCCACACAAAATGTAACCTTTGTAAAGAAATCTTTTATTACATAAAGGAAACACAAAATAAATAAGGGTTTCTATTCAGGAGTAGTCAATGCCAAAACAATAAACAAAACCAAACTTTTGTTTTTACCCAACTAAATAACCTAAACGTCTTAACAAATAAAGAAAACAAAAGACAATCAATTAACCTAACTTCCTAAGTTCAAAACAGAGGGAAAAATGAATACAGGCAAATAAAGATGGCAACACACTCCCTACTTCCCTTAAAGTAAGAACAAAGACAAATCATCAATACTAAATGAAACACCAAGTAACGGAGTTTCATAGATTCTCAAACTAACATCTTAGATAATGACTAAGAACATAACAAAATCAAAATTCAAAGGTCCAACATAACCATATTCGGGGTAAACCCGGCATACTGACATTCAGGTTTCCAATCAAATGCTTCACCTTTACGAAGTCAATTAGTCAGAGGATTGACTACATCAGAAAAATTCCTACAAAAACTCCTGTAATAGCCGGTCATTCCTAAAAAACTTTGAAGCTTTCTCCTTGTCGTGGGTACAGGAAAATCCACAATGGCCTGAACTTTTTGAAATAATTGGATGAACCGTACCATTTCCAACTTCCTTTCCCAAATAGGTTACCGTGGCACAAGCAAATTCACATTTCCCCAAATTTAATGTAAGATTTGCATCTTTCAAAAGCGCAAAAACACTCCTCAAGACTTGGAGGTGCTCTTCACAAGTGTCGGAATAACAAACAACATCATCCATATAGATTTCACAATTTGGAATATTAGACAAGATCTTGGACATCTAACGCTGAAATGTGGCAGCAGCATTCCGAAGTCCAAATGGCATCACCTTATATTGCAAAAACGCATCCGGTGATATCATTTCTAAAGCTTTTTTAGTAAGTGGCACCTGCCAGTAGCCCTTTAATAAATCAAGTTTTGTTACAAACCTTGAATTTCCCACACAATCCACACAATCATCAACTCGAGGTAATGGAAAAGAGTCAGGCTTGGTCAAAGCATTGACCTTCCTGTAGTTGGTATAAAATCTAGATGTACCATCTGATTTCGGAACTAACAAACATGGTGAACACCAGGGACTACTACTGGGGACGGCCAAACCATGTTCTAGTAGGTACTGGGTTTCTTGTTTCATGAGATTTGTTTTCTCAGGATTAACCCGATATGCATTCTGCTTAACAGGAGGATGCGGCCCAACATCAATGTCATGACTTTGTTTTGCCAAAGGAAAATCTCCAAACAAACAGGAAAAATCACTTATCAAATTACTCAAATGAGTTTGGGCACACTCAGACATATGTGCAAATTTGGTACTCAAAGTATCTAAAATTTCAGAATTTAATAGATGATTTAACAAAAAGGATGACCCCTTCAACTTCAATCCATCACTTTCAGGAGCATCGTCAGATGGAGACACATCCCCAAAAGCAGTCACCACTGACACAATATCCTGAGGGACATCATCGCGTTTCACATATGCATTAAGCATATTAACATGACAAGCTCTTGACTTTCTCTTGCGATCAGAGGTGTTCACAACGTAGTCCGTTTCTCCTAACACTGCCTGAATTTCGTAAGGACCAACAAACTTGGCTTTCAAAGATGATCCTGGTATAGGTAACAAAACTAGAACCTTATCTCCAGGCTGAAAAAAACGTTCCAACGCCCGCTTTTCATAACAAGTCTTCATCCACTCATGCACTGTACTTCGCGACTTCTTTGCAAACTTCCACACAGTATGTAATCGCTTACGAAAGTCACTTATATGGTCCAACACATTCTTGGTCTGGGACAAGTGAAAGTGACCTCGTACCGAATGACCAAAAATGAGTTCAGATGGGGTAAAACCAAGTGAAGCTTGAGTCGTGTTACGGACGGCGAACAGCAAAAGAGGAATCTCCTCATCCCAGTTACGTTCCACACAAAAGGTACGAAGCATTGACTTTAGGGTTTTGTGGAAGCGTTCAATTGCTCCCTGGGACTGTGGATGGTATGGACTGGATACCTTATGTTTTATGTTCAACTGATCCAATACTTTTATGAAAACTTTGGACATGAAATTACTGCCTTGATCCGATTGAATATAACGAGGCAAACCAAAAGTAGTACAAAATTTCACAATAGCTTTAACAATCGAAGGAGCTTTAAGACTACGTAATGGAATCGCTTCAGGAAATCTTGTAGCTGCACACATTAACGTTAGTAAATACCAATTCCCTGATTTTGTTTTTGGTAAAGGACCAACACAGTCAACCAAAATACTCTCAAAAGGTTCTCCCAGTACTGGAATTGGATTCAACGGTGCTGGAGGAATAACTTTGTTGGGTTTCCCAGCCAACTGACACGCATGACAAGGTCTACAGAATTTGACTACATCAGACTTCATCGATGGCCAAAAAAAAAAACTTCAACAGAGTATCATAGGTCTTCCTAACCCCAACATGGCCAGATAGTTTCAAGGGTCCACGGATGTCCGCACACCCCGTCCGTACGCAACCTACATTTTGAGGCTGCGCGGATGAAACGCATACAACAGCAGATGGGCATTGAAAATGCGAAGAGCACACTAGATGGCAATATACACACAGAAAGTTTGTGGTGTGCAGTTGTCGAAGAAGACTGACACAAAAGCAACACGCCGAAGCGGAGGAACCTAAACACTACAAGAAAGAGTTGAGTACAATGGAGAACAAATTTGACGAGGGTTTATGTGAGGAGCTTAGGAAATATTTGTATTTACATCATTCAAGCTTAAGAGTGTATAACGATGTGTTCAGGGTGGCTAGTTTGTTATCTCTGTCATCTGCAATGGTGGAGCCACACTTCTTCTATTAATTTGCACTGGGCCTGTGAATAACACAGCTTAGTGCTGCCCTCTGACAGTCTGGTGGAGTATACATACTTATTTGTACTGCGCATGTTTTGAACTTGTCCGTCCGCACTTATCCACGGCACTGGACTAGTAGCTGTTTGTTAACAAGTGGGCTCAGCACTTGTTGAGACATTTTAAAAGCTATTTCATGCCTGTAGCCAGTGGAGAAGGATTTTGTTTGTCTAGCTAGCTGTAGCTGTAGTGAACTAACTGTCTATGCTTGAACTGGACTAGTAGCGGTTCGTTAACAAAGCACGATTGAACTTCCTGCACTGCTTTTAAGCTAACTGCTGAGCTCTGTATAACCTCAACATCCTGTCTTGACAGTTTCTGCCCTCTTACATCTAGTTCTGCACGTGCTACACCCTCTTGCCCCTGACATTCTGAGACTCTTTGCGACCATCGGACCAAACTAAGGGCTGCTGGGAAGAAGTAGCGCAAGTCTAGAGACCCTGCTGATATTTCCAAGTATCAACATCTTCTTAACTCTTTCACCGCCATTGACGAGTTACCTCATCATTAAAAAAAAAACGGTTGAAAAAAGGTGCCGCTGTTACACACCTTTGGGAAAAAGTACAGAATCCCAGAACCTAGAACGCATATTTCTTATCGGATTTAATGATTGTTTTTTTTATCTCAGCTGTTTAATCGAAGTGATGCATTTTTTTTAAGAAACCTACCCACATCTAAGGAGTGATAAAGAAGAACAAATGAAGATATATAATATCTTCTATATAAAATAGAAGAATATGGTTTCTTTTTTTAAAAGCTGAGACTCTGTTCTTTCATTTGACATATTGTTTGTCCATATATTCTTTACAGAAAATGTAAAGAATATAAAGTTTGGTGAAAATGTTAAAAAACACTGCCGTAGGCTGGCAATTTTTTTTTAAAAAGGCTGGCGGGAAATGAGTTAATGGCAGAAATAAATAATTCACTCATTGCAATAAATGACACTTGGAAAGTAATCAATGACCACATAAAACGTGCCTCACATAAATAAAAACATTCCATGAACCACCTGTATTGTTTGAAATGTATGCTTACAAACTAGAAACACGTAATGAGGGCCTCTCTTCTTTGTATGGACCTCACGTGGGGCTGTGCTGGGCAAGGTTGTCTGGCCATCAGTTCTTCGGGAGGCATCTGCACATCAAATGTAATTCCATTACTCTGTGAAATGTTGTAAAGAACCCCACAGGCCAAGATGATGTCGCAGACCTTCTCCGGTGTACAAAGCAGAGTACCCCCTGCTAATCCAAGACAGAGCCATCCCGATGCACCACTCCACTGTCGCCCGTGTCCACGTGTGCACACTATTGAACATGCGCTCCTGCTCCATAGCGGGATTGCCAGTGGTGTAACCAGGTACTCCGTGAGCAGGTAACCCTTATCACCTTTTTTGTTAAGAGTCAGGAAAAATGTGTTGGGTTGTTTTTATTTCTCTAATTATATGTATATATTGCAAACTGTACTTTATTGTACTGCTCTGGAAAATTGAAGAATCGTGGGTACCGCCAGGCCACTGCCTAACCATGTTCAGGTGGGACAGTTTGGCATCACAAATTACCTGCACGTTTATGGAAGGGAATTTTTTGCAGTTTATGAATGCGTAGTCGTGGAGGGTGGCTTCAGAAGCACGTGGGTATAGTCAATTGCACCAATTACATCTGGGAACCCAGCAAAATCATAAAACTCTCTCTTAATCACAGTTTGCAGAGCATTGTCATAAGGAAACTGTATGTACTGATAATGAAGTTTGTTAATTGCTGCCAACACTGCTGGCATCCCCGATCTCCCTTTGAAAGCTTCCGATGGCCTAAAAAACAATAACGAGAGTACCTGCACAGGCACAAGTATTGCATTTGTATTCCTAGTTTCTCTGCTTAAATAGCGTTCCAAACGGTTGCATAATTCAATAAGAAGATGCCTTGTTAGGTGAAAGTGACTTAAAAGCCAGTCGTCACTCTCCATCAGGAGTTGCCTGTGGTCTCGAAAAACCCTCTCGCTTCTTAGAGGCATATGGAGGTTTTCCATCAAAACAAGAGATGCCATTTTTGAAATTTGAAATTAGTCAAAGTTTCTTGGTATAAAGCGGATGGAATGAAAACTTCACCAATCACCAATTAGTCTACCCATTGCTTTCAATTGTTTAATGTAAGAATCACATAACACCGGGGAGGGAAAATGGCTAATTTGGCTCAATTTAGAGTTTTTCACTTAGGGCTGTACTCACTTTTGTTGCCAGTTTGTTAGACCTTAATGCTAAATAAGCTAAATATTGTGCCATCCCTGGTTGTGGAAGAAAATAGCCATATACGTATCGATTTTGATGTTTTTTATTGTAAAAACCACACAAACGTCATAAGTAGACCTAATACTACAGTATAAAACAATAAGCAAGGCCAGTTCATCACACCTTTAAGTTATTTTGAGGGAACAGCAAATTTACACTGTAATACACACTGTACACACACTACTTTACATTGTAGTGATCTTCAGTGTTGTCACATGAAAATATATAATTGAATATTTACAAAAGTGAGGGGTGTACTTACTTCTGTGAGATACTGTATAATGAACAGGTATAACAGGAAAAACACATAGAGCTGATTTAGGGGCTGCTTCGTTGAGTTTGTTTTGACAACGTTAGACCAACAAGATCCAAAAGCGGCTGAATTTGCTGACATGGCAGGTAAATTTTTCTATGATTACAATTACAGCATAAATTGTAGTCAGGTTGTCACAGATTAAATGCACAAAAATGATTTAGCAAAACAACTTCTAAACTTTACCACAATCTTTCTCTTAAAACACACTCAAAATGATTTGGTTTGCCAGCTCATGCACCTTTAGATAATATCATTAAAAAGCTATGAACCATCATTTTTAAGGCAATTATATTCTTTGCATGAAAACACGTCAATATAGTGCTGAATTTAAATACAGAATTTTATTAGACTGCAATGAAAAGAAGCTTTTTTCACAATTTCCTGGCTACAGCGTGTTACTCAGGGTTCAACGAGGCCGAACTAAAGGTGATTTTTATAGTTTAATAGCGTCCAGCCCGGCAGTATGGTCTCCTGAGGAGCCGGCACCCGGCTCGGTCCAGCAGTCGGCGCTGCCCAGCCGCCAGAGAGCTCTGCACAGCCGCCAGCTAGGTCCATGTGTCAGCTGGAGATCCAGTCAGCCTTCCAGTCTGTGTCCAGTCCGGTATTTCAGCCAGGTTCCGATAAGGCATTTCAGCCGGGTTCCATTCCGGACCCCTGCTGGTCCGTCCTGCCAGGGACAAGGACAGTTCCTCCCAGGAGTTCCCCCGTCAAGCTCCACGGGCTAGAACTCCCCCACCCAGCCCCCCATGTACTCTTGTTTGCCCCCACCCCCCCTCCCTTGTTTGTTATTTTAATTGTCCCACCCGAGCCCATTTATTGTTATTTCTTGTATGGCCCTTGTCTTGTTCACCTTGTCTGTTTAGTTTTTGTCTGTTACCCAGTCAGTCTTGTCTTGTTAGTCTACCCCTTGATGAACACCTGGAGGTCATGATGTCATGATTCCGCTATCATGCCATGTTTATTCTAGTTCTTGCAGCGGAGTCATGGCATAGCATTAAGTTGTGTGGAGGGAGAGATAGTTTCCTGGTTTCCTGGCATGGTTTGAGACAGAGCTCCGTCAAAGTTTTTCAAAATATATTGTTTATTCCTGTTATACCGTAAGATTTATGTTCTAAAACGATGCAAGAGTGAGAGCTGTAGTCTTGCACGCGGGGGTCAATGATGTGAGAATGCGGCAGTCGGAGATCCTGAAGAGGGACTTAAGGATTCTGGTCGATACTGTACACAACGCATCACCCACGGCGAGGATCATCATATCATATCATATTCCTACTTACCGACCAGGGAATGTTAAGTTCAGTAGACTATTTACGCTTAATAATTGGTTAATGTCTTGCTGTATTGAACAGAAGCTGCTCTTTGTAAATCATTTTGATCTGTTTTAGGAGCGACAAAGGCTTTTCCGCCCCGACTGCCTGCACCCCAGCAGCATTGGAGCGGAAATTCTGTCTGACAACATCTCAAAGACGCTATGCACCATTTGACTAGTAAGTACAAACTTTAACCATAGTCTGTGTTCCTCTCACCCAGCTGTTAAGAATGTTACTGCTTCCAAATGCATAGAGACTGTGTCTGTCCCCCGAATAATAAAACCAAATAATAATTTATGTAAAAGTCAGATAAAAAACCTTATCATGATTAAACCAAAAGAAAATATATTTAATGAGAGAAACCTGGCTTAAGTCAAATGATTATTTCGGTCTAAATGAGTCTACTCCACTACGTCCGGTTGGTCGAGGTGGTGGTGTCGCAACAATCTTTAGAGACTTTCTTACCGTAACTCATAGAACAAAGCATCAATTTAAATCATTTGAAGAGCTTGCGTTGAACATAATTGTTCCAAACAAAAGTGAAAAACCATTGCTCTCTCTTACGTTGGCTACTGTGTATAGACCCCCTGGGCCTTACACTAATTTTCTGATAGAGTTCGCAGACTTCTTATCGGACCTATGAGTTAACGTCAATAAAGTACTGATTGTTTGATATTTTAAGATCCACGTAGATTGTGCTTACGATACATAAGCAAAGTGTTTAAAAAGCTACTACATTATTTTGGTGTAACACAATACATCAATAGACCTACTCATCGACTTAATCATACACTAGACTTGATTATATCTCGCGGAGTCGATCTAACCATTATTGATATTATACCTCAAAGTGACGATGTTTCCGATCACCATCTTATAACATGTACACTGCGCACTGCAGAAATCAGTTGTATATCTCGTTATCGACAGGGTAGAACAATCACCTCAACTACTAAAGATGGTTTCGTAAAGAACTTGTCGGATCTGATTCCTTTAATAACTTTGCCAACAAATACAGAATCGCTCGATGACATGACCAGCAACATGGGCACTATTTTCTCTAATACATTAGAAGCGCTCACACCTATGAAGTCAAAAAAGATTAATGAAAAGATCATAGCACCATGGTACAATAGCACCACTCGCGACATAAGATTTATGTTCTAAAACGATGCAAGAGTGAGAGCTGTAGTCTTGCACGCGGGGGTCAATGATGTGAGAATGCGGCAGTCGGAGATCCTGAAGAGGGACTTAAGGATTCTGGTCGATACTGTACACAACGCATCACCCACGGCGAGGATCATCATATCATATCATATTCCTACTTACCGACCAGGGAATGTTAAGTTCAGTAGACTATTTACGCTTAATAATTGGTTAATGTCTTGCTGTATTGAACAGAAGCTGCTCTTTGTAAATCATTTTGATCTGTTTTAGGAGCGACAAAGGCTTTTCCGCCCCGACTGCCTGCACCCCAGCAGCATTGGAGCGGAAATTCTGTCTGACAACATCTCAAAGACGCTATGCACCATTTGACTAGTAAGTACAAACTTTAACCATAGTCTGTGTTCCTCTCACCCAGCTGTTAAGAATGTTACTGCTTCCAAATGCATAGAGACTGTGTCTGTCCCCCGAATAATAAAACCAAATAATAATTTATGTAAAAGTCAGATAAAAAACCTTATCATGATTAAACCAAAAGAAAATATATTTAATGAGAGAAACCTGGCTTAAGTCAAATGATTATTTCGGTCTAAATGAGTCTACTCCACTACGTCCGGTTGGTCGAGGTGGTGGTGTCGCAACAATCTTTAGAGACTTTCTTACCGTAACTCATAGAACAAAGCATCAATTTAAATCATTTGAAGAGCTTGCGTTGAACATAATTGTTCCAAACAAAAGTGAAAAACCATTGCTCTCTCTTACGTTGGCTACTGTGTATAGACCCCCTGGGCCTTACACTAATTTTCTGATAGAGTTCGCAGACTTCTTATCGGACCTATGAGTTAACGTCAATAAAGTACTGATTGTTTGATATTTTAAGATCCACGTAGATTGTGCTTACGATACATAAGCAGGAGTGTTTAAAAAGCTACTACATTATTTTGGTGTAACACAATACATCAATAGACCTACTCATCGACTTAATCATACACTAGACTTGATTATATCTCGCGGAGTCGATCTAACCATTATTGATATTATACCTCAAAGTGACGATGTTTCCGATCACCATCTTATAACATGTACACTGCGCACTGCAGAAATCAGTTGTATATCTCGTTATCGACAGGGTAGAACAATCACCTCAACTACTAAAGATGGTTTCGTAAAGAACTTGTCGGATCTGATTCCTTTAATAACTTTGCCAACAAATACAGAATCGCTCGATGACATGACCAGCAACATGGGCACTATTTTCTCTAATACATTAGAAGCGCTCACACCTATGAAGTCAAAAAAGATTAATGAAAAGATCATAGCACCATGGTACAATAGCACCACTTGCGACATAAAAAGAGAAACACGTAAACTAGAGCGCAAATGGAAACAAACCCAATTAGAGGTCTTTTAAATTGCATGGAAAGAAACTAACAAAAACAATCCAAGGTTTTTATTTAGTACAATTGCTAAACTAACAAACAAACAGACTTCACCGGACCTGGCTATTCCGCCGCACCTTGGTAGCAATGACTTCACACATTTTTTTACAGAGAAAATCGAAAAAATACGAGACAACATAGCTAAAACCAAACCTCTAAGTGTGTCTGAAGAATTAGTATCGACCATCACCCAAAAAGAAAAGCTACAGTGTTTTTCTCCTATAAATCAGGAAGATTTAATTAAACTTATTGCAACATCCAAACCGACAACATGCTTATTAGACCCCATTCCGACTACTTTACAAAAAGAGTTGCAATTGAGCCCATTTATAACATTATCAACTCGTCAATAATCTAGGCCATGTCCCAGGACCCTTTAAAATGGCTGTAATTAAGCCTCCCCAATGAACTTGGAAGCTATAGACTGATTTCAAATCTCCCGTACTTGTCTAAAATATTAGAAAACGTAGTGTCCACTCAGTTGTGTACTTTCCTACAAAGTAATCACATAGACAAAAAGTTTCAGTTTGGCTTTAGACCAAATCGTAGCACTAAAACTGCTCTCTTTAGAATTACAAATGACCTTCCTATTGCATCAGATAAAGGTAACATCTCACTCTTAGTCCCGCTTGAACTTAGTGCTGCTTTCGATACTGTAGACCATAAAATTCTATTAAATTGGTTACACAATTATACCGGTATTCAGAGACAGGCACTACAATGGTTCAGATCTTACTTAACAGACAGATATCAATATATACATTTAAATGGGAAATTGTCAAATCTCACGCAAGTAAATTATGGATTACCTCAGGGATCAGTTTTAGGACCCCTGCTTTTCCCCATATACATGCTGCCCCTCGGCAGCATTATTAGAAAACATGGAATTAGCTTCCACTGTTATGCAGATGATACTCAGCAATATATCTCATCAAGACCAGATGATTCCTTCAAGCTATCCAAACTGGCAGAGTGCATCGAAGACATAAAACATTGGATGACTAGTAATTTACTTCTTTTAAACTCTAGCAAAACAGAAATATTACTTATAGCACCAAAAACACGTAAACAGAATATCTCAGATTACAACCTGCAAATTGAAGGCTGCACTATTACTCCAACAAATACAGTTAAAGACCTAAGCGTTATATTAGACGGCAACCTGGCATTTAAAAATCACATCTCAAATATCACAAAAACAGCCTTCTTCCACCTTAGACATGTTGCCAAATTACAAAATATTTTATGTGTTGCTGACGCAGAAAAGCTTATTCATGCATTTGTGACCTCAAGACTTAACTATTGTAATGCTCTACTAGTGGTTTTCCTGTATCATCAATAGAAAAACTACAGTTAGTTCAGAATGCAGCTGCCAGAGTTCTTACCAGGTCAAGAAAATACGATCACATAACTCCAGTTTTATCATCACTTCACTGGCTACCCATTACATATCGATCCTCAGAACCAACGATTAAGGTGCCCTTGATCTAGGCACCTTACCCCTACTTGCTCCCCGGGCGCTGTAGTGATAGCTGCCCACTGCTCCAGGTGTAGGTGTGTTCACCACTTGCTCTGCGTGTGTTCACTATTCACTGGATGGGTTGGAAGCATAGGTCACATTTCGGGTATGGGTCACCATACCTGACATTAGGTCACTTTCACTATTCGAGGGTCAGACACACTCTCCCAATTTAAATCTAGATTAAAGACCCATCTTTTCAGCCAAGCTTTCACTTCATTCATAGTTAATGAACAGCAGCTATGCTAATTATTCTCTTTCTACCTCCGCTTCAGGATGCCCATCCCGAGGTAGGGAGAAATTCCGCCAGGTCCAGAAGATCGACATATGCCCATCCCAAACTAGAGATTAAGCCAACTACAGCTGCATACTGACTGATCATCCCAGCTCCATCTAAGGCAACTCCACCACCACCAAGAGAAATACGACCATCTGACCATCTAAGACCACTAGATCCCCAACCAAGAGCAAAGACGAACTTCTTGTCACATTAATGCTGAAGTTACAATACTTGGTATTTAATGCTAAACTTACATCACATTTCAGCAGTTTGAAGTTATAGCTGCATTCAGTGTCCCTGATTAGAGGTTCCTGGGTGGGTGTTTGTGGGGAGTGGAGGGCTCGTTGGTTGTGGTTGGGGGGATTCATTTGCTGGGGCTGTGTGGGTCCGGTTTGGCCTTCTTTTGTGGTCGATGTCGGACAACAGAGGAATAAAGTTACAACATGCCATTACTATTTTCCTTGGTTGTTCATCTGTTTTCTGGTGTCGATTGTGGAGTGGGACCGGGTTGAACCTGCACGTTTTTCGGCGAGTGGGACTTTGTGGGTTACGGATGGTGGGGTCTCCCTCTTCCCCCTCTCCCTCTTGGTCGGGGTCACTGAGTGCAGCTATGACACGTCAAAGGGGATCTGGCCCTCCCTGCTGAGCCTGGTTTCTCCCGCGTTTTTTTCTCCATTAATCGATCATTGGAGTTTGGGTTCCTCGCCCCAGCAGGGCAGTGTTGGCTTGCTCACCAGAAGACTGCATTTATTTATTTATTTATTAATTAGATATTATTTATTAGAATGATCTTGATCGTTCTATAAACACCATGCACTGTGCTGTGTTTTACCTTTTCTGTTTTTCCTGTTTTCCCCTGTAAAAGTGCTTTGGAACAATACACCGGGGAACCCAACAGATGTTCAAAGATTGAACTTGGACTTGAAGACAGGACACCTAAGTAGGCTGTTTGTGGGTTGTAAGGAGCAGGGATGTATAGTAACAAAGTAGATCTACTTCACTACTGTACTTAAGTACCAAAAGGCGGTATCTGTACTTTATTCGAGTATTCTTTTTTTCTCCTACTTCCACTTTTACTTCAGTACATATATTCGATGAGTTTAATACTTTTACTCCGATATTTTTTTTGTGCTGCATCGTTACTCGTTACAATTATAAAAATGTTACGAATCATTCCATTCCAAACCCACATTACCACTTCCAGAACGGTAGATGGCAGGTTTGATGAAGCTCAGCTGGCACATCATTGAGCGAATCAAGCGATTAAGAAGACTGCACGTGCTCCCGTTCTGCCTTTTGATCAGCTAAGAAAATGGACGAACCAAGAACACAACCTTCCACCCCATCAACTTCAAGTGATCGTGGCTGTGAGAGTGAGGAACGAGACCACCCCTGGCCCTACTTAAAGTCCATGTTCTTATATGTCGGAGTGAAAGATAATTCATATAGAATGAAGTGCTTACTCTGTTACAAAAAGGCACTAAAAGCAGCAAAAGCCGAGCACTTCCGTAACCTCATAGAAAATAACAAAAACAATCCAAGGTTTTTATTTAGTACAATTGCCAAACTAACAAACAAACAGACTCCACCTGACCTGGGTATTCCGCCGCACCTTGGTAGCAATGAATTCATGAAGTTTTTTACTGAGAAAATCGAAATAATACGAGACAACATAGCTAAAACAAAACCTCCAAGTGTGTCGGAAGAATTAGTTTCAACCGTCACCCAAAAAGAAAAGCTAGTGTTTTTCTCCTATAAATCAGGAAGATTTAATTAAAATTGCAACATCCAAACCGACGACATGCTTATTAGACCCCATTCCGACTACTTTATTAAAAGAGTTACTACCTGCTGTAATTGAGCCCATTTGTAACATAATCAACTCGTCAATTAACCTAGGACATGTCCCAGGGCCCTTTAAGCTGGCTGTAATCAATCCTCTCATCAAAAAACCAAACTTAGACCCCAATGAACTTGTAAGCTATAGACCAATTTCAAATCTACCGTACTTGTCTAAAATACTAGAAAAAGTAGTGTCAACTCAACTGTGTACCTCCCTACAAAATAATGACATGAACGAAAAGTTTCAGTCTGGCTTTAGACCGCATCACAGCACTGAAACTGCGCTCGTTAGAATTACAAATGACCTCCTTATTGCTTCAGATAAAGGTAACATCTCACTCTTAGTCCTGCTTAACCTTAGTGCTGCTTTCGATACTGTAGACCATAAAATACTACTAGATCGTCTACACAGTTATATCGGTATTCAGGGACAGGCACTGCAATGGTTCAGATCTTACTTAACAGACCGATATCAATACGTCCATTTAAATGGGAAATCGTCAAATCTTACGCAAGTAAATTACGGATTACCTCAGGGATCGGTTTTAGGACCCTTGCTTTTCTCCATATACATGCTGCCCCTCGGCAACATTATTAGAAAACATGGAATTAGCTTTCACTGTTATGCAGATGATACTCAGCTATATATCTCATCAAGACCAGATGATTCCTTTAAGCTATCCAAACTGGCAGAGTGCATCGAGGACATAAAACATTGGATGACTAGTAATTTCCTCCTTTTAAACTCTAGCAAAACAGAAATATTACTTATAGCACCAAAATCAAGTAAACAGAATATCTCCGTCTACAACCTGCAAATTGAAAGCTGCACTGTTACTCCAACAAATACAGTTAAAGACCTAGGCGTTATATAAGACGGCAACCTGTCATTTAAAAATCACATCTCAAATATCACAAAAACAGCCTTCTTCCACCTTAGAAATGTTGCCAAATTACGAAATAGTTTATGTGTTGCAGACGCAGAAAAGCTTATTCATGCGTTTGTGACCTCACGGCTTGACTATTGTAATGCTCTACTTAGTGGTTGTCCTGTATCATCAGAATGCAGCTGCCAGAGTTCTTACTAGGTCAAGAAAATATGATCATGTAACCCCAGTTTTATCATCGCTTCACTGGCTACCCATTAAGTATCGTATTGATTTTAAAATTCTTTTAATTACTTACAAAGCCCTGAACGGTTTAGCACCTACTTACTTAACAAAGCTTTTATCACGTTACAACCCATCACGCTCTCTAAGATCTCAAAACTTAGGACTTTTGACAACACCTAGAGTAACAAAATCCACCAAAGGTGCCAATCCCCAATTTGAGATTACGCCAGCTACAGATGCAGACTGACTGACCATCCCAGCTCCATCTAAGGCAATTCCACCACCAGCCAAGAGAAATATGACCATCAGACCATCCCAGCTCAGACCACTACATCCCCAACCAAGAGCAAAGACGGACTATTTGTCTTATTAATGCTGAAGTTACAATATCTGGTATTAAATGCTAAACTTAAATCACATGTCAGCAGTTTGAGTGCAGCTATGACACGTCCGAGGGGATCTGGCCCTCCCGGTTGAGCCTGGTTTCTCCCAAGGTTTTTTTCTTTATTAATCAATCATTGGAGTTTGGGTTTCTCGCTACAGTAGGGCAGTGTTGGCCTGCTCACCGGGAGACTGCATTCATTTATTTATTTATTTATTTAGAAATTAGATATTATTTATTAGAATGATCTTACTCGTTGTATAAACACCATGCACTATGCTGTGTTCTAACGTATCTGTTCTTCCTGTTTGCCCCTGTAAAGCTGCTTTGAAACAATACACATTGTGAAAAGCGCTATAAAAATAAACTTGAATTGAATTACTCTGCCGCCTGAAAGGTTGTGAAATAATGGCCTTCGAAAATTCAGTGTCGAATATGAAGAAACATATCAAGGTAAGTTACAAATATCATCATAAATCACACCAGCTTGAGCTATCAGTAAGCCCTTTTGCTAACTAGCGACATGCTGAGGTGTTCACTTAACGTTAACTAGCTTGCTATCATAAAGGCTGTCACGCAGCACGTTGACTTTCTCTGAGTCTTATTTAGTGACATAGTGTCACACGCCCGTTTTTATAGTGAAGTAGTGTTTTATAGGTTAATAGTATAGATTTACACTGCATGACATACATAACCAATGCAGGAGTTTTCCTCCTTGCTCTCTAATTGTTTACATAGTTAATGTGCACTGTGAAGGAACATACAAACAATGAACAGCTGTATTTTTATTAACTAAGATTAACAAAGGTTAATAAATACTGTAACAAATGTATTGATCATGGTTAGTTCATGTTGGTTATTAGTCTAATGTAATGGTTAGTAGTCTACTAATGTAATGTTAACAAATCAAACCATATTGTAAAGTGTTACAAACAAATCATTTACTCAAAACACCTCTTGAAATGAGAATAAGTGTGCTTACCCCATTATTTTAAGTAAGAGTGGTTAGTAAGATTTAATCTTAATGAACTACAGTATTTTCAGGTTATTTATATGACAATGTGTAGAAAAATTGCCTAATCACTTTTGTTTTTACATAAGAAATACTTGAATGTGGCCTACTGGCCTCTGAGATCTTTTAGTTGCCCTAACAAGTTCAGGGTGGAAAGAAAATGTGTAACTTCCAAAAATGACTGCTTTATGCACACTAGTTTAAGAAGGTAATCAGCTGTGGAGAAGAAAAAAAACAAGCAGGGAAGAGAAGGAAGGGATGCTTTAAAGGGGGAAAGGGACATACTTAATCTGTTTTTGTTTAAAAAAAGTTACAGCCAAAGGAATTGTGATTGTCCTTTAGGTTAATCATTTGAAATAATAAAACAATATGATGTTCAAACTTTTGACTACTTTCTTTAATAACTACACAACACAATACTTGTACTTTCACTTTCAGTACTTGAGTAGTAAATTTTAAAATAAACTACTTGCAATACTTAAGTACAAAAATTGTTGAATACTTTAGTACTTCTAATTAAGTGTGCTGCTTAAAGAGCACTTCAACTTCTACTCAAGTTACTTTTTTGATTGAGCACTTGTACTTTTACTCAAGTCTGGGTCTCTAGTACTTTATACATCTCCGGTAGGGAGAGAGAAACGGGGGTTCATCTTTTATCGCGCTGCTGTATTACCCACCCTGCAATTCTTGTTTGTTGTCTCCTCAGGTGGTGAGGGTGAAGGTTTATCCCCAGAGCAGTATCTGCAGTGTGCCACCCTCCTGATTATTCCACCTCACAGGGACCTGCAACTTGTTAATTAAGTTATGCTACATTATTTTGTTCTGTTAAAGATGTAATAGTTGTCATTTGAGGCAATCAAATAATAAAAGTAATTTTGCTGTATATTTCTTGTGTGACTCATTTCCATTGGGAGTACAGGGTTATGTTGAAATTAAAAAGATGCCTAGGCCATGATATTTAATATTGTGGACATTAATAACCATGTTAAATATCCAGTATGTCTTTCAGAGTTTCAAGAGTAGCCTAAAATTCTATTGAGGTTCTGAGCCTGTTGATCGCCATCTAGTAAAAACATCATCACAGATTCATTGATTTTGGTTGGAATTTTATATATTTTTCTGTGGAATGAGTATTCTGTTTGTTGAAAAGAATGGCATATTGACTGATGTCATAAATTGGGGGAATAGTTGATTGCCAATAAAGAAAAGATGAGAATATCGGAAAAAGGTGAGAAAACTGACTGTAACTGACTCTACTAGTCGGTTACACGCTTCTAGACGGCGCCTCTTCTCTTCCTGGTGTCTCTCTCAACAAGAAAGACCCACTGAGGTGATCGATCAGGATAATGTTGTCCTTCTTACGAGACTGGAGACTAACATCTCCCCTCCACACTGAATGTATATGTAGTCGCTATCGCCACTCATCACGTCTGGGTTGATGGAAAGTTTCTAGGGCAACACGACCTGATCACCAGGTTCCAAAGGGGCGCGAGAGGGCGGAATCCGCCTCGTCTCTGCTCCATACCCTCTTGGACCCTAAAACGGTCCTGAGGGGCCTCTGGGCCCCCCAAGAGCCCCTCGGAGGTTCCGATCTTCCTCACCTAACGAGTAAGACGACACTCCTGATGGCGCTCGCTTCCTTCAAGAGGGTAGGGGACCTCCAAGCATCCTCCGTGTCCCCGGATTGGCTTGAATTCGGCCCTGGAAACTCTCAAGTTATTTTGAGACCCTGGCCCAGATGCGTGCCCAAAAAGATCCCACTACTCCCTTCTAGGGCCAAGAGGTGAACTTGCAGGCGCTCCCCATCGGGGAGTGAGACCCAACCCAATCCGTGTTGTGTCCAGTACATGCACTGCGCTTCTACCTGGACCACACGCAGAGCTCAGAAGCTCTGAGCAGATCCTTGTCTGTGTTGGAGTACAGCAGAAGGGGAAGGCTGTCTCCAAGCAGAGGCTGGCGCACTTGGTCGTGCATGCCGTTACGACGGCATACCGATCTCAGAATCTCCCATGCCCATTGGCAGTGAGGGCTTACTCCGCACAGGGTATAGCCACCACCTGGGCACTGGCCAGAAGTGCCTCTCTAGCAGACATCTGTAGAGCTGCGGGTTGGGCTACGCTCAAACACCTTCGCAAGGGTTAACAACCTTCTCGTAAACCAGTCCTCTTCCTGTGTGGCGACATGTAGGACTGGCATCCGGGGGGGCGTATGCATGCTAAAGCACCTTTCCACCCTCCAGTAGGTTGGGTCAGGATGCTATCCACCTCAAGGTATCCACATATGGCTAAGAACAGGTATCTCACCATCCTTCCATCTTACCCAAACCCCCTGGGGGTTGGCCGGGCAGAGCAGCTTTCCCCTTTAGGCCGGGATACCATATGAACTATCACAGAATGCTCTAACCGGACCTTGTGCTACCGGACGTCTGTAACACCCCCTCCGGGGGCTGTTCCATCTGATGTATCCTCATGAGAGTGGTTCCCACTCCTGGTAATCCATGAGCTTCCCCAGGTGGACCTCCACCTCGCGGTTAACTACTCAGTCCGCACGTTCCATGCGTTCTCCTCCAAGGACAAGACCATATACCTATATCCACCATATTCCTCCCCACGGGTAGGAGGTGGCCTCTGCAGCGCATCCCGAAATTAAGGAAGTTGCCCGTGAATTAAAATTCCATCTATTTTGAGCACTTTTCGGCAACCGAGAGCAGCCAACCTCTTCCAGCAGAGCCGTTGTCTTTGACGAATGAAAAAAAAGATGTGTGTGCCCAACCGATTTCTCTTCAAACCTAAACGGCGACATCGCCGTGGCAACTACTTTATACAAAGATTGCGCATCAGGTCCACTGGACACGTTAAAAAATCTTGAATTGCTACATTTCCGTCAACATATCACACAGAAATTAACAGTTGAGTTTGATTGCTTATATCTGTTGTAAAGATTGTTTAACTTGGGCATTTACATGGTCCTTTGATTTAAAATGACGTTGAACTGCCCGTTCCAAGTTTTTAACGTCATCAAATCCATATTTTGTCCATGGACCATTTTGGGTACTTGAGAAAAGAAGCCAAAGCCAACGGAACAAACAGGTTTTCTCTTTACTCCCGGTAAGCCAGTCCACATCTTGAGTACCAATTGACAGAAAATACTCTCCCTTGTTTATTAATATTGACTGTGGGCTGCGGTCTTCGGGCTGCAGATTTGATTGTTTTTTTCTCCTCAAAAGACAAGGTGTCAAATGAAAAACATAATATTCTGCAACAATCGATATCTCCTCTGCTTCTGCCATCTCCGACACGAATCCTACAGGTCCTAAGCTAGACCGATTAATAAAACTAATAAAACATTTAATGTATTTTAGCGCCAGCAGATTAAAATGTATGATGAAGACAAGCAGGAAGGCGGGATGACGTGAGATATGATCTCACTTATGGGTTCATCCGATCATAGCCCCTTGGAGGCATTGCACCCTCTCACGTGACTTTTCTCCTTTCTTTTCAATCACCCCCACTCAAACTCAGCCCACGTTTTAGGGGGTATATTGAAAGTCAATGAGCTTAGAGGAGGCAAGAGAAAAGCGGCCTCCCTCTGGAATTCTTTCGAGCGGTGTCACCGTTTCACACTGTTGTACACGTTGATTTATCCCATATTTAGCTAAACACGTTTTATTCAGCTGTCTTATTTTATTTCTGAACCGTTAATAATATTCTCATTTGATTTTTTTCTAGGGGAGGGAGGCACTGCCTCCCTTGCCTCCTAGGAGGACTCGCCCCTGATTTCTGATCATTATCGATTTATTCTTGATAAGTGATCTTATTAATCACCATATTTAGTTCTGATTTGTGCATTTTTTAGCCTTTGCGGAATCAAGAGTTCTTAAATTATACTGTGATGAATGTTTTGTGAAATATGTGAGAAATTAGTTCATGGGTGAATTCCTCACCAATGTTTGATGCTAATATGCTGTTTAAAAGCGTCAATACCTATTGCTAATTTTGTGAGTGTGATGAATGTAACGTAACTCACATTGAGATTTGCTAGCAATGCGGGCTCATGTGCTATGAGCTACTTGCTAATGGAGTGCACATACGTTGGTCAAAGACGTTATTCTTCAGTATTATAATTATATTTCTGTGAAGAAATGTGGAAAAGAAGGGGAAAAAATGCTTGGAAAGTGTTTGGGTGCATTTGTTGTGTTGGAAATGATAATTTGAAATGTAAATGTATTTACGTGGTAATTAATTGTGACTTCTCTGACTTGTATTTGCAAGGTTTTTCCTTTCTTTTTTCCTCTTTTCTTTTCCCATCTGGTTGTTTCCCATCCTCCTACATCAACCTTTGAAATTGAACAAGGAGGTTCTTGGAGTCCTGAGTTAGAACTATTTCTGCCATCAACGAGGAATGTTCAACATTGGTGGAAACTGCCGAGCCAACCTGGCTTTCTCGAGCTTGGATAACGGCTTATGTTCATCGAAGTGGTAGGATCACACATATTCAACTGTGAATGAAAACTGAGTTGCATTTCTGCGTTCTTTAGCCGGAACGCTGGAACAGGAAAATTAGGGACACTGAACTGAACTGAACTAAAGTTTTTTGAGTCACTCCTATCAAAGACAATTACTTGAAATAACTCTGATTGGTGTATCATTATACATTTAACTGAAATTTATTGTTGAAATTGTTGTTTTATTTTATTTATTTTCATTGCTTTTCATCTTTTATCTTAATTGTTCTGAAAGGTAAACACAAAGTTAGTTGAAACTTTGTAATTTAGGTTTTAATTCTGGTTATACCATCTATATGGGAAAAATAAATAAGGTTGTTTAAAGGTACCATTGCTAATCAAACCGAGCTAGAAGTTGAACTGGGTAAATTAGGAGTACTAAAGCTAATTAAGGTGCTAAAAAATAATTAAAGAGAAAATTACTAATTTAATATAAACAACTAACAATAACACACATGAATCATTATACGAGTAAGAACAATCTTATCTCAAAAAGTTAACAAAAAAGGGTTCCCTTGGTTCTTGTACCCTTTTGCTGTTGTCAACTTGGATAACTGGAGCTTTGCTGCAGCTCAGTGGTAAGAACATTGCGTTAATAATGCAAGGTTGTGCGTTCGATCCCAGGGGATAGCACATACCTAAGTAGAAATGTATAGGATAATGAAATGTCCACCTTTGGATTAAAGCGTCTGCCAAATGCATAAATGTAAATGTAACCTTTTCTGTTGTTGGCTGTCCCAGGGGAAACAAGTTTACACAAATACGCTGGAAAAACATTGAGCAAAAAGCCGGTGGACCGCAGGTGGTTGCCGCCAGTGGACCGCCAACTTTGCCACCGGTGGGCGGCTAGAGTTTTAAAAATGGGCTGGCCAGGAGTTGTCCTCTACTGCTTCTGTTGTGATTATTAGGGGCCAAGCCCTGAAGTAGCCTACAGCACTCACATAGCACCACCATCAGATCGAAAATGCACTTTTCAAACTGCTGTAACTTTTGAACCCTATAATGAGCAAAAATTGTACTCGACACAAGACATGCACTCGTCACGCTCATCTCATTCCATGTGTTACACTAAGACTCCGCCCATTACAGTAGCGACCATCTTGAAAAGTACAGTATCGCATTTTTTCGCTTCTGGTCCTATAAAATCCGGCTGTCATGAAAATTGGCTCAGACTATCTTTGGACTGAGCTGCACAAACTTGACTAAAAGGAATTGTGATTTTCGCTGTTGCTCAAAAGTTAAGACTTCGCAAACCTTTCAAAGTTGCCCCAAAAAATTATCGGAGGCTGTAACTCGGCCAATGTTCGATTCATCGATACGACACTTGGTACGTGTCAACTACACCTCAGATTGGGGGTCCTTGCCAAAATGGGGAACAGCGCCATCTATGGGTTGCGAGATATGAAATGTGTATTTTTGCCTCTAACTTTTAAAATGTTTGTCAGAAAACGTGCTTTATGTGTCTACGGATTCCTCAAATCGTGACTGATCGGGTGAGTACGATTATGTTGCGGATGAATGATCGGCTTGTCCGGCATTTTGAAATTGCCCATAAACCTGATAAATTTGCAAGTCTCGGATGCTCGAGGTTGCTTGTTTAAACCTTGTATTGTGAATTTAATTTTTTGATAAAATAAAATAAAGTGCGATGTATGTAGTACAACTTAAAGTGTTTTGTAATACATGTCAATATATTAAAACAGAAACAAGGTAAGTACAAATTGAAATTCTTTCTTTCATTGTCAATTCTGACATATTCTCCTCCTATAATCTGCTATTATCTGTATAATCTGTATTTCTGCTACTTTTGCTCTACTGTCTCATTTCGTGTCGTGGGTACGCTAGGGGAAGTGTGGGCTGGGTGTGGGTGTGTGGGGGAAGTGTGAGCTGGGTGATGTTGATACGATTGGTCAAGCGGCGCAAAGTGTGGGCTTGGCCCCGATGGTGCTGCTTGCAGCTCTTGTTCTTCTTCCCCAATGGGAGTCTATGGCAGCCATATGAACCGTATGTAGGAAAATTATAATATTTAGGACACTTGTAGTGGTGGTCCTCAATAGTCATGTGACCAATTATAGGGGCCCTAGCACTCAATCTATAGTGCCACCAGTAGTTTAAAAATTTTCTTTTCAAATTGGTGTAACTTTTGAACACATTGATTTAAAAAAAATCGACTCAGCACATGTCATCAATTCGTCACCCTCATCGCATTCCATGCATTACAGTATTGCATTTTTTTCTCCACTTGTCCTAGAAATTGTTGCCGTTTTTCATGAATATTGGCTCAGACGATCTTTGGACTGAGCCTGACAGAATTGTGATTTTGGTATGAGGACGCGATTTGGTAAAAGTTGACCCAAAAATGGATCTGAGGGCAAATCTAGCACATTTTTTCTATTTATTGGTATTAAACTTTGTACACTTCATCGACACCTCAATGGTGGTCAGTGCCAAAATTGGAAACAACCTATGGGTCGCGATTTGAAAACTTTTGTCACGATTGGATGAATTTTGTCATAAATTGTAATATCTTTTGAATTGTATGATATATCTGCCCCAAGTTTGGTACTCACCATTGAATTCAAGCCTCGGACATACCCGTGAAGTTTCAAGACAGCACAACCTTGCGTCCATAAGATAACACTTTTTATATAATTGGTTATAAATCTTGAACGCTTTATCTAAAATTTGTTTTCTGATGGTCATTATTTTTCCTGGTCCTTGCCAAATCCATTTATGCCTCGCTTCTCAAATTTTAACATTTTGTTCATAACTTATAGTAAAGCAAATAAAAAATATTTCTGTTGCTGCTTTTTTAGAAATACCCTTGCAAAGTTGACTGCGCCTGTGACATTGTCTCTTTCCAAAAATGAACTATTCTGACTTTATGTATGTGTTGTGGATTACTATGCAAAATTTTCTTCTTGAGTTCATACCCAGCCAACTTATCTGTGCCAAATGTCATGTGTTCTTCGCTGAAGTAGAGGTCACAGAAAACGAGGAAAGAGAGATGGCATGTTGGCTGCGGTGAGGGTGCGCCTTGTGGTGTCCGAGTTGTATCCTCCCCGCATCCCTGTGGATTTAACACCGTACCAAACTTTCTTTGGTCACTCCCATGCACCTGTGTTGGATGGTACGGCACCTGTGGATCCAGACTCCAGTGATGAGAGTGTTTGCCGTCTGCATTCTCATCCACGGAGATGGGGTGTAAATCTGTTGCTTAGGTCGCGTATTACAGGCAAATCAGGAACATCATTTAACGATAAGACTGACATTGATTAATGTAAGGTCTCTTTTAAACAAAACTTTTATATTGCGTGATTTCAGTTGGATTTTTTGTGTATGACTAAAACCTGGATTAGCAGTGGAGATTCAAATCAACATCTAAGCATAGTTTTTATTTTGTTAAATAAAACATTTAGTCTCGTTTTTATTCATAAACAATATTGCATTAGACATTTTATTATAATCATCATCACATGACCAGCATTTACGTTGCGTCTCGTCTCATTTTCGTTACGTGATAAAGGTTTGTTGATGACCATAATTCGACATAATATTCGTTGACGAAAGCAACACTAGCAAAACGGCCATAAAAAGGCTTCAACTAGTGCAAAATGCTGCTGCTAGATTGTTGGTGGGGACCCACAAGTATGACCACATTTTTCCTGTACTGGCTTCTTTAAATTGGTTACCAATCCAGGCTAGAATAGATTTTAATCTTTTAGATTTTGTTTATAAGGGTCTAAATGGACTAGCCCCACCCTATCTATCTGAGCTTCTTCAGGTCTACAAGCCACCTGGATCTTTAAGATCATCAGAACAAGGGCTTCTATATGTCCCGAGGACCAGGTAAAAGCGAAGGGGTGGGCTTTTGCAATGGTAGCACCAAAGAGGTGGAACAGCCTACCATCGTATATTAGACTTGCCCCAACTTTAAGTTATTTGAATGTTTTACTCCTTCCTTCATCTTATGCGAGTGTAGAGGGTTGAGCCGTGTCCATTTCATTCTGTCCTTGTCTGTTTTTATGATTGCTAGGATTTTTGAGCTATATTTGATTATTTTTGATGGTATTGAAGGTTGTACAGCACTTTGTTACAATGCTCTGTTGTTTAAATAGTGCTTTATAAATAAATTGAAACTGAACTAAAGCCCCCACAGGACGGTGTATTTCCCCAAGGTATTCAATCAATTTCCATACGGGCAAGTCCTTGCAGGCCATCCCCGGGGTGTCAGACTGGGTTCTGGGATAATATCACTAGGTTACACACTTCACTTTGCTTGCCGGCCCCCGCTGTTTCACGGGGTGATTCCCACCCGGGTGCAGGGCGCAGATGCACATGTTCTACGCACCGATGTGAAAAATGTACTGGGAACAAGAGCCATAGAACCGGTACCAGTTCCCCCATATCGAACGGAGTCGGGCTTCTACAGCCTCTAATTCCTCGTGCCCAAAAAGGATGGCGATCTCCGTCCCATCCTCGATCTCAGATATCTGAACCGCGTCCTGATGAAACGGCCGATCATAATGATAACCCTGAAGAAGATCATCTGGCAAATATGCCCATGGCACTGGTTCTTCTCCCTGGATCTGAAAGACGCCTACTTCGACATCCAGATAGCCCCCCATCACATATCAATACAGGACCCTTCCGCTTGGGCTGTCCCTTGCTCCTCGCACTTTTTCCACAAAGTCCAAGGACGGGGCAGGGAATCCATGTTCTGAACTACCTTGATAACTGGCTCATTCTAGCACAGTCAGAGGACAAGCTACGGTCCAACAGGTCCCTTCTCCTTGGCCTTCTTAGAATGCTTGGGTTCAGGATCCCACATGGGATCTGCCCACAGTGTTGAGAGCTCTGAAAAGCTCTCCCTTTGAGCCTCTGCATTCTGTGGACCTCCATCCCTTAACACCTAAAACCACTCTGCTTCTAGCTCTAGCATCGGTAAAACGTATGAGTGATATGCATGGCGCTCTCTGTGAGCCCCTCCTGTCCTGAATTTGGGCCTGACGGCTCTAGGGTAGTCCTGAAACCAGGGCATGGCTATGTACCTAAGGCGCTTTCTACCCCGTTTAGAGCACAGGTAGTAACACTTACTGCACTGCCCTCCTCCGAGCAGGATAGGGAGCTGAACCTGCTCTGTCCCGTCAGAGCACTGAAGGTTTACATCGAGCGCTCTTCCACTTTCAGGCAGTCGTAACACCTCTTTGTTTGCTTCGGTGGCCGCACCAAAGGGTTCCCAGTCACGAAGCAGAGACTTTCTAAATGAATAATTGATGCTATTTTACTAGCATATTCTTCCTTTGGCCTTCAATGCCCCACGGCAGTTAGAGCCCACTCTACTAGAGGAGTCACCTCTTCCTGGGTGTGGTCCAGCGGATTGTCGTTAGCTGAAATTTGTGCGGCCTGCTGGGCTTTGCCTTACACACTTACCAGATTGTATAGTCTGGATGTCCCAGCCTTACAGGCTCGGGTCCTTTTTGCTTGACGGGCTCACTTATGTCGCCAGCATGGCGTTTGCCTTGAAACTGCACTTGCACCAAGCAACACTGTTCATTCAGGAAGATTAACAAGACTGGACCACGTCTAAGCTTGGCCCTATCCGCTCCCAATGGGCTCCCCTGCTCCATACTTGACCCACAGGCTTTAGGGTAGGCTGGTTTAAATTGTTCCTCTTTTAGCACGGGGGATTATACTGGCTTCCCATAGCGTCCTGCTTTGAAGTACAGGTTAAGTATCGATGGGGAACGTACTCGGTTAACAAATTAACCTTGGTTCCATGAGAATCTGGAACGAGTACTGCTTTCCTGTCCGTGGTTACAAGCTGCAGCTGATTGTCGTCAAAGTAATCTGAGGACCCTAGGGGGATGTGCCTGCTTATATAGGCATTTACTTTGTACGAACCAAAGGCTGTCCAGATTTCACTGCGTTATTTAATAGCTTCTGTCATCGGGGTAAAATTTGTTTCCCCCATGGCGTCCTGCTATGCAATCCTCGTTCCCGTACCGAGTACGGTTGCTTTATAGATTTTATAAAGGCCTTTGATTCAGTTTGGCACAACAGGCTCTTTCTTAAACTCAGCCAGAGTGGAGTGTATTATGGTATAAGAAAAATACTATTTCAGTTTAACCTCCCTTTTAAACTGTGGCTGAAAATCTTTGATGGGGTCATCTAACCCATTTTTCTGTATGCTAGTGAAATCTGGGGTGTCCAGTGGAAATTTTCCAGTTTGAGTTTTGCAAAAACATCATAGGAATTCACAGGGATGACTAAAATCTGGGTTGTAGAGCAGAACTTGGAAGGTTCTCTCTTCTGTCTGAAATCCAAAAGAGGTAATCTGGTAGTTCTGGTTTCACTAAGGTGATAGTATACCAGACAAGTACCATCACAGTGCTTCCAGACATAATACAGCACATCCAGAGAGCGACCCTTAGCTACACTTTCGGAACAAACATCAGCTGAACTCATCAGATCAGTTCAGACAGGCCAAACTCAGACATATTTTAAACACAAATCAAGAAAAATATCTTCATCACTCGCAAAATAAGATAAATGACGTAAACAAATAAACTTGCTTCCAGAAAATAAAACTGACTGTAAATTGGCACCATACCTAATAAAACTGAAAATTACAGGCAGAGCAAGATTGTGTCAAAATATCACCTGTGTGAACACAGTCTGTGTATAGAGACAGGTCGACACAGAAAGTACTGGATATTCAGAGATAATAGATTGTGTTCAAACTGCACTGAGGGTGTTTTAGATGATGAACTTCACTTTCTCACTCAATAGTACTCAATCACTCACTCAACTTTATTTATATAGCGCTTTTTACAATTTTATTGTTACAAAGCTGCTGTACATGAGACACATTGAATACAAGAAAAACAACTAAAGGCATATACCTGTAAAAACGAGAAAAAGGTGAAAAAAACAAAAGACAGACATACAAATGCTCCACACAGCATATAGTAAATATCAATCCATTAGACAAAATAACTGTGCAGTATGTTCAGTTTCCTGAATTCCGTAGAGTGAATAATGTAGAAAAACTATCATATCTTTAGGAGAAATGGTTGAATGTATTGATTTGTCAGCACAATACTTGTTCTTTTGTCATAACATGATAGATAAAAACTCAATCGTATCAATACAACTATAAGTTTGGGTCCTTATTCATGTTTTTTTATATTATATATTGTTGCAATGTATTTTTCTTGTGTAATAATGTACTAAAGTTCATACTATTTTTACTCAATGCTTTGGCAATATTTGTATTACTCCACATTCATGCCAATAAAGCTCATTCGAATTTGAGAGAGAGAGAGAGAGACTATTCAGAAGGGATTCACTCCTCAGGGGCCATTATGAAAATATGAAGTACTCTGACTGAGCCCTAGACAAGGATTAATCATTTTAAATGCCACTGAAATTAAAAGGCCTCTAACAATAATTACTTCTGCTTGCTTTTGCCACCCACACTTCCCAAGACTTAACCTGTGGTCAAAGGAGGCATAAGGATGTGTACAACCAATCATTGAAGCTGAAGCCAAAATCTCTGTTCTCTTTTTCCTTGTATGCTCTGTCCTTTTCTTCCAGTTTTAATTGATATTCTGGCCGCTTTTCATCATCCTCCTGGGTTCAACCTTTCAGAAGCAAAACTTGACAGTGATATTTCAATCAAGATCTTGCCAGAGGTAACTGTTCTGCTGCAGTGTTTATGAAATCACTGATATTAGCCTTTGGTTGTTGAGGGTAAGTTTTGTTTAGTGCTGCAGGCACCATATATGTTAAGATAGCCCCCCCCCAATTTCAGTTTAGTGGCTGACTGATCTGGAATTTTCATTGGTGATTATTTAATTATTACATTTGGTCCATCTTTTCCTAAGTCTGTGGTTACATCTGTGCTCACATAATTGTTATTTCAAGATGGAAAATCAGGTCCTAATTAATTATGAGATGTTAGAGGTTGTTGTTCACTGTCTTGTTAAAGAATATACAGCAAGTTCTGTCCTGTTAAGAATGGATACATATCCATGTTTGAGTTGTTTTTGTGTTAAGTTTTGTTTAGTAGAACATGCACTTGATATGATCATTTTTATCAGGGTGTGTTGTTAGACAGTGAGGATTTTTTTATGGCAAGGTGTCTGCGTGTCATGCTTCACTGAGCTGTGACACAAGGGTGCCATTCAGATCAAAACCCTGTGATGAGACTGTAAACACATTGGGTTTGCATACTATCTTTTCATATAATTTCCTAATCGGATTGTGAATGAATATCACTCAAACAGTTGTGAATACCTTTTCTCACCATGACTGTGATACATGGGACCAGAGTTTCACAGATAATTATGTTGTCATCATCTTTAATATTTTAGATTATTTTAAAGGTCAGTTACTGCATGCGTTAGGTTAGCATCCATTGATATTACACATGACATTTAAATTCAAAACCTTTGCTGTAATCAGAGTAATGCAAACATATAAACTGTGTCTTTCCACTTGAAAAGCAGCAGTGGCATGAAAAACTTTATCATTTTTAGTATTGAATATAGTTTACATATAGTTTACAAAAAATATTTCCTGGAAAACCAAATAATACTTGAAACAATAATCACAAATATTGGGACACAATGTCTGTAAGTACAGAAGCGTTGGTTTTTATCTTTAAATATGACAATAAGTTATTTTCTATGTAGAATGAGCTTTTCAATAGGTATTATGTCCAATGTATTTTCTTCTTATCCCCTTTGTCAATGGTAAGTGTAACCCTAAAAAAAAACATTACTGGTTGTTGGTTCACTCTCTAGCTCTCTTACACAGAGATAGGACAAATAAGTGGTGATTCTCCTTAGTCTGGCTCAGAGATCCATGGCTGTGAAATGGTGGGAGAAATGGGGATTTAGCGAGACGGGTTAGCACAATAACATTGTCTGGGATACAGCCCTCCGACTCACCTGACTTCAGTAAAAAGCCTCGTGAGGATTTCCTGTCAAACAGGGGATTTTTTCCCCTTAACTTCTCCTTAAGTGTCTAGACAGTGGTTGTCTTGCTTCGATGGTTCCCTTGGACAGAGGCCAAATCTCCTGTCTTGATAAGAAATCCGTGTTATCAGAGCCTCAGAAGGGAGAACCAACCCCAAGCGAGTGTCACTCAGGTGGGAATGTGTGATGATTGAGGTTTCCTCGCTCCTTTCTCATAAGAGTGGCCTTGACCAGGGCCATATTACAGTTGCTACTGGACACATTTTCCTGCTCATCAAAATGCAGCGTCCAGGGTTCCAGTGATGCACAGTGGAGAGAGACCCTGCAGCATTTTTACATTTACATTTAGGCATTTGGCCGACGCTTTTAAAGGGGTCGTTTGAAGGGATTTCATGTTCTGCTTTTGATTAAGTGTGTTATTTAACCGTTTGTGCATGTACTGTAATACTGACCTTCAAAGTCACAAAACCAAAAGTTATGCACAAAATGATTTGCTTCAACTAAAGGAGAAGTCTGATCCAGACCTGCCTAAAATGCCTGGATCAATCACGCCCCCACATTTCTACATTAGTGTGGTAAAGTTTGTATGATGCTGCCCGAATATACATGCAAAGAAGAAGGGTCACACTTCAGTATAGGGGAAAATTCTCGCTATTAACAAACCATTAACTACGACTTTTTCCCCAATAAACTTGTTGCTAATTAATAGTTAGTAAGGTAGTTATAGGGAGCATAAGGTAGGATAAGGGATGTAGAATAACGTCATGCAGAATATGTGCTTTATCAGTACTAATAAACAGCCAATATGCCAATAATAGGCATGCTAACAACAACTAGTTAATAGTGAGAATTGCCCCCTATACTGAAGTGTTACCAAAAGAAGTCTTCAGCTTAAGTTATTGCTGCCATGGTGCTGGAGCTGCCATATCAAAGCGGAAATGCATAAGACAAGATAAAACCATACCTCTGTAAAGCGTCGATCTGTTGGTTTTATGATTCTCACTAGGTTTAAAGCCAAAATGTATACTATTTATGCAATTATGTAAATTCATGTGTGCTACTTATTATACCCGGCCCATGCGAAGCCGCTAATAGTGGGTGGTGAGGCACAATGATGATTGTTCCTGGATGAGATTTGCTAATTTTCGGCTTTCACATCCTGTCTGGCTTGCTTTTGAACTGTGCTTGCATATTCGTTATGATCTGCTAATTTGATTATTTAATCTGATACTGATTCTTGTTTTTGATTGATATTTTCAAGAAATCACATCCTTTGTCGTATACTGTATCATGAGATGCTGTTTACGGCATATTTTATGTCAGGGTTGGCACAGTTTAAGAAAATGACTATCAAGGCTTTCATAACATAAACACTGAAGGCAATGTTTGTGAGGGTATGAACTCTTGTGTTGTACTTGGTTTAGTGTTACACAAGCAACTTCTTGTCCAAACACAGTATGTAGGGTGAGTTGAAAGGGTAAAGCAGCAGGATGGACACAAAACTGTGTGCATTACGTAACTGGACAGCGAATAATATGTGACAAAAGTCACAAAGCTGCTGTCTCCTCCTGGCCATTACAATAGACTACCCAGTGAGGTCTGAAGGTACATATATTCCCTTGACACAGGCCACAAGGGTAATACATCACCCATTCAGACTATTTGTGGGTTTATGTTCATCTTTGCTGGATATTGTCTGTTTTGAAAAAGTCTGAGGTCTATGAAGTAAACATCAATCCCTGAATTGTGCACGGTTCCTTGTTTGAAGTCTATTGTGGCTTAATTCCCCAGCCAGGTAACAGAAGAATGCCCCTTTTTTGCTGGGCATAGTTGATCCACAATATTGGCCACTGGTCCTTAATTCCTCTCTATGCAAGGTAACTCTCCAGCTCCAAGTCATTCAGAGTCCTTTCTCTACATCTTGAAAGGACAGTCTGTGTTGTGAAATGAAAAGGATTCAATAGATGTGAATGATTTATTCAAGGGGAGGCATCAACACTTTGGTATGAGAAGCAAAGGGCTATTCTTTCCTGAAGGACATACGCTTGTTTGCAGTAGCACAATAGAAGAAGATTCTATGCCAGTTTAAATCTGTTCCCATTTTTCTACTTTTCACATATACAAATGAATTGATGATAAATTGTTTTAGCATATAAAAGTTTTGTCCCAGAAATTTTATGCAACAGGTCAAAATCTTTACACCTCATGTTAGTTTTCCTGTGGCTCTTAGTTTGGCACTTGCAATGTCAAGGTCATAGGTTTGATTCCAGGGGATTGCACATGGTGAGAATCAAAATGTATAAGACAATAAATTTAAATAACTTCGGATTAAAGTGTCTGCCAAAGGCATGGATGTAAATCTGTTTTGTTGCTATGGGTGTGGCTCATCGATTTATGAAGCTCCTGGGAGACTGATTGTTTGCCTGAGTTAAATGAGCACATCCACTTTCTATGATATTTTGCTGCAAAGATATCCACCTGATTCTTCAATAATGGCAGTCCATGGGAATCTTAAATTTATTAAATTTATTTTGTTTAATTTCAACTGAACATAATTCATTTGTGTTGAGACTATCAACTTGAATTGCTTCAGTATATCACTTTTTAAATAAATATCTTTATTTTTATCAAGAGTAATGTATAGTGCGATCAGGGAACACCAGAGAGTTCCCTTCATGAGCATTTGCAGACTATTTGTTTACTGAGTAAAGCTGCATGGTAAAAATGTGAAAACCCGCTTGTCCCCTAATTTAGGAAAATCTATACTCTTCACCACTTTGCATAAACCCCCAAAACAGAAAATCTTCTGCATTTCAACATTACAGAACCACACACGTTATAAGTTAGTGCTTATCTTTCATTATGCAAAAACACATAAAATAACTATTTTAACAATAACTATACAAATCTAGTCAGGAAAGCAATGCATGAAGGGAACTCAGACCTGTTCAAAGTTTCAGTAAGTTATTGAAATGTATTCATATTTTTACAACACAAATAGATCACATTAGGTCAAAATAAGGTTAGTAATACATATTAAAATTGCTTTTAAAAAGAAACCAATACAAATGTCTTATATTAACTACATTGCTTAAGTAAAACAAACAACCCTAAGGAATTTTTTGAGTGTGGGTAGAACATAGGAAGTATATTTAATCTCCTGGAGCCTCATTTATAACCGTTGCATTCGCACGAAACATGCTCTGAAAGATGCGTACGCCACTTCCCAAGCAAAAGATCGGATTTCTAAAAACAAACCTGGACACAAACTCTGACCCACAGTTTGGCAATACCAATGGTGAGTTAGTGAACTCAAGATAGATTGCAGAAAGTAAGTGTGATAAAAGCGATTATAAGCGTTAATGCATCACACACATTTAATTTAACCATAAAGATCAACATTATCTCGAAGATTAAATCTTCAGAGTTATTTGCACTAGTATTGAGTGATACTTGTTTCATACACCTTCTTGTGAAGTCATATCTCAATTATCAAATAAAAATTTGATCTAAATATTTTTTCACGCTGTCTCACCATCATACTATGAGTGCATGAGAAGGAGATGATCTGACTGCATGGATTACTGCAGAATACAGTCTAAATAAACACTCTCACATGTCTGGAAATACAGCCATTAAGCTCTCGGACAATCGTTTCTCTTTATGTCCTCGTTATCAATCCTAGCTATATTCATAACAGAAACGGAATGAAGAAACATTCGTCTTTTACAATTATGTCTTCAAATCTGATCTCAGGTGAAGGACACCGCTAATTATTGATGTGATTTTAATGAGGTGTTAATGATCAGTCTAAATGCTGTATGCATTTAAATGCTGCAGAGAACTTCTTTGGCTTTAACATATTTATATAACATTAATTATTAATAATTATAACAATTATCAATTAGTGAATCTCATGTGTGGCCATACGCAATTTAGGGCTTTCGGGCGCATGTACACAATTAGTAAGGATCCTACGCACATTTTTATAAATGAGACCCCAGATGATTGCTGGCAGGTGTGGGGATTGCAGATGCATGACAGGCACGGTAGCGTGGAGAATCTTGGGAAATATAGTCCAGGGGCAAAACACAGGGAAACAGGCATGGAAACACACAAGAACGTGACAGAAGACATTTCACCTCTGAGTTGTTTAACGTGAGACCGGCTGTTGCAAATTGTTCCAGTTGCACTGCTAAATAAGTCATATATGTTAAACAGAGTTGGACTCAAGTGCATCCCTGTCTTTTTCTATTCTTTTTTCTTTTTGTTCTGAATTTTGTAACATTAAAAATCTATTTAAAATCCATTTAAATTACATTTAAAATCAACAAAACGTGCATCGATTTAGCTTTTTTTTTATGATGAAGGTGTTGATCCCTAATGACTATTGTATGTAGTGTATAGATGTGGTAGGGGGTGCAATGATTTGGTAGAACTAATAAGATATTTTGTTTGGTAAGGAAGACCTGAATTTGAGGATTCAGGAAACTAAAGAAAGTCTTCCCAAGATTACTGTTCACAGAAATGCCTCGGTAGTTATTGGGGTCAAATGTTTCTCCAGTTTTGTGTAGTGGCTGTATTTAACATGTATTCCAAATTTCAGCAGAATCCTTATTTCGGTCCCCATTGAACATACCTGCAACTGTTAAACTAATCACTGCCATTATGATAGGTTCATTGAACCTCCAAACTCACCTCAAATCACTCAGGAAATGGAGCCTATTTTTTAGGTTGTCTACAGTTGAACAAGGGAGACAAAAGATGCTGCTCTTTATTTGCCTGTAAGCCTTTTAACCAGTGTTGCTACAGCCTGCATTTAACTGATAGAGTAACTCGTAGCTTTTGCCAGGGCTCATTTTTGGCTATATAATAGTGTCTGAAGATCCCTCTCAGCCCATTGTGGTGAACAGGGATACATTATGATAATTTAGAGAGAAAAAAACTGAAATGTCCCAGTGGGCTTTAATCTTTCTTCATTATTTCCCCATTATGGATAAATGCTCTCTGAAGACCTCTTTCCAGCTATAAATGAAACACTTTGACTCCTTCTTTATCCCTCGTTTTCTTACCTGTGCACCTTTCACCCTGCGCTTTCATCTTTTACTTTTCGATATTTTGGGAACTGAGGGGGCTGTGTGAATTCCACTTGCAGATAGAAGGATAATTGAGTTGATAAACACAAAGGTTGAATGGAGTTAAGTGTTAAGACAGCAGGGAGAAGTTTTGTCCTCTAATACTGGTGATATATTACCACATGCATTGAGACTGACCAGCAAGCCATGGAATATTAGCGATGGCTACACATGCCCTGTATACTTAAAAAAAAGATAATTAGCACATTGCATAGTTAAAATGTTTAACGATGAGTACAAAGCCTACAAAAACAAGAAAAAAATATAGAAATATGTACTTGTTTACATAAAAGGGAGAACATTTATTATCTCAATTGCATTTGCAAGCACAACAGAACATTATGTACACATATTGACATATACTTTACATGAACAAGCTTCAGCTGGGTCAAACTGCTCAATCAGGAAACATCAGCTACAGTAGAGACACGTTTTATTCAATTTTATATAATTTTTTTCTGGGGCATTTTATTCATATTAAGAATGTCAAGTTTGACAGCATCGATCGTAGCAGCAGCACTGTCACTTCACAGAACACACGACACACACCGGCAAACTGATTTTGTAATTTTTGAAGCGTGTAGATTACTTTTTGTTTTGCAAAGTTATCATCATGTGGCGAACACAGTAGATAAGACGTGTTTAGAGGCTAAAATTTTCGCGAAGTTTCGCGCTCAGGCTCACCTTGTTCGGCTGATTAAGACGGGGACGTGGGACGTGGGGGAAGGAGGACGTGGGTGTGCAGCAGCCGCTGATTCTGTGTTCATAATTCAGTAATTATTTTACTAAGATAGCTAGATAAAAGCAGGTCATGTAGCAACAAAAATAAGTTTTGGAATACAGGATTAGGTCAAGCTACCTTTCTTTTTGAAAAACTGTGTGACATACTGTCGACTTTGGCGTTCTCTGTCTTCTCTTTCCTTCTTTTCTTAACGTTTTTGATGCCCTGACTTTTCATGTGACATGTCTGCGTGTGTCACTGTCTGCGCTGCATCATAACAAGTCCAATTAACAAAAGACGCTACACTATTGATCGTAGCTCGGACAGCGCAGGGGCCCGTTTCAATAAGGAAGTTCAACCAACACTGAGTTAAAATCTGAACTCTGAGTTGATTTACTCAGAGAATCGCTACTCTGAGTTTTCAGTTTCAGAGCAGCTGATTTGATTTAGTTCAATCAACCCTGAGTAAGTTCACTCTAGGTTACGCGCGTGCAGCATGGCACTGAAAAGCCATAATCAATTGAGTGAAGATAGCACGATTCACCATGGCAACGTCACATGACAAAAAGCGCTCTGTTCATTTCTAGCCAATCGAATTGAAGGTACTGTTACAAGCGTACAGTGAATATGAGCTCATATTTAGAAAAAAATGCAACACAGCCGCAGAAGCAAAAGAAAGAGAGTTGGCGTGGGAGAAAATTGCTTCACGTGTTAATGCGCAAGTTTGTCAATAACTTTTATATTTATCTTGTTGAAACTGTGAAAATGCGAATTATATTTAACTCTCTCGCTCTCATGTAGGTGCTTTCCTTCTGCAATAAAAAGATCTTAGCAGCAGCTGAATATGAAATATACGACGGTGTCGTAAAAAAAAAAAAAAAGATTTCGAGAATAAAGTCGAAATGTTCCGAGAATAAAGTCGAAATATTTTGAGAAAAATCACAGAATTGCTAGAAACAATGGCTGTGGAGGATTTCGTTGAATCCTACTTTAGATTATGATTTAGCAATAAGGAAATTCTTTGTCTTTTGGCGCATCATCACGGAGTTATAATTAGTAAAAGAACACTGCAGCGATCATGTAGGAAACTGAATTTATTCAGAAGAAAAAATCTGACACGAACTACGAATTAACTCACTGATTCAGATTACGTGCTCAAACATAACTTCAACTCTTAAACTACAACCTTCACAAAAGTAAAATTACGACGAGTTTATTCTCGTAATATTTCGACTTTAATCTCGTAACATTTCGACTTTATTCTCGTAACATTTTGACTTTATTCTCGTAACATTTTGACTTTAATCTCGTAACATTTAGACTTTATTCTCGAAATATTTCGACTTTAATCTCGTAACATTTCGACTTTATTCTCGTAACATTTTGACTTTATTCTCGTAACATTTAGACTTTATTCTCGTAACATTTCGACTTTAATCTCGTAACATTTAGACTTTATTCTCGAAATATTTCGACTTTAATCTCGTAACATTTCGACTTTATTCTCGTAATATTTCGACTTTAATCTCGTAACATTTCGACTTTATTCTCGTAACATTTCGACTTTAATCTCGTAACATTTCGACTTTATTCTCGTAACATTTTGACTTTATTCTCGTAACATTTCGACTTTATTCTCGTAACATTTCGACTTTATTCTCGTAATCTTGAATTTATGTTATTTTTAACGTGGCACTAAAACGCCATGGTAGAAATACAATAATATCATTCATTCAGGAAAGTTTAAAGAAATAAAATGCTCTTGCTAGTAGGATGTCTGATTGGGAAATGTTAAATGTACTTCTTAAACTGGCCTTAAAAGTTAAGATAAAACGTCCAAACGGGGCCTCACAATTCTCTCCCGACATGAATATAATTCTCTGCGAATTAATGCAGCTTCCTCTTCTATGGGTTCCTGAATAAACGAACATGCCATTTTAAGTTCTGTGTGACTAAATAGAGCGCGATAAGGAACATGAATCAATAAACAAATGATGTATGTAATTTCAACACCGCTCGCGCTTCGAAAAGGAGGCGGAGATTGTAACAAACCCTGGGTTTGCGGAATAAAACCTGCTCCCGACCAGGTTAGGTTCACGGAGTAGGTTACTCTGGTTACTCACTCGGAGTATAAGATACCTCGATTTCTGAAATGGGCTTGACTTACTCCGCGGTCGCGGGTCTGACATACCTCGCGTTCTGAAACCAAAAACCCTGAGTATTCCGTTTTCTGGGGTTGACTTACTCTGAGTTTGCACTTACCCTGCTTTCTGAAACGGGCCCCAGGTGGAATGAACCATTGTGAGGGAGCAGGGAGGGGTGTGACTGAAACAGTAAATACATTATTTGTTTTTTAAATATTAAATCTATCGTCAAAACGGACAAAATACACATTTAGTGCACGAGGGCCCCTAGCACATTTAATGTATGTATAAAAAAGAAAAGAAATAGGAAAATAAAAAGGGGGTCTGCTCATCTGGGCCCTAAATCAGGCTGGGCCCTTAGAATCGTCCTAACCTTCCACCCCTTTACGGCGCCCATGGCTACACAGTACGGAAACGGCACTGGTTAAGGTTCTCAATGATCTTCTCCTAGCCGCTGATTCTGGTGTTCATAGCACTTTTCTTCTGTTAGACCTCAGCTCAGCCTTTGACACGGGCACTGCTTTTGATTGGCAAAAAGCAATGTGTCATATACCAGAAACACAAATCATCCATCAAATACATCAGTTCTGATGTCCCTCAGGGATAGGTCCTGGGCCCACTTCTTTATGCTATTTATATGCTTCCAATTTGTCCAAAAATTTAACGCCACAGGCTTAATTTTCACTGTTATCCAGATGACATTCATATTTATTTTAACACTCCTTCCACCTCTGTGTTTCCTCCACCTGCACCAACCTCCTGTATTAAAGAACTCATGCTTTTGTTGGAGGCAAACCACCTTAAATTTAAGTGTGGGCAAACTGAGAATTCTTATTTGTTCCAAAGTTGAAACTTCAAAACTGACTGGTCAACTGATTTGGGTGCCGATTTGATTATGCCCCCAACTACTGTTCGAAATCTTGGTGTACTCTTCGATTCTACTATTGAATTTCATGATCACATAGGCAAAGTGGTAAAGATGGCTTCTTCCCACCTTTGTAATATTTCTCGTATTCGATCCTCTCTCAGTCAGCAGCAAGCTGAAACTGTTGTACATGCTTCAGTCACATCTCAATTAGATAACTGTAATTTACTTCTTTGTGGCCTTATAAAAATATCAAACAAAACATTTTTTACTAAACCCTGCTGCTCGTCTGATCGCCAAATCATGAAAGAATGATCACATTATCCAAATCCTCTTTGACCTTCATTGGCTTCGGTTTCCTTGCATATAAACTTCAAGGTATAAATCCTCACGTATAAAGCTCTTCACAACCTTGGTCCCTCATATCTAACTTACTGGTTCCAGCATTATGTTCCTGCTCGTTCTTTACGATCTTCTATATCGTTTGGTGACAATGGGAACTTGTTTAATCAGTGTTGCATCTCCCAGGTTCTGGAATGCTTTTCCACAAGACATCCCTATAGCGCCTTTATAATAATAATAAAACATTTTATTTTAAATGTGCTTTTCAAACACCCAAAGCGCTACAGACAAAACAATACAAAAATTAGATAAAAGAAGTATATTAAGAAAATAATAAACAAACAAAGATAATCATATGACAAGGTTAAAATAAAATACTTCTCATAAAAGTAAACATAAGCTAGTTTAAAAAGATAAGTTTTTAATTATTTCCTGACAAAGACTACTCTGGGTGTATTTCACTGTGAGTGAATGGAAGAGCGTTACATAACCTGGGTGCAACGACAGAGAAGGCTCTTTCTCCAATAGATTTTAATCTACAGGGAGGTTGCTGAACGGTTAAGGAGTAAGCAGACCGAAGGTAAAGAGAAGGCTTATGTAAGGAAACTCGTAACAAAGGTAACAAATGCATGGGTGAGCCTTTCGGCATCAGGTAGAGTAAGATAGGGACTAATTTTTACAATATTCCTTAGGTGATGAAATGCAGATCTTGTGATAGCCTTCATATGATAGTCAAGTGTCAGATGAGTGTCAAAAATCACACCAAGGTTGTGTGCTTGAACAGATGGTACAACAACACTATCATCCATAGTCAGTTTGAAATTTGGACTTTTGTAAATAGCTGTTGGTGTGCCGATAAGAAGAACCTCTGTCTGAGAGCAATTTTATTTGAGAAAATTTTGGTGCATCCACGTTTGTATTTCCTGCACACACTCCAAAAGGATTGTGGAGGTGGCAGCAAGGTCAGATCTAGAGCTGATGTAGATTTGGGTATCATCAGCATCAAAGTTATACCCCAATCCATATTTCCTAATAATATGCCCTAAAGGAAGCATATAGATTGATAGACATATACATTTTCCATAAAGAAACTAAGAAACTTGTTACATTCCTGCTCAGAGGAACAGATTGGGGGCTTAGTTGGTACAAGGATCTTGTTGATCATCTTAAAAATACTATTGTGGTTTTAAGCACCATCACTAATAATAGACGAGTAGTATCTTGTTCTAGTTGCTTTTAATGCTTCAATATATAATGTTCATCATACATAAGCTTATTGCCGTTCAAGCTGCCTACTTTTTGCCTTAAGAGCGACGATTTAGTAAATTCAAACAACACATTCTCTTCTAGGGGCTAACATGTCTTAACTAGTAGAATTATAGAATTTTAGAGTAGAATTGTAGTGATCAACAGATTTGACTGTCGAGTGCTCTGAGATCAGACAAGAAAGACTATCGTAGAATCTGAGGATGCAAAAAATCGAAATATTGAACAATCGCATTTAAAGTTGTCCATCAGACGTGCTGTTGCAGCCCATTATGGAGCTAATAGAGATAATTCCTTAGTAAAACAGATGTACAGATGTGCAAAGCCAGTTTCACATAAAACCTAATTTACAAGCACAAAGTGTATATATACATTCACAAAAAACTGTTTACATGCTGAAATAAAATTATATTCTCATAAAATACGTTTCACAAATGCTCAATACAATTCACATACGTACAACTGTGCAAAAATATTTGGAAATTAAAAAAATGTACGTATTTATCATGGAATGTGAATGTGCAAAAAAACGTGTGTGAATTGCTTTGGATTTGTGTGTATGTATTTTGAGACTCTCCTTGCAATGCTCCCCCTCCTACTTGAGTTGTAATATTCTTTAGCCAATCAGATTCAAATCAAGGATCAGTAGTGTTCAGAGCTAAAGGTCAATTTCGCTTCGCTTCTCTACTCTCTGAGCTGTGATGCTGTATTAAAACAGAAATACAGCTAAACACACAATAAATCTGTTCTTATTGACTTTTCAAAGAAGTATGAAATAGCGAATAAAGTTGACCACTTAGAACTACATAACCAGCAGTATTTTATATATATTTATAGACAAGCTATTTTCACGATCATATTTCCATACAATGTATGTTTTAAATGAACAAGTGCAAGAATGACAATAAACGATTAGTTCTTGGAAACATTGTTTTGTATGAGTGCAAACTAATTACGCATCAATGTGGTCTGATCTGAATGTGCTGCTGCTTCCTGCTGTTCGATGAACAGAGTAGACAGTACAAATGCAGTCCTGCCAAATGGAAGAGCAAACCCCAAACAGATTTGAAGCTAAGGTGTATTCAGGTGGTCACTAGATTTGTCACTAGGCGCTTTTTGGAAAATAACTTGATAAAAGGGTCTGAAAAGTCACTTAGTTGGCTACACAGGAAGTGAGTCAAACTGCCAAATGGTGCACAGAGACGTTTTCCTTGAGGCCTGGCCTCACACACAAATCCAAGGTGATTCTCACACGTGAGTGACAATTTGCAGATTCACATTCCATGATAAACATAAATTTTAAACTTTCTAAATATTTGTGGATAGTTGCACATCTCTGAATCGTGTTTGTGAAATGTATTTTAAGAGAAAATGATTTTATTTTACGTAGGTGAATTGTATTTTTGCGAATGTTTATATACACTTGCACGTGAAATGGGTTTTATGCATGTGATACTGGCTTTGCATGTGTTTAACATGTGAATTATTAATGAGACTAAGATTGCTCCATATGCCATTGCTATGGAGAAACAGGTTTGTTTTAATGCTTTCTATTGGCTCATTACTGTAATGACATTGTGGAGAGTAGATGAACGCAAAAGCTTTACAGATACCAAACTTGAGTGGGTAATTCCCAAAGAGTGGGCAGCAGCGAACAAAGTTTGTAGGCGTGTTTCTGGCCATTTTTGTTTGCTATTTTAATATGCATCCACTCAAATTGTTGGTAGGAAATTTAAAAAATGTCGTCATGGAACATGATCTTTACATAATATCATAATGATTTTTTGGCAGAAAAGAAAAAAAATGCTTTTATTATTTGTAATATACAGTTTATTGTTTGCTTTTGTTATGAGTATACCCACTTGTAGGTGTGGAATTAATTGCCTTTTTTTTTTCTTTAAGTATCGGCAAACAAAAGAAAGGTATCTTTCATCTTGTATTGTGTGAACAAGTTGTGGGTTGCACAGTGAAATAGGATACGATGGTCACACAAAGTCATTCTACTATTGTGGTGAATGACAAAGAAATTAATGACTAGCCATGACAATATTTTGATATATTGTCATTTTGGTATCTAAATTAAACATACTGTTAATTTCATTCAAGCAATGACAAGGAAAACTTACTCTCTAATAAAAAAACAATTGCATTCTCCCCCCTATTTCCAGACAAATATTTTGGCAGGGCTAGGAAGAGATTATACCTATCTAATTGGGTCCTAGAATAAAATGTTTAAAACTGTTTTGTAGCCTCCAAGTTGTTTCCAACAGTAGCAACTACAAAATGTTTAATTGTAATAGTTTATTAACTGAGGAATTTGCCTCGTTTGGAAATGTTTGTGGCTCAGCAATAATATATTTAATTTCTAACAACGATCAATCTACTGTTGTGTATTTATTTGTCAAGTCCAATTGTGCCAATCAACCCAGATATAAATGGAATAAAAACCTTTTTATGCCTGGAAAACTGGATAACAAAGAACAAATCCAACCAGCTCATCTGGAAAAGGAGAAAATATGAATACCATCGGTAAATAAAAATAAGTAAAGCCCAGAAATTATTAAAGCAGAATGATATGAAGCAAGTCTAGGATGCAAAGAGAGGGAGAGAGAGAGAAACAACGAGAAAAAAAAACAGTTATTTGGATTAAACATACATTGCAAGAGAATAATCTAAATTCTCGGTTGCTAATCTCTTGCTCGAAGCGGCGCTCTGTTAAACCTTGGTTTAGGATGACAGGTCCCCCACCTGGACAAGCTTGGACTATGTCTCTGCACCGTCTCGTTTCTGCAGGAACAGTGAGCCACAGACAGCTAATCATGTCCGGAACCAAAGGCACCTGCCCTATCTGCCTCTACATTTGGTGAGGAATCTTTAAAGAGCCTAAACCTTACTTTCATGATTCTCTTTTATTCACGGTAAGTGCTTATCGAAACCGAGCTTATGCCACTGCCCCATGTTCCTTCCCACAAGCTCAGAGAATGCTTGACGTAAGTAGAGCCAATCTGGGTAAATACGAATCTCTCCTTACTGTCACTGTTGGCATATTATGTCCCTGAGGGAACATTCTTTTCATAATATCATAAGCTGCTTAGCGGTGTGCTTCTATTTAAGGGAAACATATTAATAGCTATAAGGAAATCATATTTGAACTGTTCTCTGCAATCAATGTCTTTAGAATTGCTGTTATATTTTGTATAAGAAGGTGCTAATAACTTGGAGGCTCTTAGACTGAGCGATCTAATCCCTTTGTCCGATAAAGACTTGCCACACCGTGAGTGGTAGCCAGATCATGGACAAGGTGCTTCAGAGGGTTAGTTCTTAATATAACATAACACTCCAGCTCTCTGCTCACTGGCATGTTATCTACTGTCTTCTCTATACTTACCAGATACCTGGCAACATGCTGAAGAACCAGCAGTAAATCTCTGTGGTTGCCCATTGAGTACTCTGAATGACTGAATGACTACTGATGTGACCACCAGGATTGTTTCCTGTATAATACTCAAAACTGCTTCTTGTATTTTTCTTGAACAAAATGCTATTCTCGCAAGAGACCAAGAAATATAACAATATACCGCAATGTATCCTCTATTTTGTAAATGATCCCTATTTGCAAGCATTCCAAAGAGATCCCAATCAATTAAAAGCAGTTTATCTAAACACAGCTAATTGTACACACCCTATTGTTTGTTAGCCTGTACATATAGCTTAATGCCATGTTCACTGCAGGTGATACAAAGAGCTTTGTTAGGTTACTTGTCTTCTTGTTTGATGAGACAACCCTTAATGCCAAGGCTTCATAAATAGTATTTAACATAGATAACTACTATGAGAAAGCTTGTTTAGATCTGGTTTGTAAACAGAATACTTTCCATCAAGCTTGATTGTCTAAAATGTATTGTGTACCAGTCATCATTTATACAAAGAGACAAACCGGGATATGCCCTCATTTCTCATTATAATTGGGCTAATTGCTACATTAATGCACTCTAGCGTTGGGCCTAGATCATAGATTTTACAATACTAGTCTGTTGATATGCATATTGTTTCTTTTAACCATTGGTATAGACCAAGTATATGGAAATTTAAATAAATAAATGAAATGGGGAAAATGAAAAACAGATTAAGAATTTAACTAAACATGACGGTGCGCACAATATTTTTGCTACGCGAGACACTGGACAGCACGCAGCCATTCCTTACATTTTAATATATTAAATATAGTTTTATAGTATCTATTAATAGAAGAGGGAAGATGGAGTGATAAAGAAAAAACTTACATTTATTTCACTACACTACCACACGAATCTGAGAAGAGGCAAAAGACCATTCAGTATCTCTACACTTCATTTCATCACTATGGATGCATCCGCTGTGTCTCGCGCAGCTTTGGCATGCAGCAAAACTTGCAAATTTCTTGATTTAACAAAGTTGATGGAATACACAAAAGCAAACTTGTGGATAAGATGTGTCACACCCAACAACCAGCAATTTTAATCCATGATGAGACAAAATAATGCCCAAAACTGAACGAGTTATGACTGATACGTATTAACACATCTAAATCAACATTATTCTGTGCTTTACTACATGTGTAATGCATCAACGTTGTGCTGGCCATTGTTTCACGCTGTTTTATTACGCAAATTTAACCCTGGAGCCAGCTAGAAACCCAGCTACGTTCTGACAACGTCGCCAGTTCGTCTTCATTTGGTCACCGTGACATTACTTTGTGACCACGTTCTGAGGACGTCTTGGAAAAGTTTCATTTCTTAGAATTTTTGTTTACGTTCCAGAAACATCCTAGCCTCATCCTCACATAACTTTGTGAATTAATCCCATGGAGAATGTTGAAGCGACTTGATGTACTAGTCTTCAGATGACCTTAGCACTGGTCAATTGATTAATATATTTGGTCATTTCTGTTTATTATGTTATTGTATGGAAAATTTAGGATCAGAATAAAATCTGTTATAATGTCAAGACGAATGCTATTAATCTTACTTCTGACAGCTATTAAACTGGAGTTTAATTCGATACTACAGTTACAACAATTTATTTTGTGAGCGCGCACTTGATTTGTGCGTGCGCTTTTCCAGCATGAATGCGCCTTCTTTGTTCTGCAACGCTAACAAAAAACGTCCCTTGTACGTCACCGTGTAGGTTGCTTTAAACGTTAAGGGGACGTCGCAGGGGACGTTAACAGGACCTACAAAGGAAATTTTGTCCGGCCCATGGCCGGTCCGGACCGATCCGGTTCGAGGCCTGCTTGGAGCGGAGCGGTGACGTTCGTTCCGGTAACATTGGTGCTGTGACCCGGATTGGAATTGACGTTTAGGGGGGTGAATGTAACAGAGACAAGCTAGTGAAGTCCTGTGCAGTATGTTAACCTCACTCTCCGGCCTCAAGTACGCTCTGGCAACAGACGCTGGAGACTGCGGTCTTTAGCCTCTTCGTAAGAGCGCCCGACTCCCATTCCAGACCAATCCGGTTCGAGGCCCGCTTGGAGCGGTGCAATTCGTTCCGGTTAAACACACTTTCATCATTACGACTTGACTGCTTTTAAGTAAACATAAACAAAGGGATATTTCTCAGCACAATGGAATCCAACGTAATGTTGGGTTTGATGTTTATTATGCGTGTTTAACTTCACTGCGCAGAAAAATCCGCCTATGATATCATAGTCATAAGGGAGCGTATGTTTTTAAATCAGCCCCGCCTACTTCATTATGATAAAGCTAATCGTTATATGCTGCACTATGATATGAATGCATGTTGTAAATTATGCGCCTATCTCAAATTAAATAAAAGAGAAAAATAAATAAATACAACTTTACATTTTAATTTGAATTGTGTTAGAAACCTGTTAATCTTTTTTGGCAAATTCCTTTCCCATTTGCTTCCCAACCTTTTCCCAATTTTCATTTCGCCAGTCTTAATTCTATTTTAGTGAAAATGAAATGTATTGAAACCAATTGCATTTTCTTTTTCAATTTGACAGGGACAAAGCATTGTCAGTGTAAAAATGAAAATGAAATCATTTCATTGTATTTTCATTTTGGCACGTCATGTATAATTGGCACGTCATGTATAATGGATTTTTTAATCTGGTTTAAATTTAATTTTTTCTCATTTCATTTATTTATTTAAATTGGTAGGATTTACCTTCCACACAAGAATGACCATATACCTCTTTTGCTTTATGTAAAAGAGCACCTCAGACATTCTGCTAAACTTCTTCGTTTTTAGAGGGTATTTGCGTTGGAACAGACATAGAATTATGTGTGATTTATGGCTTAATCAGATGATTTGTTTCCTTTTCCGAAATTTGAAGTACACTGCGGTTTTTACAAAAACATACACAGTTGTTTAATTCATTTTTTATTTTTCAGTGAAAAGAATACATATTAAAATGGTTCATGGATAATGTAATAACATTGGATACATTTACATCTGACAGAGCAATTATATTATACATATATTATATAAGTCCTGACCCTGGTGTTTCTAGAGCCAGCCTAGTGTCACAAACAGATATAAATAATAATGCTGAAATCAGGACCATTACTTCAAACCCAGAATTTCTTTCTTCTATTTTGTATAACACTGACATTGAACATGCACTATTTAGAACAAAAAATATGATTTCTTTACACAGGTAAGTTTTATCTGACGGCCTCCTTGATCAGCCACATTTAGAGTTTCTTATGTCATGGGTGGCTGAGTGGTTGTTTGGTAACATACTTGTCTAATCCACCAGGTGGGGCTGAATCACAGTGTTAGGAGGCACATGTAGGAAGGAGTAGAACTAGAGCAGGGGCACAGTTCTTCGAGCTTAGATGAGTGCCTGAATTGTGAGAGTATGTTCCTCTAAGCCTTTGGTTGACAGCAACACAGTACTTTTCTTTAAAGCAATTTCAAACATGTCTTGTTTGACAAGTTTTAAATCCTACTTAACACCCCGTAACAGCCAGAAGTTTACTGTCAGAATTAAAGAGGCAAATTCTCAGAGGGGTAGAAATTATCATTTTCATTTTGTTCTCCTCTGTTCTGCAGAAAGGACATGGCAGGGATGTTTACCTAGGGATAAATACATTAGCCTCCATTTGCAACACAATTCCTTTCATTAACATGAAAGGCTGCCCAAAACAGGTTAACCTTATACTTTAATTGCTGCCATTACTGATGAGGAATTGGGAGATAGGTTCCGTTGTTGCAGATTACAGGATATCTCAGGGGCAAAGCAGATGACTCTGGAGATCAAGCCTAGAGGTCTACATGAGCCCTGTCAGAAATGGAGGTAAAAATTTATAAATTATTTAAGTGGATAGTTCTACCAATTTTTTTTTTTATCATTTACTCAGGTTTTCCCAAATCTGTATAAATTTTGTTTTGTTGTTTTCGAAGATATTCGAAAGAGTGTCAGTAACTAAACAGATCTCATCCCATAGTAAGGAAAAATACTATAGATCTGTTTGGCTACTGACATTCTTCCAAATATTGCCATTTGTGTTCAGCAGAACAGATAACTTTTTACATTTTTGGAACAATCTGAAGGTACGTAAATAATGACAGAATTTTAATTTTTGGTTGAACTATCCTCTAAGTTATTATTTACACTTCAGTATGACTGACTAGACATAGATTTTAGCAGGAGTTATGCACATTTTGTTTATCTGCTTCAAGATGCAAAAACAAATCACTAAAAGTAACAATCTCTACACTGTCTAGGTTGCACTGGTATGCGAGGAAATGCACAGATAAGCACCCTGGAACTTGTCGGTGCTGTGTGAAAGACACTTGTTTTCTGTTTCCAAAGTGAACTACTGCTTAGTCTTCGCAGAACAGAAATATGTTGGGGAAATCTGATACAGAGAAATCAGCCCATCTGAGCATCACCACAAGCGTATGAGGCAATGTTTACTTTGCCCCTGTCCTGTGTTCTTAAAAGAAATATGTCAATAGCCAATGTACCCACTTGTATCCTGCACACTTGCGGAACCTTCCATAGTGACCTCATAGCGGTGAGACAACTCATAATAAGAAAACAATTTTAGTTCCTATTCAGTCTGAATGTTGTTAAAAATGTTTAGTTAAAGTCAATAGCTGCACTACTGAAAAGTGCAGTGGTTGAATTAGTGGACTGTCAGGGAGCTACTGGTGGAAACAGAATGGTTTTGTCAGTAGCACTTGTTTGCCAGGCCTGTGTGTGCCGTTTATTCAACCAGTCTGCATATAAATAACCAGCCCATTCACACCATTTGCGTATAAATTGTGATTTTGCGTGCTTAAATACGCCTTTTTTGCGTGCATATGATACGCCAATTAGCGTGTTTGCATATTAAACAGCAATTTGTCTCATTACCCTGTCCCCAAACCCTAAACCAAAAGTTAGCGTCCTGCATATTATAACCTCTACCCTAACCCAAACCCTAAACCAAACATTATTATTTTAATTATTTCAGTGTTTCCTCTTCATGTACGTTTTAAAATGGCTGCTCTCCACCCAGGTACAAGCAAACATTGGCGTATCATATGCACGCAAAATCGCAATTTGAAGTACGTATTAGACGATAATGCAACAGTGTGTTTTTATACGCAATTGGGTGCAACCAGGTTGAAATAACACGACTTTACACAGATTGTGTTTAATGCATACACCAAATTAAAATTTTGACTGCATATTATATGCCAATCCTTCCCATTAACGTCTGTGGAGAGCAAATGCATGCAAAATAAACGATTTTATAAATACATAAAGATATTTTGGATCACCTAACCCCTCTCCTAACATAAACCTCTCTAATGTTTAAATCTATGCACAGATTGCTTTCGGGTCATTCTTCTGCCCAAGAATGCTAAGAACAATTGCACTTTTTAAATACAGTATATAGCATCTGTGCCTGACTGTTATGTGTTGTATTCATATTGTATGATATACAAACTGTTACGTTTAGGGGTGGGGTCCGGTTACCCTCTCAGATGTTTCTAGATTGCAAACGAAATAAGCATACACAAAATACGACATCACACCCTACATGTCATGATAGCAAAATGACACCAGAATATATCATATGTAATTTTGTTTGTAATTTTGTCTTTGGACACATTGAAGAGAAGGATGTGCTTATCGCATATACCTAAAATTGGAATTTGTGTTATACATAATCGGAAAGTTTAAAGTTGTGGTTATTTACACGCAGATTTATGAGATCAGGTTGGTTTATTCCGTATGGAAAATAAAAACCTTTTGATTACAGGTCCTTTACTTTTATAGGAGTGCGACAGGGCATGTCCTCACAGTGGGGAATCAGTAGCTCTGTAATTAGCCCAGTGGGGGAGATCTGAGTGGAACCTCACAGAGAGTGTTAGCCTTGCCGTTTTTCCCTGTTCCATCTCCAACACATTATCATTGCACACTGAACTGCAGTGAGTTCTTACACAGGGGTCAAACGTTCAGTGCAGTCACAGTGCACAGTACATTGCAGAACTCTCATTTTTCTGAAAAATAATAGACTCTAAAGCTGAATGCAATGATGGACGTGTGTTTTAAGGTGAAGTGTGACTGTAGTAGAGTAGGCGGGGCGAGACCGTGGTTCGAGTCCGGTGAGTAATTGTGAATTAGCGCCAGCTGTGCGCACACCGGGCTCGAATCACGTAGGAGATGGGAGCATAAAAGGAACGAGCGACCGGACCGTCGAAGAGAGAGGACCGGGCCCGAACTTATGTTATGTTTGTATTTGTATTTATATTATGTTTTGTTCGCCGGCGGTCGTCCGTGAGGGGCCGCCGGCTGTTATATTAATTTATTAAATGTTTAAATGTTTGTCGGTTCCCGCCTCCTTCCTTTTAATGGAGATTTGTTACATTGGTGCCGAAACCCGGGAGGAAGGAGAGACATGCTGTCGGAGAGTCCTCGCCGCCAAGTGGCCTCGCGGTGCCGGAGAGTTCGGGCAGCGCGGACGAAGGGCGTCCGCCAGTGTGACCCGGTGGCTCTGGGGAAACGGAAGTGCACAGTGCGGCCACCGTCAAAACTTCGGTGGAACGGCGACCTTTGCTGCCGCGCCCCTGGGTCGAGGTGGGGTGGCTTTCGTCCAAGTGGGAGCGGGGGGGTTGCCGCCGTCCGCCAGAGGCCGGAGCCTGCGTCCGTCCGCCCGAGGGGGAGGAGCAGGGGGCGGAAGTGCCGGGTGAGCCACCGCCTGCCAGAGGCCGGAGCCTGCGTCCGTCCGCCCAAGGGGGAGGAACAGGGGACGGGGAACCCGCCCCGACTCCCGGATAAAGGAGGAGCCACCGCCGGCCGCCAGGGGGCGGACGATCGAGCCGTCCACCGAAGCCCCAGGGCCACCGCAAGGCACCGCGAAGGAGAGTACTCCGGCTGGTTGAGGAACGAGCGGCAGCATGTCGGGGAACCGGATTTTTTTTTTTTCCTCTCTCCCCTCTCTCTTTCCGGTCGCTCCGAGGGCTCCCGTCTCCGTTGTCTCGTCTCGTCGCTGCATACCCCCCACCCCACCCCCCCCGAGGGAGGGGGAGGGAGCTTGCACAGTCGCGGGGGTACCCCCCGGCCTGTGAGGGGTGATGGGGGTATGTAGTAGAGTAGGCGGGGCGAGACCGTGGTTCGAGTCCGGTGAGTAATTGTGAATTAGCGCCAGCTGTGCGCACACCGGGCTCGAATCACGTAGGAGATGGGAGCATAAAAGGAACGAGCGACCGGACCGTCGAAGAGAGAGGACCGGGCCCGAACTTATGTTATGTTTGTATTTGTATTTATATTATGTTTTGTTCGCCGGCGGTCGTCCGTGAGGGGCCGCCGGCTGTTATATTAATTTATTAAATGTTTAAATGTTTGCCGGTTCCCGCCTCCTTCCTTCCTTCTAATGGAGATTTGTTACAGTGACTTTGCTTAAAGATAACCCTGATCCCTTTCTTTTATATTGCTTTGAGATTCTAAAATGAGCCATTCACTGTAAGAATGACTTGGTTTTGAAATAGAACATATTGGTGAATAGTGCGAATACTTTACTTACTTGACTTGTGCTCTGAGCTTTTGAACAGTGCACAGGCCAATACAATTTCTCCGGATTGTATTGGTTTACACTGGGATTTTAAAGTTTGCACTCAGTAGAGAATTTTTTTACTAAGTATAATTTAAATTGTCATTGTAATTACAACATGGAGCACAATCTAACATTTAAAGATGATCAAAGAGCATAGATGTTCATGTCCTTGACAAGATGTCGGACAAAGAGGTGAAATACTGTACACACAGTGAACATTTCTTTTTTGTTTTTTCTTCTGTAGAATACAAATATTTAGTAAATTAGTTATTCTTAGTAACAAAAGCGGAAAATTGGCCCGAACCCGTGCAACACGCATGAGTACAGACTTATACCCACGCATTAACCACTATGCCACTTCTCCAATAATATGTTTCTTTCTGTAATAGAGAATTTAACCCAAGTTGTTTGTGTCATGGTTTTGCCTAAATTGTCTGCATTACATAAAAATGTGTTGCCCAATATTAACCAAATAATCAAAGGAGTTGCTGAGAGCAATGAAGGCTTTAGGATTAAAAGCATTATTTACACGAGCTATAACTGGGAATTGAAAATAAGCAGTTACAAATTTGTTCCTTGCAAAGTAATTGCCTTTTTCAAGTGCAGTTCTTTCACCCATGTTGCCTGAAAAAGAAATCAGAGAACAAATAATAGAGCTAAATGAAATGTGTCTTGTTGCCGTAAATCTACCCAGAGCCTTTCCAGACAGCTTTGATGAGCTCTAATCTCGTCCTTTCTCTAATTCACATTGGTATGCCTTGTGTAATGTCTGTGAGTTTCAGTGTCTTAAGAAGAAAACTGATGTCTGTTTCCTCTCTGGTTTTCACATAAGGAAAGATGCCCTCATGCATTGCTTTTGTTTACTGTCTTTTAGTTTTCATTTCACCACAGTTGTAAGTAGTATTAGGGCATCATGTTTGAAATCATGGATTTTTAACTGGTTCAGCATAAAAGCTGATGTTTAGATAAGAATATCAATACATTAGTATATAGCTATGTCAAAGGTTACACGGTTCAGAAAATGCAAATCATAACCTTTTTTTACGGAATTTACACAAAATAACAGCAGCCAATTATATTTGTTATTTCTGTGCCTGCTCATCTCTGGGAGGTCTTGCACCAAAAAAGGCAGACATTTGTAGCCATCCATTTTCCCCATCAACAGCAACATTGTCTGCCTAGTCATCCAAATACAGTTGTGTAATGTGTGGATGAGGGTATTTTGAGGTGAAATAAAGCTATGGCATTTAGAGTAAATGAGGGAAGATTCAAATAGAATAATGAAGGCTGGAGCTATTTCTCTGTGGCTGATGTGTATCTAAAAGGATCAGTAAATACTGTTTCTGACTCGAAAGTCTTATCAGCAGATATACATATCCACTGCGACCGCTTGTCCCACATGAGGGCTGCATGTATCTACTCCATCACTTTGAGGTCTTTACAAGTCTCCTTTCTAAAATCCTTACGGAGGGCAGAAAAATATTCCACCTCATCTCATGCTTTACATTTTTCCTCTCTAAGCCCAGGGTTGTGTGATATGGCGGTGGCAGGCCGGCTCGGGTCAACGGCAGCAGGGGGTTGACTAGACGTAGATGGCAAGATGAGATGACTCACAAGGAGGTTAGTAAAGCTGCTTGGGAAGAGTTGACACACGAAAAGAGCTTTAACCCACTGAGGGAGAGTTGTGCCAAGGTGTTTGACAGCCAGGGAGTCCGGAAGACCAAAGTGAGAGGTACACTAAATTATACTACGTATCAGGACAAGGGGTAAACTAAATTCTATAAGAAGAAATAAGAAATGGTAATGGCAGTGAGCACTAAGGATCATGACGGTCTTATACAGGACTAGAGAAAGACAGGTAATATAAAAGGCAAAAAATCACAACACAAACAAGCAACACGAGGGGAGAGAGCAAAAACAATGACCAAACCCAGGTGAGAAGAGTTAAACAATAACCAGATAATTAAAAGGCTAACAAGAGGGCGAGGTCACAACATGATGACAAGAGACCACATGGCTGGCTGTCAAAACAATACCATGTGCTGACCACAATACAAAACATAAAAAAGTCAAAAATAAGGCGCACTAGGCACGAACCATGACTGTACCCTCTGGCGTTCCAAAGGGAAAGAGGCACCCATCCAGACACATAGATGAGAACCCTTAACACCAAAAGATGAAACACAGAAGGGGAGGACAAGACAAGACTGCCAGGGAAGGAAACACAGTCCACCATGGAATCAAGGGAAAGGAGGGTGGCTCTGGGAAGAGATGGGGAACATGTACTTGGGTGGGGATTAGGATGAGGAAGAGCAGAGAGGGGTTGGAGGGGGAGGGATAGGCCAGGGAAGGAATGAAGGGTAGGTAGGGGAACCAGCCTGTGGCGGGGTAAAGGGGGCAAGGCAAGTACTGGGTGGCCAGTAGAGGGCAAAGGACAAGGAGGTGAAGGGAGCTGTTGCTGATACAAGGGCCGACTGGTGAAAAGTAACAGCTGATTTGGACGGTAACTCGGGGGGCCTGCTGCTGACAAAGGGCCTAACTGAGAGGAGATGGCTGTTGGCAAGGTTAAAAACTCTGGGAAAGCTGCTGTTGACTGAGGGCCCCATATCCAGCACACTCTCACCTGCACTCACACACACCATCAACACCTTCCTGCTCACTGACACTTTTCCATCCACATTCAAACAGGCTCAGGTCACGCCCTTACTTAAGAAACCCACATTGGACCCTGGTGTCTTCCTACCTACCCCATATCACTGTTATGCTGACGAGACATAGATTTACATCTCGTTTCACCCAGACGATACCACTGTAGTAGCTACCACTACATACTACCTAGAAGACATCTCAGGTTGAATGAAAGAGCATCACCTCCAGCTGAACCCTGCCAAGACAGAACTACTTGTGTTTCCGGCAAACCTCATGGTGCAACACAATCTCCCATCCAACTTGGCAATAGCACAATCACTTCTTCCAAAACAGCCAAGAATCTCTGAGTCATATTTGATGAAAAGCCGTCCTTCAATGATCACATCGCAGAGACAACCCGGTCATGCCGATATGCCTTATTCAACATTAGAAAGGTTATACCCTATTTCACTGAGCATGTGGCACAACTCATTGTCCAGGCCCTGGTAATCGCAAAGTTGGACTACTGCATAGGACTTGCTAGTCTTCCCGCATAGGCTATCAAACCACTCTAGTTGGTTCAGAATGCAACAGCACTAATGCTTGCCTACAGGACTATCACTGGATCTGCACCGGCATACTTTCACACCCTCATACACTCCTACACCCCATCAAGAACCCAACGTTCAGCAAATGACTGGCATTTTGTATTGCCTTCTCAAAAGGGCAAATCAGCGGCTTCAACTGCGAACGCAAACAAGGGTGAGTGGTGATCTTATAATCCAAGTGTTAGCTGATGATTGGCTAAATGATGATTGGTAAGGTCTATACTTTGTAAGATCGAGTCTTCCCGGCAGAACTTGCGCTGCATTTTACATTTTAAGACACTTTTTTTTCTCTCTGTTACTTGTACAGAAAGAAGAAGCTTATGATTCTTTACATGACATGTACGCTTGTTTTTATTTTTTAAATTAAACTGTGATAATATTGTTTGTCTTTCTTACGGAACTGTTATTTTGAAAAACCCAATCACCTGTCAGAGAGAGACAGTCAAGTGTCTCAACACATATTGCATTTGGAGGCTTCAAAAAGTGATTTTTTTAAAAGACATTGAGGGATGACCTTGAAAACCTCCGACATATAAGATATATGATCCATTATATGTCAAATATTTGTATACTCTCTTTGGTTATTATTTTTGTGTTTAACTCATAAAAAGTTGTCCATTTATTATATCTATTGCATAATTTCCTATTTTATACCTTTGTCACTTATTAATATGTATTTGTAAAGCTGTGAAAGATGTGAATCATGTTCTAGAAATACATTTGAAGTGAAGATAGTTGAATTTATAATTTTGTTGGTTTAGCTTACTTCCAAAAAAGATATACATCACATTTTATTTATTCATTTTTAAGACAATTTCATCCAATGCAATTTACAAGTAGGAGAGCATATAAACATTTTGTCAAAACGCTAAACAGTAATGTTAGTTTACAAGGCCATGCTACTAGAAGGAATAAAGCTGGAGTAAGCAAAGGAGAGAATTACTACAAGATTTATTTTTAGACAGACAGACAGACAAAGTTATTTGGTATGTTTTGAGGTGTTTTTTGAAAGTTGTGAAGGATGCTGCAGTTCGGTTGGAGGCTGACAGTTCATTCCACCCCAGGGAAACCGAATGAGTAAAGGTTTTTGCAAGCAATTTGCTACCTCGCTGTTATGGAACAACGAGACGTCCTTGATCTTGTGGCAGAGTCATGGCAAAGCCTTAGGTTTTTATGTGGAGAGAGGGGTTTTGGACCCTCATGGCTTTCCATACTCTCTCCGGTCTCGTCTCTGTTCCCGCCCTCTCGTTCATGGTTTAGCTCTCCATCAGTGTTTCTACACATCAGACCCGCCCCCTTGTATCTTTGTCAGCTTCTATTAGTGTTTATCCCTCTCACCTATCCTATCATCTTCCCGCCAGTTTCCATTAGTGTTGAGTCTTGTCACCTGCCGTCTCTGTCCCCATGCAATCTCCACTCGTTAATGTTCCCCTATTTAGTGTCTCGGTTTCTATTTCCATTTGACGGTTCGTTTTGTACTGTATCCTGTCGATATGTTTCCTGCCCGTCTTTTAAACCTTTTGGATTGCCCGTAGGATAACCTTGTCCCTTCGTGTGTTGGATTATCGTGTTCCCCTCGTGTTGGATTTATTACATTTTCCGTGGACCTTGTTTTATTTTCCCCTCGTGGAAGTTTTAGTTTTGATTCTTGTTTTGTTCATCGTGTTTTCCCCACTGTGGGGTGTTTAATAAAGTTTGGTGTTTACCCTATGTCTGCCTGTGCTTTGGTTCTGTCTGCACGTGCTTGACAGTTGCATTAAATTTTAGTACGCGTTATTACTCTGTCAAATTGTTTTATAACAGTTTCATGAATACTTCTCTTGACCTCAACTAAAGTGGTAGGAATTAACGTGTTTATGACAGGTTATGTTGTCTTTGTAATGTCAAGTTGTCATGACAAAGACACTGAGCGATTATAGTGGCTTCATCCACATGTACAACAAACGCTCTGGGAGGGATTCAAACCCCAACCTCTAAGACACCAGACTTGCGGTTCAGCAAAGCGCACCACAGAGCTTGTTCAAAGTGACAGAGATCATGAGGATATGTGTGAGAGCTGCAAGTAGCGAAGATGCTGAAACAAGTTTTAGAGCAGAAATAAATGAAATGCTACGTATTTGAGAAACAGAGGCATAGGTGGGAATTAACTTTTTTTGCATAGTTTTGCATGAACATTTTGCGTAGTAGTTCACAAAACGTTGCTCAGAATAGTTCAATACGAGAATGCTAGGTGACACTGTCTTTTAGCATCACAGGCACATTTGAGAAGTTTGCAATCTCATTTTGTTTAAAAAATGACAAATATCGCAATTCTTTTGGGTCAGTCCAAGGATAGTCTGAGCCAATTTTCATGACAATCGGTCACAATTTCTGGGACTAGATGTGAAAAAATGCATTACTTTACTTTTATGGCCGCTACTGTAATGGGCGGAGTCTTACTTAAAAAAGCATTGTTTGTGAGTCTTTCAGCATTTGATAGGCATTACATTTAAAAATAAATAAAAGCACCAGCAGTCCAAATACATTCATGTAACTTACAATTGTAAGTACAGAAAATCATAAATTAATGTGTTTATTTTAATCACGCTGTAAGTTGTCATTGCTTAGTTAAAAGGGAACCCTGCCGAAAAATAAGAATTCAACCCTAGGACCTCCGTTTAACTCCAGAACACAAATTAAGACAGTTTTTAATAGGTCCTGGAACTTTCTGATTCCTCCATAGACTGCAACATAACTAAACGTCAAAACTCTGAAAGTGAGTGAAGACATCGTTGAAAAAGTCCATGTTTCTTGATGGTTCAGCTTTAATTACATAATGCGACGATGATACGTTTTGTGTGCAAACAAACAAAAATACAGACTATATTCCTGACATCCATGTTGGTTTCCAATGCTTGTAGGACCAGTTATTACCAAAATTTCTAATAGAAAACAACTTATTTTATGAAAAGAGCTGCATTAAGTCTGATCATATTGATTGCTTATCTTTAAGTGTGCCTGAAAGTTTGAACAACATTCAAATCCATTTTATTTCTATAGATAATGCATGTGTAGTCTCCTCAGGTCAGCTTCTTAAATGATTTCTGTCTTTGCCCTGCATGTGATGTATGGTAGTCACCTGGGAGTAAAGCGATGGGCCTTCTTAGTGGGTTAATTGGTTGGCTTTGTAACCCACTGGCCAGATTTGTGCTATTGCCACAAGAGCTAAAGGCAGAGGAAAGAAGACGAGGTCAGTGTTGCATGATTGATAATCTGATGTTTGAGTAAAGTTATTTGGTTGTTATGTTATTAAGAGAATGAACGTTGGTCACTTTAAGAGTTATGTTAAATACGAAGAGACGTTGAAGCTGTAACGTAAAAACACAAGGAATGAAATAAAAAGTTGTTGTTGCTGCTTTTGAAAAAAGAATTAAGGAAAGTTCAACAGAGTCGTCTTACCAGTCTGAACAATTGGCGACGAGGATGGCTGATGATGTCCCCATGCTGTCGTTTACCCCCACCGAGCCCTTTTTTTGCCCCATCCTGGCGAGCCTACGGTACTATGGGAACAATGGAAAACGTCCTTTGAAACATACCTGTTGGCAATGGGCCTCGACAGTGTCCTGACAAAGCGGAAAATCAGATAATTGAAAAAACAAACAATACACCAGTTCGTGAGCGGCTGTTATTAGAGGATGATGACCTCACTTTAGAGAAAGCAGTAATTCTTGCCTCATAAAACGACTCTGCAGCACAGTGCAGCACTAAATTAAACAGTTACATTGCATGAATCAAGTTTAAGCAGTGATAAAAAAATGCACACAAGGCCATGGGGCAGGGGCGGATTTATCTTCCAATGCTGATGTACAATATGCATGTTCACAAGTTCAGCGTCCATGTGGGAATTATGGCTCCACTAGACACTCATCACGTGCCTTTGACTGTCCTGCACAGGGACAACATGTCGACGCTGTCAAAAGATGAACCACTATGCAAAATGGTGTCGGCCTGCTACAGCTCAAGTTCCTACACACCAAAACCCACATGCTAAAGCAGGAAGCCCTACCATTATTCATTAAATTAACACAAACTCAGCAAGTTTTTCCTGTTGCGCTGTCAATATAGCTGAATCTTGTGTTCCCCTGACAGGTGCTAAAGTCTCGCTCCTCAACATGGCTACTTACGACCGTTTTCTGTCACACTTGCCCCTTCAGCCACCCACTCTGAATCTGTTTGGATATGGGAGCTCTACCGGAAAGACTCAGAAGGCGAAATGTTATGTAGTAAGGATATATTAAACAGCTGAATACATGGTTATAGTAAATATGAATATGCAGTTTCTTTGGAGTAGGCCCTGTCCGTGGCTCACATCAAGATGGCCAAGAAGTCCTTCACTTCCTGCCTTGAGATGAAGGCGGATGCGTAGCCAACCCCTGAGAAAGATAGCAGGCTTACCTCTGGAGCGGAGCCTACCCCCTAAAAATGAAACGGGAGTACTACTCACCTGCTGTTTGGAGTCTCTAGCAGTCCCTGCTGAACGAGATTAGAAAGTAATTGTAAATGAGATAACCAAATGACCGATCAGCGAGCCGTAAGTGCATCTAGCGTTATAGTCGGGCATCAGGAAGAGACATGCAGGCGGTGAAGGTTGAGGGGCCAAAAGTCCACCACGTGTAGGAGAGGCCTGATAGGCCACAACACTGACAACGCCCCAATAGGCCACAACATTGAGACGAGGCCCCGAGAGGCCACAACACTGACAGGGCCCCGACGGGCCGCTGATGAGAGAAGGCCCCGATAGGCTACAACACTGAGACAAGGCCCCGATAGGCCACAACACTGAGACAATGCCCCTATAGGCCACAACATGGCGACGAGACCCCGATAGGCCACAACATAGACGAGGCCCCGAAAGACCACAACATGGAGACGAGGCCCCGAAAGACCACAACATGGAGACGAGGCCCCGAAAGGCCACAACATAGAGACAACGCATTGAGTGTTAGGGGAAGGAGACACTACTACCAGTAAATGCATGAAATACCTTGATCTTGACTTGAAAGAGCTTGTTTGGCTTCCATGATGGTTTTGGAATCCGGTCTTATGTAGGGCTCGCATGCAGACGATGACCATCTGCCCACCAGCTTTATTGAAATTCCTCACTCACCTGCTGTCGTTGCTGCTCCGATCCTAAAGTATTGTCTGGTATAGAACGGTTATAGATTGCATATTCTGAATCAAGCTTTAGTGGCAGGTGCACAGTTAAGTAAAATAAAAGAGGAGTGGTAAAGAGTTATGGGACGAACTTTAAGATATAGCGTTGTTATAGTAATGGGCCGGGATGAAAGGCCGAGGCTTTGATAGACATGACCTGGAGATGGAACCTCGATACCCGGAACGGAAGGCTATAGTGGCTAGTAATGAACGTGGTCAAAGAGTAATGAATGCGAAAACGAGACACCACCACCATCAGTTAATGCATGAAAATACTTAAGTATCACAGTATTATGAAACTTCATCCATAAGTGAAAGAGCGTTTTGTAGTGTATATGTGAAAAATAGATGACACCAGCAGTATATCCATGGAAAATATCGATTTTGACTTGACTTTGCTGAGCCTTCAGGGTTTAATTTATGCTTTCATTCTAACAAAAATCGGAGGGTAAATAAAAAAATGTGTGAATTAATTCCATCAAGGAATAACGATGAGAATAATTTAAATTAACAGATGAAGTCCTTTCATGAGTTCTTAGGCTTTAGGTTACGAGTGTATAGATGGCGCTAAATATACTTAAACTCATTATGATACTTGAATTAAGGCTGCTGGTATAGAATTTTGTATATGGAATGCACTTTAATTTCATATGGTTCGTAATCCGCTCTTGAAAGTCTTATTCGCAACGGGATCATAGCCTGGTTTGAAAATTTGTCTGTACGTTGAAAGACCGATTGACTTGTCCACAAAACAGCCATGAAAATCGTTGGAATAAAACAATTGGTAACACTTTATAATAACTGCACGCTATGAATCATTAGTTAAGCATCAGTACATAGTTAATTAATCATTTATGAAGCATTGGCCCCACATTAATAGACATTAGTAAGCAGTTTATAAATACAGCTACAAATGCTTTGTTCTTGATTTATAAGCATGTACTGAAAACTTTTCGTTCATGTCATTATTTTGTAGGAAGGTACACAGTTGAGTTGACACTACTTTTTCTAGTATTTTAGACAAGTACGGTAGATTTGAAATTGGTCTATAGCTTACAAGTTCATTGGGGTCTAAGTGTGGTTTTTTGATGAGAGGCTTGATTACAGTCGGAATGGGGTCTAATAAGCATGTCGTCGGTTTGGATGTTGCAATTATTTTAATTAAATCTTCCTGATTTATAGGAGAAAAACACTCTAGCTTTTCTTTTTGGGTGACGGTTGAAACTAATTCTTCCGACACACTTGGAGGTTTGGTTTTAGCTATGTTGTCTCGTATTATTTTGATTTTCTCAGTAAAAAACTTCATGAATTCATTGCTACCAAGGTGCGGCGGAATACCCAGGTCAGGTGGAGTGTTCGTTTGTTAGTTTAGCAATTGTACTAAATAAAAACCTTGGATTGTTTTTGTTATTTTCTATGAGGTTACGGAAGTGCTCGGCTTTTGCCGCTTTTAGTGCCTTTTTGCAACAGCTTGCACTCTCTTTCAATGCAATTTTAAAGACCTCTAATTGGGTTTGTTTCCATTTTCGCTCCAGTTTACGCGTTTCTCTTTTTAGGGCGCGAGTGGTGTTATTATACCATGGTGCTGTGATCTTTTCATTAATCCTTTGTGACTTTATAGGTGCGACCGCTTCTAATGCATTAGAGAAAATAGTGCCCATGTTGCTGGTCATGTCATCAAGCGATTCTATATTAGTTGGAAAGGTTATTAGAGGAGTCAGATCTGGCAAGTTCTTTACGAAACTATCTTTAGTAGTTGAGGTGATTGTTCTACCTTGTCGATAACGAGATATACAACTGATTTCTGCAGTGCGCAGTGTACATGTTATAAGATGGTGATCGGAAACATCGTCGCTTTGAGGTATAATATCGATATTGGTTAGATCGGCTCCGTGAGATATAATCAAGTCTAGGGTATGATTAAGGCGATGAGTAGGACTATTGATGTATTGTGTTACACCACAAGAGTCTAGTAATTCTTTAAACGCCACAGCTAATGGATCGTTAGCAATATCTACGTGGATATTAAAATCTCCAACAATCAGTACTTTATCGACGTTAAACAATAGATCCGATAAGAAGTCTGCGAACTCTATCAGAAAATTAGTGTAAGGCCCAGGGGGTTTATCACAGTAACCAATGTAAGAGAGACCAATGATTTTTTACTTTTGTTTGGAACTGTTATGTTCAACGCAAGCATTTCAAATGATTTAAATGTATGCATTGTTCTCCGAGTAACGGTAAGAAAGTCTCTAAAGATTGTTGCGACATCACCACCTCGACCAACCGGACGTGGCTCATGAATATAACTGTAGCTTGGTGGAGTAGACTCATTTAGACCGAAGTAATCATTTGGCTTAAGCCAGGTTTCAGTGAGGCAAAGTATATCAAAACTGTTGTCTGTGATCATTTCATTTACAATAACTGCCTTTGGATTTAGTGATCTAATATTAAGTAGCCCAAACTTTAGGCGTTGGTTTTGCTCATTAAATATATTGTCTTTTGGTTTAATCATGATAAGATTTTTTCTCATACTTTTAAATAAATTATTATTTGGTTGTATTATTCGGGGGACAGACACAGTCTCTATGCATTTGAAAGCAGTTACATTCTTAACTGTAACATTCTTAACAGTTGGGTGAGAAGAACACAGACTATGGTTAAAATTTGTACTTACTAGTCAAATGGTGCATGGCGTCTTTGAGATGTTGTCAGACAGAATTTCCGCTCCAATGCTGCTGGGGTGCAGTCCGTCGGGGCGGAAGAGCCTTGGTCGCTCCCAGAACAGATCAAAATTATTTACAAAGAGCAGCTTCTGTTCAATACACCATGACTTTAACCAATTATTAAGCGTAAATAGTCTACTGAACTTTTCGTTCCCTCGTCGGTAAGCAGGAAGCGGCCCTGATACGATGATCCTCGCCGTGGGCGATGCGTTGCGAACAGTATTGACCAGACTCCTGAAATCCCTCTTCAGGATCTCCGACTGCCGCATTCTCACATCATTGACCCCCGCGTGCAGAACTACGGTCCAACACTTGCATCCTCCTTCAGAATCGCAGTTACCTGCGCAGAGACATCGAGAACACGGGCGCCAGGAAAACAGTGAGTGCGCACCTTACCTTCATTGAAGGAGGCGCGTACGTTCCGGACGATTGAGTCTCCGATGACCACAGCGTTGGATTTCGTCTCGCAGAGGGCAGCATAGCGATTTCTCGTAGAAATCTCGAAGACCGGTGGCGGCGGTGGGGGAGAGTTCATCGCTCCGGTCCTGGATTTCGCCTCTCGCCGTGTGTGTGCAGGTGTGAAGTTCATTTCGGCTCGTCGTGCTCTTGAAGCCTGGGATCTGTGCATAGAAACACACGGAGTAGAAGTGATAGGAGTATTACAATCACGTCGAACACTTACCGCAGCTTTGCGAGCTTCAGCCCGGGATGTTTCCCGCGCCATTTTTCGTTTTCGCAGACGTGTTTGCCTCTCGAGTAGGTCGTGGATCTGCTTCTCCAATACTTCCAGTTCTGACTGAAGTGCGAAGAAATATTCATCATCTGCACTCAAAGGTAACGTTAAACACATATCTGAATCATTAGCCATTAATGGTGTCATAATGAGAACAGTGAGTTAAGCAGTAGAGGCAATATTCAGAAACTAAAGGCTGGGAATTCTAACAGCCGGAGTGCTAATGGCTAACGGTCGTACAAAACAAATTTATCTGTGCGTTATATGACGATATTTGGTATGTGATACACTTAAGGATAGGTTTCAACCTCTGTGAGTTATCAATTTAGAACATAAATATTAAGAAATAACAGGAATAAACAATATATTTAGAAAAAAGTTTGACGGAGCTCTGTCTCAAACCACGCTCTCTAGTCAGGTGTTTGTGTCTGTATTCAACAATATGAGACCATACAGACTTTATATGAACAGGCAATGATGATAAAGCAATATCAGTACAGATTCCGGACATTCCGATTTTAGCAAGAACCAACTGCTGTCATCAGGAGGAGACTGAGAATACCAAATGTGAAACAATAAGACTTAAGTTTCCGTTCCTGCCAAGAGTAAATGTTGGATTTTACCAGGGTCAAGTGGGGGTGCGATCTGATGATCTTAAATCACGATGGATCTTGAATGCGTCCTCGTTCCACTTTTTACAGAAAGCAAGGATCATGTTCTTGACTGTCACCTAAAACAAGAGGTGTGTTAGCATCATTTGGCACCAGACAGACCCATTGCTGTATTACGTTGAAGCAATCTCGTCGTGCTGCTATGGAAGTAAAATAGTGACTAATGTGTTTGAAGCAAAGAGACGTGCTGAAAATCATTAACTGAAAAAAAATGCATTGTATTAACAGTGCTTGCATTTTAAGGTTCTGCAATTCAATATGGTTGTACATTTAAGCTGTGAATATTTCAAATTGAAAAATTTCACACTCGGTTTCACTGTCTAAAAATTAAAAAATCTAAATTCACCTTTTAAATTTCATTTAAAAAATTTAACTTGTTTTTAAATACAACCTTTAATATTCGACGGATAATTTTCAGTCCATATTATTTCGATTTAAAAATTCGCTTCCACAAATTCAGCGGTTCAAATTCGGCTTGAAATTCAAAGTTTCACATCCGGGAATCCCAGGAAAAGCAATAGAGCGCCGATTCTACAAATGCATGATCTCTTCCTGCTGCCTGACCGCTTCACCAGCAGGTGGTGTAAGTCGGTTCTGACGAAGATCAAATCAAGAAATGCAAATACTCTTTAAATGTTTGCCACGGAGTCCACTCATCTGCTCGATTAAGTGAATTTAGTTGTTCTCATAGATGGCTTCTTATGCTTCATCAAGAAAAAAAATATTGACGTTTGTACTGGCAGCTTAGCTCACCACTATTAGCCCTAGAAAGGACATGGAGCACGGGGACAATTCTAGGTGGCCTGGAATCATTGGACTAGTCATACATCCATCCATCCATTTTCTACCGCTTATCCGAACTACCTCGGGTCACGGGGAGCCTGCGCCTATCTCAGGAGTCATCGGGCATCAAGGCAGGATACACCCTGAATGGAGTGCCAACCCATCGCAGGGCACACACACTCACTCATTCACTCACGCACTCACACCCTACGGACAATTTTTTCCAGAGATGCCAATCAACCTACCATGCATGTCTTTGGACCAGGGGAGGAAACCGGAGTACCCGGAGGAAACCCCCGAGGCACGGGGAGAACATGCAAACTCCACACACACAAGTCGGAAGCGGGAATCGAACACATGCAAACATAAAATCGTGCTATTGATAAGCACCATCTTAAGTCATCAAATAATGGTTTGAGTTTAGGGGATGAGAAAAAATGGATATATAACAGAGCTTTACTAAACCATACTGTGTATTGAGTTTTTAAAATAAAATAAGTTAATTTCATGAAGCTATTTGAATGAAACATGCGATGGTATATGATTAAATGTGCCAGAAAACAATACAATAAGATTTTAAAGCATTACATTAGGTTCATAACACGATCACAATAAACTTAATGATTCAAATGAAACAGTTTATTTTGGTATAAAACTAAATAGGAAAAAAAACAATAAATATCCATTTAAAACTGACTACAGTAGGAAATGAAAAAGTAGTGCAAACAGATATAAGAACAAGCCATGAACTATTTTATCACAACGTAAAATAATCTACAATATAAATAACCAATTAAAAGTAAAGTATTTTCTTAAAAACGTAATTGTAAAATATTTTTAAAATGTAGGATATAAATGCTTAAACTTAAACAAACTAATAACCACTTTTCATTGAAGAGACATATCAATGGAAATAATTATGCCTGTTTTTCATCTGAAATCTCTGAGGTCAGAACGAAAAATATAGCCAAGTATAGTCTATTGGCTAAATGAACGAATGAATAAAAAACAAACTGAAATACTGCAATAATAAAGACACCTACCTACGCATCTCATTCAGTCATCATAAGTTTAAAGAGGGTAAACTTGATCGTTTATCTGAACTGTACACATACATTTTAGACACTTTGCGATGAGGTGTACAGGTCTGTTAGATCCTTATGGGTCCCAGCGGCATCGGGTCTAAAACGTTGACAAAGATCGTGTCCGATATGGCATTGCGTCTCTAGTAATTTAAAATGAATTTACTTTTACCGAATCGACTTGAAAGACAAAAATTGAATCTGTTTAAATGTTATGGAAACAACAAATATTTGTTACACCAAAATTTCCAATACATTATTAGATTAATACCGTAATTGACATTTTTGCATTTTATTAACAGACAGCAACTCAAGCAGTTTGTCGCACATTTTAGGAAACACCATCTTACAGCTGTTAGATCCATAACGCCGTGAGGTCTCTTTCTTGGCTTCGACAATACATTTCGGGTCTGTTCTGGCTCTAAAGAACGTGATGTCTATTTGTATCTGGTCAATTTTATTTGGCCTGCTCAAGAAGTTCGCTTGGCTAAAAGATCGTTTTTTCTATTTTGTATTAACAAAATAAAAACGACGAACGTTTCCACAATTCCACAACATCCAGCATTTTCTGAGAGTCGCAAATTAAAAAAAGATCATGTGAGGAAAATTAAAAGAAAGTCTATAGAGATTGCTTCTATGTCATATAAACAGAAGCACTACTGAGAGAGTTGCATACGTGTTAAAGTCGGAGCAGTTATCAATGAGATGCTGGTTGAGATCTCAGTATTTGACCGCTTTAAACAGTTAAACACAATAAATGTCCTGTAAATGCTGACGATGCATAATATTTATGTGAACATGATGGGTTGAAGTAAAACATAACCTAATTCATTTTAGCCAGAACAGGAGGAGATTCATAGTCTGAGCATAATAAGCCTAGAGTGTGTCTGTGCAATCTACTGGCAGTGCAAGCATCAGTTGAATTACTGAAAATGTTGATGATACATAAGAAGCTATATATGAGAACAACTAAATTCACTTAATCGAGCAGATGAGTGGACTGTGGCAAACATTTAAAGAGTATCTGCATTTCTTGATTTGATCTACGTCAGAACCGACTTACACCACCTGCTGGTGAAGCGGTCAGGCAGCAGGAAGAGATCATGCATTTGTAGAATCGGCGCTCTATTGCTTTTCCTGGGATTCCCGGATGTGAAACTTTGAATTTCAAGCCGAATTTGAACCGCTGAATTTGTGGAAGCGAATTTTTAAATCGAAATAATATGGACTGAAAATTATCCGTCGAATATTAAAGGTTGTGTTTAAAAACAAGTTAAGTTTTTTAAATGAAATTTAAAAGGTGAATTTAGATTTTTTAATTTTTAGACAGTGAAACCGAGTGTGAAATTTTTCAATTTGAAATATTCACATCTTAAATGTACAACCATATTGAATTGCAGAACCTTAAAATGCAAGAACTGTTAATACAATGCATTTTTTTTCAGTTAGTGCTTTTCAGCACGTCTCTTTGCTTCAAAAACATTAGTCACTATTTTACTTCCATATGCTGCGAGGTCCCACGGGTGCGATACAGTTTCTCAAGAGAAATGGAAAGACCGGCTTGTTTGAGAGAAGTGTGCTTCTCCTTCTGCTTGTTTGTGTGTGATGCCAATTGAAGGCACCCCGCCCATTCACTTAGTTTTAGTCTATTTGCGATTGTCTAGAGCCACGTTTTTTTTTCTGGCCTGCCAGACTTGGGCCATTTTTGGCCCAAACTCTTTTGGCTGCCTGGGCAAGCACGGCATGTGGAATTATGGCACCTTTGACCTTAAATCATGTATACACATTGCATTACATCAAAAACAAAGGATAATGTTCGTTCCAGCAGTTTCATATAGCTCCTTTAACTTATCGCGGTCTTCATAATGACTGAATAAAGCAAACTAAACAGAACACCCAAATAACGCAAACAAGACGAAACGTAGTTAAATGCTTTGAGGATCGCGAAGATAGTCAGGCTAAATATCCAGCAAAAATTTAACGATTAAAGTAATTATTTTGTGATTTATTAGGGTCCTTGAAAACGGATTTAGCAGCGAGCGCAAATAGCACAACCACTGTAAACCAATCTTTGCTCCTGCAACAAAATATATATGCGTTTAACAGAGATGAATGCACGCTGCACAAGCATGGATTGTCTGGGAAAAAGGCAACCACAGATTTTTAGCACTGACCGCTCGACGTAACTTGAAAATAGAACCTGTGAAGACGTGTCTATTGCTATAAATCGGCCATCATAGTTAAACACCACGGTTAAATGCAGGGAAGCATGACCGATTTTTTCCTCCGATCGATTACCATGCCATGACGATATAGCAAAAACAATATGACATTTGGAATATGGGTTAGAGATTGATCGACTGTCACGATCACCATGCTGGCCATTAGCTGAATGGCCGCCAGGAAGGGAAAGCGATAAAAGTGTACCATACCTGTTTCTGATGTTTTAGTTGGTAAAAACACGCGAGGGACGGTTATGAATGTGTTACATCTCCCTACGCTGCTCATCTTTTCCGGTGTAAACATGTGCTATGCGCGAGACCATTTGTGATGGCATCTTTGGTAGTAGACGAAATTGGTAGTAGCTTTAAGGAACGGACGCTGCATATGAAGTTGTTTCGTGTTAAAGCAATTTGAAAGCATCTTGCATATAAACTCAGAGATGCCCTTTGAGAACTTTCTGATACGGCTGTTGAATGAAACGGCCTGCCATAGACTATGTGATGTTTGAGCGACGAGTTTATTAGGCAATCAGAATTAACTGATTCCCGAAATATCTTTACAAAGAAAGTGCTATATGAGATGAAAGGATCGCAGCAGAGTAGCCTAGCGTGAATTTGCAAACAGTTGTCTAGTCGTAAATATCATCTGTAACATACTTAAATCACAGCTGAACGAACGCGTGGATGTCCTGAATCAATTCTGCTTCGACTGCGAACGCAAAGAGGGGGTAAGTGCCGACAGACATCTGCCTGTCCAGTATGGAAACAAGACCCTGTCCAACTTCCTATTTCACACTACACGCCATGGCACCAACATACTTGGACTCGACCTATTCATGAACCCAAATTTTTCTCTACTGGACAACACGGGGGCTCAAATTCTGATTGTTGGCTGCCTCTGGCAACACTGTTTAAAGGCCTCGTCTGCTTAGATGCATTTGTTCACCAGCCTCTTGAGGATCCTTCTGTGAAACCTCGGCGGATTTAAGGTCCGTCAATAAAGCAGTTATTCCGAATCGTTATCCTCTGCCATCAATTTAAGAGCTGACTACACACTTTCATGGGTCAACAGTCTTTTCCAAACTTTACCTTCGCCAAGGCTATCTCCAGGTTCCCCTCCATCCAGATAGCAGAAATCGTACTGCTTTCATTACACATCTTTCGCTATACAATAATGCCCTTTGGACTCAGATCGGCTCCTAGCTGTTTCCATGAAATAATGTCCACCACCTTGGCTGGCGTCCCCGGCATCGCCATCTACCTTGATGACGTCATTGTCCATGCTCGGAATGCAGTGATTCACGAACAGCGCTTGAGAGCTACTTTTGCCACCCTCAGCCAACATGATCTGACACTCAATGTTAATAAATGTCTATTCGCTGTACCAGAGGTTGAATTTGTTGGCTTTCACGTCTCAGCCGCGGGCCTTTCGCCATTGCACATGTCGAGGCTATACATCAGGTGCCGGAGCCTTCATCTGCAGCCCAAGTCGCATCGTTTCTGGGGATGACAACATACTGTATGCGTTTCCTACCTCAATTTTCCACTGTGACATACCCTCTTTGCCAGCTGCTAAAAAAAGATGCTCACTGGAACTGGTCTACGGCATGTTCTACTAGTGTGTGCACACTTAAGGAAGTGTTGACCAGGCCCCCTGTCTTGGCCCACTTCAGTCTTTCCTGCCCCACACTGGTAACTTGAGACGCTTCGGCCACCGCTGCTTGCGCTGTTCTTTCCCTACTCAAGAATGGTGTTGAACGGCTAGCTGCTTTTGCTTCTCGTGCATTCAACCTGACGTGCATTCAACAAAAAGTACTCAGCTGTAGAGAGGGAAGCCCTGGCTTGTGTATGGGCCTGCGACTGCTGGCAAGTGTACCTTTATGGACGGAAATTCACCCTTCGAACTGACCATCAAGCCCTCAGCGCACTTAATTCTCCTTCTGGGTCAGGCCACAAACCCCCGCATCATGCTGAAATGATACATGCATGGCCCGTGTGCAATTATTCCTGTTAAACCTCAGAGGATGAGTGCTGATCATGGATCATGAGGGCAGTCTCTGTATAGGTAAACTGAAGTAGTGTTGTAGGGACCTCGTATGGTGGCCAGGGTTGGACAAAGACATCTGACAGGTCGTTCAGGACTGTACTCCATGTCTTTTCAGTGGAAAAACTGGCCGACTACCCTCGCCGCCCCTGGGGTCTTTGCCCTGGCCTACTCAACCTTGGGACCACATTCAGCTGGATATCTGCGGTAAACTCCATGATGTGCCCCATCATTTGCGTTTCCTATGATCTACACTCAAAGTGGCCAGAGGTTGCACCTTTGGTCACGTCCAGTTCCATCATTGCGTTTCTGGAGTCACTCTTTGCTTGCTGGGGCCTGCCAAGCACCCTGACGACAGATTTTTATAAAGAATTAAGGAAAGTTCAACCAAGTCATCTTATCAGACAAAACAGTCAGAGTCTGGGTGATATGGTGACCTGGCAGAGCCATGACCTTGACTCTGTTTGCCATGCTTCTTGCGCTAAACAAGGGCCCTTTTGCGTGCTTTAGGTGTTTGCAAAGATAAATGCTCAGTGAGAAAAGTATGATTTCTTAGCATCCTTCCAGAATCTGTCAGTTGCTGGCTTGTTGCCATAGAAACGCAGTTCGTTGTAGGCTTTTTGCCCTTTTTTGCTCCTGTCTGGCACACTGTTTTAAATAAAAATCTGCATCTTGTTTTATGAAGTTAAAAAATTTGCATGTTTATAGTGATTATACATGTCAGGGAGTTTTGAAAACCCTTTATCAAAAAAATATATACATATGCCCAGTCTCACAGACACGGCTTAGCTTAATCCAGAACTATGCTTTAGTAGAATTAAGATATTTATGTCGCTTTTATAAAAATACCTTGGAAGAATACATCACTGGTGTGCATCTCGAGATAAAAAATGGCACTGATATATTTTAAGATGTTTCTGAGCAAGTTACATTAAGTTAAGACAGGTCACACATTCATTTTAGTCTGTGACTAGCCTTAAACCTAGTCTGTGAAAGTTGATAAAGTTGATATGTCTTGTCTTCGAAGAGTATTTAGTGTGATCACATTTATAAAAGAAAGATACAGCTGTACGATTACTTCCGAAATCATACGGCGCGTGCTGGGCTGAACTAAAAAACATTGTAAACAAAACACAGACAGTAGTTTCATTGTCAACAAAACACAGACAGTAGTTTCACTCACAGCATCCGGTTCATGTCCAGCATTTTTTAGCGGTGGGATGGCTCCATATATCAGTTCTAAATGATCTCCAAGTCCAGCGTTATATCCACCGTTTATATAACATTCATCACCCAAATGCAGTGAACAAACAAACACCTGAACTTCTTAAACATATGCTCTCTATCTCTCCTGCGCACAAGTGAAAGTGATGTCAAAGCATGCTCCTTCTCCTGCTCTCCATGCTGCCGTGTGGGTGTGCTGCATGCTTTTCTAGGAGAATTGTCCCATAAGGGACTAAGAAAATTGTTACAAAACAGTTTTAAATGTTCAAAAAAAACGTTCCGGAAACTGTACGATCGCTGGGGGAGTGTTTTGAGCACAGAAAACTACATAATATGCCCAACTCGTTTTTTGACAAGTTGACCATGTTAAGCATGAGAAGACAGCAAGTTTAATAGGCCTGGAGCGACGAGTCGATGTCAAAATTTCATCAATGTCATATTTTTGCGTCGACCCTTCGCCACAAACATGTGGGAGACCAATACATTACAGAATGGAGGACGAAACAGCAACCTCCTCACATAATTTCGAACAAAGCCCCAATAAAGGAAAGAATCCTGACAAAACAGCTCGCCCTAAATCTTCGAAAGTATGGGAATACTTTCAATTTACTCACAAACGCAAAGGTATCGTTATTTGCGCTCTTTGCCAAATGGAGTTGGCATACCACACCAGCACAACTTCAATGTTGGAGCATTTGAAACGGAGGCACCCCATTGTAACCCGCGAAGGAGACAATAACAAGTAAGTACTAACGTTGGGTAAATTAATTTCATGCTTGTGTTGTGTAGCTTGAGCTCTGCGCAATTCGGTGGTGCTAGCTAACTATCTTAGCTCTCTGTGCAGTTTGTTAGCTACTGGCACCTAGACAGCTGTGTTTAGCTAACATTAATTATCACCTAATGTTGGCTTGAATGGAAGCTAGCTTACGGCTGCAAAACATGGCTATCTATCGATAGTCACGGACGTTAGCTAACGGTAACGTTAACTACTAACCTAGCAAGAACAAACTGCATATAGAGCTAAGATGCGTTGGTTACTTTGTAAGCCTAGCACCACCAAAGTGCACAGCTGCTAGATAGTCACGATAGCATTCAAATAAACTAATCATAGCATAGCGCTGCAATGAGGTTAAGAGTAGATCTAAAATACCCCACTGTCATAGCTGTTGTTCTATTGTGCAATGCCTATGTGTTTTCTAGAACAAAGCAAAGAACCATGGCGTCCTACCTTGGAAAAGAGACGCAATGCGCACCACAGAAGGCAGCCGAACTGAGCAAAAGGATCTTGAGACTAAGTAATTATTAGCTCACTGTTGCTTGCTTTGAGCATCTTTTAGGATGAAATGGCTGTGCCGATTTTTTGTGTTAGCAAAGGTTATGAGTGTTTCTTCAGTTAACTTGGCCCTTTTCTTTGTGTCCTTGTGTGGTGAAGTGCCCCTTTAAGCTTGTACCCGCCCCATGATTATGTTGCGGGCCTTATTTGGACTATATAAGGGGGATCCCCAGAGTAGTAGGATATTGCATAATCCTTTGCGTCATCGGGGTGTTGGTTGCCGGTGCTCGAGTGCTCTGGGGGTGAGGTACATGTTTGCTTGCTGGTAGTATGGTTTGGCGTCTAGCTGGTGTGGGTGTTTACTGACTGTTCTGTGCAGCTGGTGTCTGTCTGGAGGTACAAATCATACTGCGTGAGGGTTTTCCCTTTACATTGCTGCTGTAGCTCCAGTTTAGAAAAGCGAACCGATCGCACACACGCGTTGTGCTGCGAGTGACTGCCGCTCTACTGCTCGTTGCGTGAGGTAGGTGTTTGGTGGCCATAGCTATGGGCTGGCATCTAGATCGCGTGCTTACTGACTTTTCCATGCAGCTGGTGTCTGTTTGGAGGTACAGAGTGTATTGTTCGAGGGTTTCCCTCTACATCGCTGCGGAAGTTTAGTTTTCCTAACTGAGATTTGATCACACGTGTAACACTGCGTGTTGGGAGGAACTGCTACTCTTCGGCTCTGTAGGTCCATTTATATGGTGTATATGCGGCCGTGGGATTGTAATTATGTTGCATATGTATGACCCGGGAATTCCTCTGTACAGTAAATGGGAGGAAGGAATGATTTGCCGGATGCTTGAACCACTGTTTTGCTTTTGTTTATTTGTTTTGCTTTTGTTTATTTGTTTTGCTTTTGTTTTTTGTTTTGTTTTGGTTACAATTTGTTTTGTTTCCAATTGTTATTATTTGTTTACAGCCGTATCTGACAACTGCCTTGCTTACAGCTGTATTGGACAACTGGTTTTCGTGCAGCTGTTGTGTACGGCTATTTTACATTTGTTTGTTTCTTTGTCTTTTGTAATATTGGGCTTGAGTTTAGATTTGGAAATAATTGTTTAATTTGGGTTTTTGCTTTTTGGCTTGCTACTATCGGTAAACAATGGTGTGTTTATTTGTAGTTGCTTGTTTATTGTTTGCAACTGTAGCAATTAATGCGGTTTTCTGAGAGGCTGCAGTTATATTCCTGGTTAATTGTTGTTTTCTTTTTGCAGGAGCGGGGTGACCCAAAAGCGGGCAGGCTAGCCATCTTATGCCTGGTGATGGGAATTCTCTTTGTTTAAGTGTGCGGTAGAGGTTTCTTGCAGTGTATTTCACTAGTGTGTGTGTGCTTGCGAAGTTGGGGGCACGGTGTCCTCATTGCGGGCTAATTTGAGGCCCACCGCTTAGACTGCCCAGCTAATGGTGAACCCCAGCTCCGCACCGAGAGTCTGCATGTCTGTGTATTAATTGAGCTTCGTTGCTCATCTACCTCCAGTGGCCTTGCCCGCTAGCACTATTGTTTTTCTTACTCTAGTAGCCTTTTAGAGCATTTATGTCAAATAAAGAAATATATTTTTCTGTACTTATTCACGTCTCAGTGTCTTGTGATCGTGCGAGAGAGAGAAACGAACTTGTGTGCCCTTGTAGGGGTATTTCCCCAGCTGGTTCAATGCTGGGGTGGCGTAGTCGTGACATATTATAGTTTTGCTATATGAGAGCGTGCTCTCATTTACCCGTAATGCCACACTTGTTTGGATTGTCTAATAATTCATCTTTTTACACTGTAAGCAACATATGGCTTTATGAAAGGTGCTATGTTAATGTTATTATTAATTTTTTTTATCTTACAGGGGATTGTCAAAAACATGAGGCCTTTGTCTCTTGTTGAGGGGGAAGCCTTCATAGACATGATCGAATATGCCTGCCCAGGCTTCAAATTTCCCTCCAGGTGGTGGTTCACAAAGCAGTTGGAGATGGCATATCAACATACTCTTGATGATCTGAAGAAAGACCTAAAGAGGAGGTCATCAAAAATCACACTTACCACAGATGCCTGGACAAGTATTTCCACAGAGGCATACCTCGGAATGACCTGCCACTACATCAACGACAACTGGGAGATGGTCTCTTTTATTTTGTGCACAAAGCCCCTTGAGGACTCACACAGTGCAGAAAACATTGCTCGCTGGATTGAAGAGGTTGCAGAGAAGTTTGACTTCTCTCTCCGTGATGATGTCCAGGAGATTGTCCACGATAATGCAGCTAATGTGGTGAAAGCCCTTAGAATCCTTGAGGGGATGCATGGCATTGCCTCACTTTGATGTGCTGGCCATACCACCCAGTTGATCATCAACCATTGTCTGAAAGATCCACAGATCAACAAGGCACTTGGGGCAGCATGGAGCCTCATTGGGGACTTCCATAGCAGCGATGTCGCCACCCTGAAGTTGAAACTCAAACAAGAGAAAATGGGCACAGCTCAACACAAATTGACCCAGGATCTAGCTGTTAGATGGAATGGTTCTTACGATATGATCAAACGCCTCCTTGAGCAGCGGTGGCCTGTAGACGCAACCCTCTCAGACCCAGAGGTCACCAGGGCAGCAAAGCACTACCTGGATATGAAAACTGACCAGTGGAGCCTCCTGGAGGAGCTACAGCAAGCACTTGAGCCTGAGTAGAGAGGCATACGTCACAGTCTCTGTCCTGCCTCCGCTGGTGAAAGGCCTACAGAAGTCCAAGCAGACAGCCTTTGAGTCTGCTCCCATCACCACCTTCCAAACAGCAGCTGCAGCAAAGATTGCTACAAGGTTAGTTTAATTATTCAGCTCTTTAAATCTCTTACACCGATCCAACTGAGTATTTTAATTAAGCTTTCCCAGTTCGCATCTTTCAAATGTTTTCCCATTGGCATTCTATCACGTAGAGCTATTGATTCTACTGTTATCCTTCTCTCTAAGCACCTTGAATTTCTTTGAACTTAAGTGTGCAAATCGAATCTATTATCTTTCAAATAGAAGATTGAGACTACATATGATGAAGATGGGAACAATGTGTCCATCTTCGCCCCGGCCCTTGATCCGAGATTCCGAAAAACTAAAGTTCCTGTCCACCGACGATATCCTGAAGGTGAAAATCAAACTTCAGACTCCTAGCCATATCACTCCAGACAGAAGCCAAACTCTGTTCTGGACACGTTGCTTGGCACATATGATGATGAGGAGCTGGAAGATGAAGACCCAGGCCAAGACCAGAGGGAAGATTCTGTCAGGAATGAGCTGCTTGTGTACTTTAGGGAGAAACCCATTCCAAAGGACAAAAACCCACTCCAATGGTGGAAGGAAAATGAAACGAATATTCCTGCCCTGGCTGTTTTGGCGAAATCCTATCTAGCTGCCCCTGCAACATCCACACCTTCTGAACGTCTGTTCTCAGCAGCAGGGACCATTGTGACCAAAAAAAGAGCAAGCCTCACCAAAGAGCATGAGGACATGCTCACATTGCTCCACAGTAATTCAGAGTAGGTAGTGCAGAAGAGGAGTAAAGAGTGGTGATGGATGAGGGAGGAGAGAAGCGGGGGAAAGTGGACAGTACTATATTGCACACACTTCATTAGCATGTTAATTACAGAATAGCAGTTAAGAGAGTCAGTTTGATTCTGCATCAGGTTTTATGTTGGGACTGTTATGTTGTGGTTATCACACTCAGGAATATCTGTACTGTGCGTAGTGCATAGTGTTTTGTATCTTTTGTACAGGAGAGATTTATGTTGGGACTGAAAAGCTGAAAACAGTAATTTTATATTGTTTTAAACACTAAAGAATGTCTATACTGTGCACTGCACCGTTTTTTTTTGTACTATAACTTTTTTGAACAAGAGAGTTATCTTGATACTGTAAAGGGTAAATATTATAACAGTTGTGCAAAACATGTTTAATAAAGTATATTATTAAGATTTTTTGGGTATTTATTTGAGATATATTAGGGTTTTGATTAATCAAGCAACCAAAAAATAATCGTTAGATTAACCGTCCAATTAGTCGACTATCGATAAAATAATTGGCAGATTAATTTTTTATAAATAATCGTATACCCCAGTCCTAACGTTTAACATTGTTAAGAAGTCAGAATTCATGACACATCATTGCAGCACCCTTTTAAGGCATTTTAAGCAGTCTGAGTAAAACGCGTTGTGGCAAGGGGGCGTGGTTTAGTGACGTCTGCACTGGGGAGTAGAGACACGGGAAAAACAGATTAAGTAGGTCTAATGCAGATTAAGATCACCTGCGTCTCATTACAGTGATTGGTGAGGAGACATCTTAAAAACTGACAGAAGCAAAGGAGAGACAGAGATAGACCGACTGGGAGACCTGGCAGCTGTCTGAAAGCCTGAGGAACAGATTCTAACAGACGGAGATCTGGAAACGTGGATTCTTACGCACGGAGTTCCAGAAAAATCGAGAGATATTTAATTTGAATATTGAAAGTTGTTTAAGCGCAGTGGAACAAGGTCTTGTTGTAAATAAATATAAGATTCTTGTCTCCCAGTCGAGCCGACCCCTCCTTCTTTCCTCCACCCACTTACGAACCCTTCTACATGCGTCATTCACACACAATAACTTTTTTTTAACTGTTTAAACCTCTGATTAAAAGGCTCAGTAAACTGTTGGGAGGATTCGAAGCACTTTATGTAAAACGTATAACATATCTCTTAACTTTGTGTTGTAAGTGTTATGACATCATAAGAAGGTGCATTAAAGTTCCAGTGAAATTAAAAATGACAATTCTTATTTTTTTCATGCAATATTGCAGCTTTTATAGTAAATTTGCAGTGAAAAAATGCAAGTCATTTGGGGCACAGAGTCCTTGTTTGCAAGCCACAAGCTCATCGGACTCTCTTTCTGTCCCAAAGCATCCGTCCAAAGGACGGAGGTTTCCCCACGGAGGGGTCAGCCACCCTCCTTCAGAGGCTGCCCCGCCCATGCGTTCAGTGGACATTGTGTTTTCTCCCTACACATTCAGGGGGTCGGTTGTGAGCATATGTTCACACAGTGCGACCCAGGAGGGCAGGATGGTGAGCGTTTTTCCTGTTGTTACGCGTGACAAACGTTCTAGGCATCCTAAACAGAAGTCCGGACCTTCTATCGAGGAGGAACCCACTCTACAGAGATTGGTGCCTCCACCCTCAGATAGTGGGCATGATATGGAGGAGATTCGGTCAGGCAACCGTAGATCTATTTGCCTCACACTAAAACTCCCATTGTTGCCATGTTCTTCTCGCAAAAGGACATGGATGCGCCCCTCAGGGTGGACGCACTGGCCCACCCATGGCCCAAGGTGCTGCTGTATGCTTTTCCTATTCTGTGCCTTATAATTCCCACACTGGCCTGAGCGAGAGAGAATGGTCTGTCACTCCTTCTAATAGCTCCCAGGTGGCACAAAGCACTATGGCTGGCAGATATAATCCCTCTGTTATATGCCCAGCTGTGGCGCCTCCCCCTCCGCACAGACCTATTGTCTCAGGGGAACGGGGAAATGTATCACCCACACCCGGACAGGGTGGCTCTCTGGGCCTGGCCCATGACAGGACAAACTTTAACACGCTTGGGCTCCACCCGCGTGTGGTTGCTACAATTTAAAATGTAAAAAGAACCGTCCCTGAATGTGACCTATCCTTGGTGCTGGAGGCCTTGTCTCAATATCCTTTTGAGCCCTTGGGAGGTATTTTCTTGAAGCTGTTGTCCTTCAAGATGGCTTTGCTCTTGGCTTTGTCATCAGCAAAACGTGTCAGTGAGCTACATGCAGTTTCAGTACATCCTTCGTGCACTAAATTGGAGAGGTTTTTCTTAATCCTTACACGGTTTTTATGCCCAAGTGCTTCCCTAAATTTATTTCGGAGGTCTAAGAGCTGTCCGCTTTTCATCCTCCGCCTGAATGGTGAATGCTCTGTGTCCTGTTTGTGCATTACAGACATATATGACCAGGACCAGTGGTTTCAGCTATCAGCTCTTTATTTCATGGGTGCCCCCTCACAAGGGGAGTCTCATATCTAAGCAGCACCTCTCACATTGGCTTGTGAACACTATAGCCTTGGCATATGGATCAAAGGGAGTGCAGGCCGCAGAAACCATCAGAACTCATTCCACAAGGGGCTTAGCTGCCTCTTGGGCTTTGTTCAGGGGACCCAGCCAACACATGTATGTGGGGGCCCAAATGGGTTACAAATGGGCTACAGGGGTACAGAGTGGGTATGGGCATCTTATCTTGGGCCCATCTGGGTGACCCAGCAAGGAGCCACTTGGGTGAACCCAGGTTGGCTCCCCATGTGGTTCCAGGATGGGACATTTAATGGAAATTTTGGAATGGGCTCAAAATGGGCTACACAATGTTTATTAAATATAGTTCTGCAAATTGTGCAAACACAATTAATCCCATATTGGGTGATTACATGAATAGTGCACTTATGTGTTTTATCTATTCGACACTTGGATTTCCTTATTTAATCAGAATCTACTAATTTCAACAGTCATGCAGTTTTACCCAAATTTCCAGAAACATTTAGCAAAAAAACGACAACCTGCAGCCACTTCAATTTCTCACAACTGTCTCGCACCCTCGCGAGATCCCATCCCCCACTACGTAGTCTTCTTCAAGATACTCTGGCACTGCGCAGAAAGATCAGCGTATGACAGCAAAGTACAGCAAGATGCAGTTAGATTTAATTTAGCAATTCCCACCCCCCGGCACCTGAATCGCACCAGTGCGTAACTGTTCCTTTGCTGAAATGAGTGGGAGCGGGAGGAGACTTTCGCCATCAGTGTATCCAGGGTAAGAAATACATTTGTAAAAATAAAATGCAAAGCATTTGAGTACATTGTTTCTGTTCACATTATGGTTTTAAAACTTAGTTTAGCTTATTGTCTGGCTGGAATTTAGACATCGTACTCAGATCGCGCCATATTTTTACTTTAATTTCTGGCGCCAATTTCAAAATGATAATGCTTATGCCTTGGTCTTAGCTATGCCCTCTAATAATTCAAGACATTAAAAAAGCTGCACAGTATGGGACCGGGCAGTTTGCTCATCTTGTACTGAAAGATTACAATAGGGATGTCAAATGCCTTAGCAGAGAAGCTAATATAAGCTAGTGTAGTCTATTATAAGCTAAACATTTGCGTATAAGGTAGCAAATGTCAAATATCGATTTGAAAAGTAAACAGAAAGCCTATTATAATTTTAACAATACATAAAATACCAAAAAATTTCTATTTATAAAGTTTATGCTTCATATTAATCTGCATCACTTTGCATTCGGGTGTTTTTACAAATCCTTTACATTTACACATTTGGCAGAAGCTGTTATCCAAAGCGACATACATTTAATTGTCCTATACATTTATACTTAGGTTTCTGCAATCCCCTGGGATCGAACCCAAAACCTTGCATTGTTAACGCATTGCTATTACCACTGATCTACAGGAGAGCTGTTTTTTTTGTGGTGGAATTGCAGTAAACATGTTTTTGGTGTATTAATACGTTTGGCAAATCCGTAACCATGATTATGTTGTGCTAACCATGTCTTTTTTAACTGTAGTGAAACGGTTTAAACAGTTTTTTTGTTTTAGCTGTTAAAATTTTGAAGTGATTATACAAATAGTTTTTATACATTTATTTCTTAAGGAAGTAATGCTGTTTTAGAGATCAAAGGAATATAAAATATCTGCCAAAGTTGCTAACCATTTTTGACAACAGAATGAATCTGAACAACCAGTGGATTTTGATTTGGAACCTGCCCTCAATAAACCATTGGAGGATTCCGTCTATCATGGTTGTGTCAAGCAGGCAAAAGAGAATGTAGTTAATAACCTACCTTATAGAAACAAGTGGTATGTTCTCACATAACATGACTATTTAACGGGTTCACACGGCTGAACATTAACGTTTTCGCACGTACACTGCTGTGCTGAAGTATTATGCCACAATTTAGTTTCTTTCTGTTTTTTAATATTGCTTATACATTTTCTGTGTTTTCTGGTTGCATTCTAATAAAAACTTAGAGATATCACTCTATATATTATTATAAACAGTACCATTTCCAAAACATCTAATGACGGTCTAAGACATTTTTACAACAATGATGTAGCTTATTATTATTCAGTTTCATCTTTTGTGTTGTCTCCTCAATAATCATAATCTTGTTTTTTTGTTAGGTTGCTGATGAAATTGGAAGGAGTACTGTGGATGAATACGAGTATGGCCTTCCTTTAAGACTGCACCTAATCAAGAGAGTATAAGACAGCCTCAAACTGAGTTTGTATTGTATGTTTACTTGCTGTTGCATTGTTTGAAACATTCACAATCAAAGAGAGGTAATTAGGTAATACTTATTGTAATACGATTCAACAAAGGGAAGGAAGGAGTCGGGAACCGGCAAACATTTAAACATTTAATAACAGAAATAAAAACAGCCCCTTACGGACGACCGCCGGCGAAATAACATAAACAGAAATACAAACACAAGTTCGGGCCCGGTCCTCTCTCTTCGACGGTCCGGTCGCTCATTCCTTTTATATGCTCCCAATCTCCTACACAGCTGGCGCTCATTCACAATTACTCACCGGACTCGAACCACGGTCTCGCCCCGCCTACTCTACTACACTTATTATTAAAATCAGTTTCATTGTATTCAAATATATATACCATACGGACAATTCCCAAAATTATGAGAATATGGACCAGGTGTACATCAAATGTACAAATTTTTAGATATTTGTGAGGCAGATTTAATTTGGGGGTAAACTATGCATGTCAACCATAGTTCACAGCACTGTCACCCACACACTTGCAAACCAATGCAAGAGAATGGGCGAAATTTGTCAATGCAAAATTTGTCAAACTATCTTGATTAGTCATACAGGTTTGAAATAACAAGTGGGTGAGTATATGATGACAGACTCATGTTTGGGTAAACTATCACTTTAAATTTAGCTATGTTTCTTTGTTTCTGTGTTTGTTTGATTAAGAAACCCTTGCAGCAGAAAAATTTGCTCTTGTCACACAAATTCACAGAATTGTCTTGGTTACGGATGTAACCAGTTCCCTGATGGAGGGAACGAGATGTTGTGTTGAACCGACAGATTGGGGTTCGCCCTTGAGAACCTATCACTTCAAATGGTTTTGAAACCGGCCAATGAAATTGGCGAAAGAATTTGCATGCCGGACTCCCCCCCACTGATATCCGGGTATAAAAGGGAGACAGCGTGCTGCAGTAATTCACCTTCAGTTCTGAGGAGCCTGAGAGCCTCCCACGACTGCTGCAGCAGTCGGCACGTGTTTGTGGCAAGAAGGACACATCGTTCCCTCCATCCCGGAACTGAGGTTACATCCGTAACCAAGACGTTCCCTTTCTGTGGGTCTCTCGACGTTGTGTCGAACCGACAGATGGGGTTCCTATTAAAACTAGACAAAACGCTGTGCCGTATTACAATCTCAGTGAAGCGACGGTGACAGGCCTGGGAGTGTCAGACGTGAGCACTTTCGTGAAATTTGTAATCTTCCAGTTGATAGGTGAGCAGAGGGTCCCAGAGCTTTTATAAAAGGTGGGAAGCCTCTACCTTTGATCCTCATGGGCGGCGTCATTAGTATCTCTAACAGCGAGAAGCTGCCTGGTGCCGCAAGGCCACTGGGAAAGTGCACTCCTCACACCCGCATGGTCTAACCGGCAGGGGAGAGCTCATGGGGAAAATATGCAGTCTGAGGTAGTTAGCCGTGAGGTGGAGGTCCACCTAGGGAGGTCATGGGTTACCAAGGTGGGATCCAATCATGAGGATACATCATACAGAACCACCAGAGTGGGGGAGTTACAACGTCCGGTAGCACTAGGTCCGGTTAGAGCTATGTGTGGATAACTCAGAAGGTACCTGGCCTCAGGGGCAGGGCTGCTCTGCCCAGCCCGCCCGCAGGAGGTGCTTACTTAGTGATGGATGGCATGCCTGTTCTAATCCCCGTGGGGGAAAGAATGGAGGCTAAGTAGCACACTGACCCACCTATGGAAAGAGCTGAGGTCGGGCCCAATGTTGGTAATCTCCCTGGAGTCTTCATGTTGGGACCGCATTCGCGCTCAGACCCCAAGTACAAAGGTCCAGCCGCGAGCATTGGGAGAGAGGCAGTAAGGTGCACCTCAACCCAATGCTCACGGCAGCCCGGGATAGCATGGCTGACATCTCGACGTCCGCCTCCTCATGAGCTCGTCCTCCCGTGGGAGGGAGCTGCAAGGAGTCATCGGGATCGGATGCCAGCTAACCGCCCTCCGATGCTGCAATAGAAATCTCATAGACCAGATGGAAAGTGATGGAAATCTGCGATCATCATGGCCTGCAAATTTGAGCCCCATGCCAGACCAATTTTTGTTTGGCCAGAAATTCAAAAACAAAAAATAATGGATGTAGTTATCTGCCACTTAACACAGAAAACAATAAAATATTAAATCATTTTATTGCCTGTCTGACTTCTTGACGGCACTGCCTTCTGTATAATCTTGCTGACCAGTTAACTTTACTCAATTCAACAATTTTTTCATTGCTACAAAGCAGCTGTACATGAGACATATTGACTATAAGCAAAACAACTAAAGTTTCCTTTCTGTCGGTCTCTCGACATTGTGTTGAGAACAACAGATGGGGTTCGCCCTTGAGAACCAATCAGCTCTGACTTCTATAGAAAAGGCCAATGAAATTTGGCGAATGAAATTTGCATGCCGGTCTCCGCCCCCGGATGTCCGGTATAAAAGGAAGCCGGCGTGCAGCAATCATTTACCTTCTGGTCTTCAGAGCCTTTGCTCATGACTACGAACAAAAAAAATTCAACGAGAACTTCTTCTACATTGCCGGATCTGCGACGTAGAGCAGCGGATCGTCCTTACCTGCAGCGTGCTTCCCCAGGGCGTCTCGGCGGTTCCGGAGGTGGTAGAGATTTTTTCTAAAAGGTCCTTTTCAGGACTGAGCATTCTCCAGCGCGGCATGTCCTGCTGTTCTCTTGGGTGCGGCACCCTCATCGAGGAGGGGGACGGACACGATCGCTGCGTTAGGTGTCTGGGCGTCCAGCACTGCTGAAGCAGCATTCGTTGACACATCTTGCCCACACTGCGGGCAGATTGTCATTCATAAATTGCGGTCACGGGTGGCTGTCTTCCTACGGGAACCAGCCACCATTTTGTCTGCTACCCGGGCAGTGACATCGGTGGCTACGGCCCCGAAGTCCGCCTGTGTTAGCAGTGTTAGTGATGTGGGGACCTCTGCGAACGTAAACCCGCCAGCAAAGTGCTCAAGGGCTGATCCCACTGGATTCGCTTTTCTGAACGTTCCCCAACCGGCGGTGGCATACCGTCTGGATCCTCAGGCACGCACTCGGAAAAGATACGTGACATACATGAGATGTTGCTCGCAGCATCGGAGGGAAACTGGCATCCGACTCTGACCAATCGGAGCTCCCCCCCAGGGGGGTCAAGCTCAGAAGGAAGCAAAAGTGATGTCAGCCATGCTAACCCGGGGATACGTTGTTCCTGGGTCGGAGCGCGGTGCAAACTGCGCCCATCCCGGGTGCCATTTTTTTTTTCCTGGAGGTGCATGAGGAGCTGTGTAAGACTTGAAGCGCTCCACTCACGGCCCGCTCCAGTCAAACCAGGTTGGCTCCCTCACTTCCCTTGATGGTGGGGGAGCCCAAAGCTATGTTGAGATCCCCCAGGTGGAACGTGCGGCTGCGGTACACCTGTGTCCACAGACGGCTGCCACCTGGCGGAATCGGCCATGCCTTCCGTCCAAGGCGTGTAGGACTTCGGCATGACTGGTGTCAAAGGCTTGCGCTGCCATCGGCCAGGCTGCCTCCTCTCCTTACGCCATGGCCATCCTGCAGGTCCGCCAGGTCAAGGCGTTGAGAGAGCTCCACGAGGGTAATGCCGACCTGGGTATAATGCAGCATCTACGTGCCCCCCACTGACAGCGCTCTACGTGCGACCAAGGTGGCGACACGGGCCCTGGGTCGGACGATGTCCACGGTAGTGGTCCAGGAGAGCAACAGTCAGCAACCTTCCAGGGAAGTGACACTGACGGGAAGACCCCAGGGAGAACCACATCGGGCCGACCTTCACAGCAACGTCTCAGATCTGTGGGCGGTGGGTACGCCCCATTCTAGATCTGACCCTGAACAAGCACCATCACAAGCTGCCGTTCAGGATGCTCACGCAGAGGTGCGTCCTGACATCTATCAGGTGTCAGGATTGGTTCGTAGCAATCGACCTGAAGGACGCTTACTTTCATATCTTGATGCTCCCTCGACACCGGCCGTTCCTACGGGTCGCGTTTGAGGGGCGGGCATATCAGTACGGAGTCCTCCCTTTCGGTCTGTCCCTGTCTCCACAGGTCTTCACGAAGATCGTGGCAGCCGCCCTTTCTCCCCTTCGGGAAAAAAGTGTGCAGGTACTAAATCTCCACGACTGGCTTATCTTGGCACACTCGCGAGATCTGTTGTGTACACAAAGGGACCTGGTGCTCCGGCACCTAGATCAATTGGGATTAGAGGTCAACCGAGAAAAGAGCATGCTCTCCCTAGTGCAGAGCATCCTCTTTCTCAGTATGGAACTCAACTCTGTCACCATGACTGCGCGACTGTCCGCAGCACGCGCCCAGTCGGTGTTGAACTGCCTGGAACACTTCAGGCAGCCAGCGATCCTCCGGAAACAATTTCAGAGGCTCCTGGGACACATGCCGTCCTCGGCGGGGGTAATACCCCTCTGGTTGATGCACATGAGACCGCTTCAACACTGGCTATAGAGTCGAGGTTTCCGAGGACAGCGTGGCACACCGGCAGCAGGCGCATGGTGATGACGCACCCTAACCCTTTGGTCTCCATGACCTTTCTCCGGGCAGGGGTCCCCCTCGGGCAGGTTACAAGGCACGTCATGGTGATGACGGACGCCTCACTGCAGGGGTGGGGTGCAGTGTGCAACGTGCACGCAGTAGCGGGGCGCTGGACGGCTGGTCTGCGCTGGCATATCAATTGCCTACAGTTGTGGGCTGTGCCACTTGCACTGAGTCCGCCTGGACAGCACAACAGCCGTATCGTACATCAATCGCAAGGGTGGCGAACGCTCACGGGAGCTAACACGACTTGCCCGACGCCTCCTCCTGTGGAGTCAGCAGGTGATTCGCTCCCTGTGGGCCACGACATCCCAGGCGAAGTGAACCAGACAGCCGACGCGCTCTCTCTTGTCAGTATACGCCTCGCGGAGAGTGGTGACTCCACCCCCACACAGTCCAGCTCATTTGGGTGCTGTTCGGGCAGGCACAGGTAGACCTGTTTGCCTCCCACGACACCATCCATTGCCCGCTTTGGTACTCCCTGACCGAGGCCCCCTTCGGCATGGATGCCCTGGCGCACAGCTGGCCGCAGGACAAGCGGAAGTACGCCTACCCCCCAGTGAGCCTCCTTGCACAGACACTGTGCAAGATAGTGGAAAAGATCTCTGGACGGGACGAGGAGATCCTGAGCAGGCTACCCCCTCTGTGGCGGAAACCATTGCAAAGGCTAGGGCCCCATCTACTAGGCGGTTATACGCCTCTAGATGGCGCCTCTCTCGCTGAGAGAGACACCAGGATGAGAAAAGACCTACTGAGGTGCTCGATCGGGATCGTGTTGTCCTTCTTAAGAGATTGGAGACTAACATCTCCCCTCCACACTGAATGTGTATGTAGTCGCTATTGCACTCATCACGACTCAGTTGATTGAAAGTTTCTAGGGCAGCACGACCTGGTAACCAGGTTTCTCAAGGGGCGCAAGAGGGCGGAATCTGCCTCGTCTCCGCTCCATACCCTCTTGGGACCCTAACGAGCCCCCCAAGAGCCCCTCAGAGGTTCCGATCTTCGTCACCTGATGAGTAAGATGGCCCACCTGATGCCGCTCGCTTCTTTCAAGAGGGTAGGGGACCTCCAAGAATTCTCTGTTTCCCCGGATTGCCTTGAATTCGGCCCTGGCAACTCTCACGTTATCTTGAGACAGATGCCCGGATGAGTGCCCAAAGTTCCCACTACTCCCTTCCGGGACCAAGTGGTGGACTTGCAGGCGCTCCCCATCGGGATACAGGATTTTTATCACTATACTGCTAATCAGAATTGTAAAATATGTATGTGTAATTGACGTTTTAAATTACTTGTTTCATGTATGTGATCTTGATAGATCTGGTGGAGAATTTTATATTGCTGTGATAAACTCATCCTTATTTTAACATGCAGCTAAAATTGCTACAAGACGTTGTCTCCCTTATGCCACAAACACGTATCGTAATCTGCTGCAGTCGTGAGAAGCTCTCAGGCTCTTCAGAACAAGAGGTAAATGAATGCTGCACGTCGGCTTCCTGTTATACCGGACATCCGGGGGCTGAGACCGGTATGCAGATTTCTTTCGGCAAATTTCATTGGCCTTTTGTATAGTAGTCAGAGTTGATAGGTTCTCAAGGGCGAACCCCATCTGTCGTTCTCGTCACAACGTCTCGTTCCCTTCATCAGGGAACTGAGGTTACAGACGTATCCAAGACGTTATATACCTATTGTGAGAATCTGGATTTCGTCCTGTCCTCTACAAATATTGCATCTGTGTTTAATACAAAGTTCACATATCATATGTATTCATTCGTATTCATTCCTATTAATATTAGCTTCTATTCATATAAGATGTACCTTACTTTCTTGTTGTTTAACCTCGTTGAAAGTTGTATCGTATCTTATACTGTCTTATGTTGATATAAGTATCTGTTGTTCTCCATCTCAAGGTTCCTAATGATATCTAGGGACAATTGTTTAGTTATTGTAATATTAAATATGTAATCATATCTGATTGATCAGGAGGAAAGACTAAACAGAAAGGCTGGTGATTTTCCACTGTTTTGGTGGTTTTATATGACGCCTCCTGATGCAAGCTTATAAGTATTAGTCCTTAACAATAAACTTTGGACTCTGATTGAACAAGCACTTGTGTCTGTGTCAAACTTTGTCTCCAGGCCTGAAACTCTGTGTGTTCAGTCGACTAGACTCTTCAACCGTATAATATTGTTTAGACAAGGGGACATAAGAAGTTTACATTCTTTCACCTATAAAAACAAGAAAATTGTGAAAACACAAAAGACAGACATACCCACATACAAACGCTCCTCACACACAATATGCACACATACTTACACACACATCGACATAGACACACACAAACTGACGGACACACAGACAGGCACGCACTCACTCAATCGATCACAGTGAAAGCACACATTTAAGATAAAGGAGAGAGGAATGCAGGTCAAATTCCTATATGCATTATTGATTATGTAAAACCTTAAAATTTGAATTATAAAGCAGCCCCCCCGGCCAGGCAAATAGTGCAAAACAGTATGCAAACGGTGGCGAGGAATCCAAAATTTCAATCGAGAAACAAAACTCCCCAGGCCCAACCAGGGGATTCCAATTCCCCTTTGCCAAAAGTTGCTGCCTCTTCACAAGCTCGACATTGCTTAGAATAAAAAAAAAAAAAAAAATACTTTTAAGGTAAATTATACATTTGAAATTGTGTAGTGAAGTCGTGTCAAGTCGCCGCGTCCTTTATCCAGCTCTATCACCTCAGCTCTTGTCAGGTCACCACTTCCCATTCTCCGCTCTGCCATCAGGTCTGGGCATGAACTGCATCCTGCGGTAACCTTGGAACAATGAGACAAGACTGGCTGAGAGTAGAGTACTGTTCTGCACTCTTTGATCCGACAAGTACATCAGTTGTTGTTTGAAGTGTTCCTGGTTTCAGTTGATCTAACTAATGCAGATAATTAAACTTTAAATAGTAATCATGTATCCTTAAATTTTGCCTCGTTATATATATACACATTTAATTCTACAAATGTTTGTTCTCACATTTCTACTGCTTTTGTGCAAAAATGGTTTTGTAACAATGCAGAATTGTGAAAGCTATTAATATGTACAAATATATTGAATGTTGCAAGACATTTAATTATGTGACCGGTAGGAAATAAAAGTATTACTTGATTTACATGTACTGCTTATTGTTTTCAGAAGGTAAAACGGAAATAGAAAATCATAAAATCTATTTAAAAAAGATAATTACCTTTTTTGGTACCATTTAGAACCATGTATACAATACAAAACGTCAATAGATATTAATATGATAAGTAATGACAGAAGTATAAACTCATTTGTGGTCACATGTTATAACTGTACAAAACATTTGTTTGTCTTAATGTTTATTTTACATATTATAGAGCATATATCATATATGTGAAAAGTTTTCTTTCAAGGTAATCCACCAATGTCTTCTAAAATAATAACTATTGGGAGCCTCCAAATGAAGAATGTGTTGAGAAACTTGACCGTCTCTCTCTGACAGGTGATTTGGTTTTCCACAATCACAATTCTGTAAGAAAGAAAAATAATACTACAGTTATACTATACTTAAGCATCTTCTTTTTGTAAAAACAACGGAGAAAAATGGGAGGTCATTCCATGTCAAATCAACCAGATTTTGAATATTTCCCAGGCTCACATTTTTTTCTATTTTAGAAAATATTTCTATATTTTTTCTAAATATGCCAGCATTATAATTTTTTTTTCACACAGTGATCGGTTTATCTGTTAGTAACAATTTAAGACACTGGAATATTCTCTGGCCCCCTCACTGCTTATCGTGGTGATGAGATCTATAGCAGATTATCATCACTAAATGGCTGGTTGTCTGAGTGGTGTCTGCAGAATAATATAGATTCTATAAATAACGAAGAGTTTTGAGGGTAGACCTGACCTGTTGAAACAAGATGGTCTCCATCCCTCCTGGGATGGGGTTTCCCTCCTCTCCAGAAATTTGAGCCCAACACCGTGGTATAATGAAGGCTATAAAGAAAGCGACCCGGAAAATGGAGCATAACTTTAAGAAAACTAAATAAGAGGTATTTCGTACAGCATGGAAGGATAGTACTCGAAAATATGGGAACGCCATAAAAACGTTAAGATCCGCCTATTTTTCATCACTTATAGAAGAAAACCATCATAACCCGAGGTTTTTATTTAACACAGTGGCTAAATGAACAAAAAATAAGTCATCAGCGACTTCAGATTCTAATTATCAGCATAACAGTGATGAATTTATGAACTACTTCACTAGTAAAATCCTAAATATTAGAGAAAAAATTATAACAATGCAACCAGAAGTGAAACCCGCTGAACAAACTAACTACAGCACCCCTAAGGAGAAATTGCAATTATGTTCTAACGTAGATCACGATGAACGGTCTTAAATCATTAGATCATCTAAATCAACAACATTCATGCTAGACCCTATACCTACAAAACTACTGAAAGAAATGCTCCCAGAAATTATAGATCCTCTTAGTATTATTAACTCATCTCTGACATAAGAACATGTGCGTAAAGCATTTAAGGTGGCTGTTATAAGGCACCTTGTCAAGAAACCCAAACTCGACCCTAGAGAACTAGGGAATTACAGGCCTATATCAAATTTACCTTTTATATCTAAAGTTCCGGAAAAATTCGTTTCAACTCAATTATGCTCCTTCCTCCAGAGCAATGACATTAATGAAGAATTACAGTCTGGATTTCGAGCATGTCACAATACAGAGATGGCTTTGATCAGAGTTACAAATTATCTGCTTTTTGCTTCTGACCGTGGCTGTATTTCGTTATTGGTGCTACTAGACCTTAGTGCTGCATTTGACACCATTGACCACAGCATACTCCTACATAGACTTAAAAATTACATTAACGGAATAGCATAGGTGTCCCGCAAATCGCAGGTCCAGTACGGTGTGCCACAGGGCTCAGTCTTAGGGCCACTGCTCTTCACATTATACATGCTACCTCAAGGAGATATAATAAAGCGACATGGAATAAGCTTTCACTGTTATGCTGATGTTACTAAACTTTATATTTCCTCGAAGCCTCATGAAACACAGCAGTTCCATCGAATAATGGAATGCATAGTCGATTTAAAAAACTGGATGAGTAACAATTTTTTACTACTGAATTCGGACAAATCAGAAGTGTTACTTACTGGACCAAAAACCATATGTAAGAACCAAGAATACTGCTTAGACGGATGCTCCATAAAATCCTTGTCGTTTCTTGGCATTATATTTGCCCTGCAGGCCTATTACAAAAACTCCAACTGCTTCAAAACGCGGCAGCTCGAGTTCTTACACGTACAAAAAAGTATTAGCGTATAACCCCGGTTCTGTCAACCTTGCACTGGTAACCTATAAAGCATTGCATTAACTTTAAGATCTTGCTTATTACCTATAAAGCCCTACATGGTCTAGGGCCGCAGTATTTGAGTGAACTTCTATTGTTTAACAGTCCTCTACGTACATTACGCTCTCAGGCGTCCTGTTAGTTGGTAATACCTAGAATTTAAAATCAAGTGCAGGTGGTAGATCCTTTTCTCATCTAGCGCCTAATCTTTGGAATATTCTTCCCTGCACTGTCCGGGAGGCAGACACACTCTGTCAGTTTAAATCTAGACTAAAGACGCATCTTTTCAATCTTGCATACACTACACTTCCATAATATTAATCTTCAGAGGATTTAGGAGTCATTATTTAGATGAAATGATAGAGCTGGGTAAAGGACGCGGCGACTTGACACGATTTCACTACAAAATTTCAAATGCTATTAGATTGTTAATGATAATCTTACATCTATAACATACCTTATTAGTACGTTTATTTATTTTTTATTTAGCCTTGTTGTGCAAGCACTGTTGAGCTTGTGCAGAGGCAGCAGCTTTTGCCAGAGGGGAACTGGAATCCCCTGATTGGGTTTGGGTTCTCCTGTGTTTTTTTTTTTCTCGATTGGAGTTTTGGGTCCTTCGCAACCATTTGCATATTGTTTTGCACTATTTGCTTGGCCGGGGGGGCTGCTTTAGAATTCAGATGTTTTACATAATTAATATTGAATATAGGAATTTATAGTCCGTTTAATATTTGACTTGGTTCTCTCTCCTTTATCTTAAATGTGGGCTTTCACTGTGCGTGTGTGCGAGTGCGTTTGTGTATGTGCGTCTTTGTTGATGTGTGTTAGTATGTATGCATATTGTGTGTGGAGCATTTGTATGTCTGTCTTTTGTGTTTTCATCTTGTTTTTACAGGTATATGACTTTTGTTGGTTTACTTCTAGTCAATATGTCTCATGTACAGCTGCTAAAAAGCACTATATAAATAAAGTTGAGTTAGTCAATTTTCAAAATCCTTGAATCATTTTATGCCAGTGTTTTTTTTTCAGAGTTTTACCTCATAGACTATTGTTTTTAGATATTTAGATATCGCTGTATAAGCTTCCTAGTGTGCAGCACAATACACTTGAATTTGTTTACAAAGCTGATGGAACTGGTGAATGCAGAGACATCGTTTGGAAACCATGTTGAACTCTTTCGCTGGCAGGAGATGGGTGGCGCTTACATTTATAAATTACATTTATGCAACTTATGTATGCCCATACAACTGTTTACATTTATGTACCAATCCGTACACAGAATTTACAGAGTGTTATTGTAGCCGTTATGAGGCTGCTCTATGGAATGATTTTAGTCTCATTAATAATTCACGTGTAAAACACAATGTACACATGCAAATACAGTTTCACATGCATAAAACCCAATTTCCGTACACAAAGTGTATATATATATATGTATTCACAATAAAACAATTCACATCTGTAAAGAAAAAAAATCTCTTTAAAATGTACCAGTTTATTATGGAATGTGAATGTGCAAATAGTCACTCGCGTGTGAATCGCCTTGGATTTCTTCGCCTTCTGGGTCAGGCCACAAACCCCCGCATCATGCTGAAATGATACATGCATGGCCCGTGTGCAATTATTCCTGTTAAACCTCAGAGGATGAGTGCTGATCATGGATCATGAGGGCAGTCTCTGTATAGGTAAACTGAAGTAGTGTTGTAGGGACCTCGTATGGTGGCCAGGGTTGGACAAAGACATCTGACAGGTCGTTCAGGACTGTACTCCATGTCTTTTCAGTGGAAAAACTGGCCGACTACCCTCGCCGCCCCTGGGGTCTTTGCCCTGGCCTACTCAACCTTGGGACCACATTCAGCTGGATATCTGCGGTAAACTCCATGATGTGCCCCATCATTTGCGTTTCCTATGATCTACACTCAAAGTGGCCAGAGGTTGCACCTTTGGTCACGTCCAGTTCCATCATTGCGTTTCTGGAGTCACTCTTTGCTTGCTGGGGCCTGCCAAGCACCCTGACGACAGATTTTTATAAAGAATTAAGGAAAGTTCAACCAAGTCATCTTATCAGACAAAACAGTCAGAGTCTGGGTGATATGGTGACCTGGCAGAGCCATGACCTTGACTCTGTTTGCCATGCTTCTTGCGCTAAACAAGGGCCCTTTTGCGTGCTTTAGGTGTTTGCAAAGATAAATGCTCAGTGAGAAAAGTATGATTTCTTAGCATCCTTCCAGAATCTGTCAGTTGCTGGCTTGTTGCCATAGAAACGCAGTTCGTTGTAGGCTTTTTGCCCTTTTTTGCTCCTGTCTGGCACACTGTTTTAAATAAAAATCTGCATCTTGTTTTATGAAGTTAAAAAATTTGCATGTTTATAGTGATTATACATGTCAGGGAGTTTTGAAAACCCTTTATCAAAAAAATATATACATATGCCCAGTCTCACAGACACGGCTTAGCTTAATCCAGAACTATGCTTTAGTAGAATTAAGATATTTATGTCGCTTTTATAAAAATACCTTGGAAGAATACATCACTGGTGTGCATCTCGAGATAAAAAATGGCACTGATATATTTTAAGATGTTTCTGAGCAAGTTACATTAAGTTAAGACAGGTCACACATTCATTTTAGTCTGTGACTAGCCTTAAACCTAGTCTGTGAAAGTTGATAAAGTTGATATGTCTTGTCTTCGAAGAGTATTTAGTGTGATCACATTTATAAAAGAAAGATACAGCTGTACGATTACTTCCGAAATCATACGGCGCGTGCTGGGCTGAACTAAAAAACATTGTAAACAAAACACAGACAGTAGTTTCATTGTCAACAAAACACAGACAGTAGTTTCACTCACAGCATCCGGTTCATGTCCAGCATTTTTTAGCGGTGGGATGGCTCCATATATCAGTTCTAAATGATCTCCAAGTCCAGCGTTATATCCACCGTTTATATAACATTCATCACCCAAATGCAGTGAACAAACAAACACCTGAACTTCTTAAACATATGCTCTCTATCTCTCCTGCGCACAAGTGAAAGTGATGTCAAAGCATGCTCCTTCTCCTGCTCTCCATGCTGCCGTGTGGGTGTGCTGCATGCTTTTCTAGGAGAATTGTCCCATAAGGGACTAAGAAAATTGTTACAAAACAGTTTTAAATGTTCAAAAAAAACGTTCCGGAAACTGTACGATCGCTGGGGGAGTGTTTTGAGCACAGAAAACTACATAATATGCCCAACTCGTTTTTTGACAAGTTGACCATGTTAAGCATGAGAAGACAGCAAGTTTAATAGGCCTGGAGCGACGAGTCGATGTCAAAATTTCATCAATGTCATATTTTTGCGTCGACCCTTCGCCACAAACATGTGGGAGACCAATACATTACAGAATGGAGGACGAAACAGCAACCTCCTCACATAATTTCGAACAAAGCCCCAATAAAGGAAAGAATCCTGACAAAACAGCTCGCCCTAAATCTTCGAAAGTATGGGAATACTTTCAATTTACTCACAAACGCAAAGGTATCGTTATTTGCGCTCTTTGCCAAATGGAGTTGGCATACCACACCAGCACAACTTCAATGTTGGAGCATTTGAAACGGAGGCACCCCATTGTAACCCGCGAAGGAGACAATAACAAGTAAGTACTAACGTTGGGTAAATTAATTTCATGCTTGTGTTGTGTAGCTTGAGCTCTGCGCAATTCGGTGGTGCTAGCTAACTATCTTAGCTCTCTGTGCAGTTTGTTAGCTACTGGCACCTAGACAGCTGTGTTTAGCTAACATTAATTATCACCTAATGTTGGCTTGAATGGAAGCTAGCTTACGGCTGCAAAACATGGCTATCTATCGATAGTCACGGACGTTAGCTAACGGTAACGTTAACTACTAACCTAGCAAGAACAAACTGCATATAGAGCTAAGATGCGTTGGTTACTTTGTAAGCCTAGCACCACCAAAGTGCACAGCTGCTAGATAGTCACGATAGCATTCAAATAAACTAATCATAGCATAGCGCTGCAATGAGGTTAAGAGTAGATCTAAAATACCCCACTGTCATAGCTGTTGTTCTATTGTGCAATGCCTATGTGTTTTCTAGAACAAAGCAAAGAACCATGGCGTCCTACCTTGGAAAAGAGACGCAATGCGCACCACAGAAGGCAGCCGAACTGAGCAAAAGGATCTTGAGACTAAGTAATTATTAGCTCACTGTTGCTTGCTTTGAGCATCTTTTAGGATGAAATGGCTGTGCCGATTTTTTGTGTTAGCAAAGGTTATGAGTGTTTCTTCAGTTAACTTGGCCCTTTTCTTTGTGTCCTTGTGTGGTGAAGTGCCCCTTTAAGCTTGTACCCGCCCCATGATTATGTTGCGGGCCTTATTTGGACTATATAAGGGGGATCCCCAGAGTAGTAGGATATTGCATAATCCTTTGCGTCATCGGGGTGTTGGTTGCCGGTGCTCGAGTGCTCTGGGGGTGAGGTACATGTTTGCTTGCTGGTAGTATGGTTTGGCGTCTAGCTGGTGTGGGTGTTTACTGACTGTTCTGTGCAGCTGGTGTCTGTCTGGAGGTACAAATCATACTGCGTGAGGGTTTTCCCTTTACATTGCTGCTGTAGCTCCAGTTTAGAAAAGCGAACCGATCGCACACACGCGTTGTGCTGCGAGTGACTGCCGCTCTACTGCTCGTTGCGTGAGGTAGGTGTTTGGTGGCCATAGCTATGGGCTGGCATCTAGATCGCGTGCTTACTGACTTTTCCATGCAGCTGGTGTCTGTTTGGAGGTACAGAGTGTATTGTTCGAGGGTTTCCCTCTACATCGCTGCGGAAGTTTAGTTTTCCTAACTGAGATTTGATCACACGTGTAACACTGCGTGTTGGAGGAACTGCTACTCTTCGGCTCTGTAGGTCCATTTATATGGTGTATATGCGGCCGTGGGATTGTAATTATGTTGCATATGTATGACCCGGGAATTCCTCTGTACAGTAAATGGGAGGAAGGAATGATTTGCCGGATGCTTGAACCACTGTTTTGCTTTTGTTTATTTGTTTTGCTTTTGTTTATTTGTTTTGCTTTTGTTTTTTGTTTTGTTTTGGTTACAATTTGTTTTGTTTCCAATTGTTATTATTTGTTTACAGCCGTATCTGACAACTGCCTTGCTTACAGCTGTATTGGACAACTGGTTTTCGTGCAGCTGTTGTGTACGGCTATTTTACATTTGTTTGTTTCTTTGTCTTTTGTAATATTGGGCTTGAGTTTAGATTTGGAAATAATTGTTTAATTTGGGTTTTTGCTTTTTGGCTTGCTACTATCGGTAAACAATGGTGTGTTTATTTGTAGTTGCTTGTTTATTGTTTGCAACTGTAGCAATTAATGCGGTTTTCTGAGAGGCTGCAGTTATATTCCTGGTTAATTGTTGTTTTCTTTTTGCAGGAGCGGGGTGACCCAAAAGCGGGCAGGCTAGCCATCTTATGCCTGGTGATGGGAATTCTCTTTGTTTAAGTGTGCGGTAGAGGTTTCTTGCAGTGTATTTCACTAGTGTGTGTGTGCTTGCGAAGTTGGGGGCACGGTGTCCTCATTGCGGGCTAATTTGAGGCCCACCGCTTAGACTGCCCAGCTAATGGTGAACCCCAGCTCCGCACCGAGAGTCTGCATGTCTGTGTATTAATTGAGCTTCGTTGCTCATCTACCTCCAGTGGCCTTGCCCGCTAGCACTATTGTTTTTCTTACTCTAGTAGCCTTTTAGAGCATTTATGTCAAATAAAGAAATATATTTTTCTGTACTTATTCACGTCTCAGTGTCTTGTGATCGTGCGAGAGAGAGAAACGAACTTGTGTGCCCTTGTAGGGGTATTTCCCCAGCTGGTTCAATGCTGGGGTGGCGTAGTCGTGACATATTATAGTTTTGCTATATGAGAGCGTGCTCTCATTTACCCGTAATGCCACACTTGTTTGGATTGTCTAATAATTCATCTTTTTACACTGTAAGCAACATATGGCTTTATGAAAGGTGCTATGTTAATGTTATTATTAATTTTTTTTATCTTACAGGGGATTGTCAAAAACATGAGGCCTTTGTCTCTTGTTGAGGGGGAAGCCTTCATAGACATGATCGAATATGCCTGCCCAGGCTTCAAATTTCCCTCCAGGTGGTGGTTCACAAAGCAGTTGGAGATGGCATATCAACATACTCTTGATGATCTGAAGAAAGACCTAAAGAGGAGGTCATCAAAAATCACACTTACCACAGATGCCTGGACAAGTATTTCCACAGAGGCATACCTCGGAATGACCTGCCACTACATCAACGACAACTGGGAGATGGTCTCTTTTATTTTGTGCACAAAGCCCCTTGAGGACTCACACAGTGCAGAAAACATTGCTCGCTGGATTGAAGAGGTTGCAGAGAAGTTTGACTTCTCTCTCCGTGATGATGTCCAGGAGATGTCCACGATAATGCAGCTAATGTGGTGAAAGCCCTTAGAATCCTTGAGGGGATGCATGGCATTGCCTCACTTTGATGTGCTGGCCATACCACCCAGTTGATCATCAACCATTGTCTGAAAGATCCACAGATCAACAAGGCACTTGGGCAGCATGGAGCCTCATTGGGGACTTCCATAGCAGCGATGTCGCCACCCTGAAGTTGAAACTCAAACAAGAGAAAATGGGCACAGCTCAACACAAATTGACCCAGGATCTAGCTGTTAGATGGAATGGTTCTTACGATATGATCAAACGCCTCCTTGAGCAGCGGTGGCCTGTAGACGCAACCCTCTCAGACCCAGAGGTCACCAGGGCAGCAAAGCACTACCTGGATATGAAAAACTGACCAGTGGAGCCTCCTGGAGGAGCTACAGCAAGCACTTGAGCCTGAGTAGAGAGGCATACGTCACAGTCTCTGTCCTGCCTCCGCTGGTGAAAGGCCTACAGAAGTCCAAGCAGACAGCCTTTGAGTCTGCTCCCATCACCACCTTCCAAACAGCAGCTGCAGCAAAGATTGCTACAAGGTTAGTTTAATTATTCAGCTCTTTAAATCTCTTACACCGATCCAACTGAGTATTTTAATTAAGCTTTCCCAGTTCGCATCTTTCAAATGTTTTCCCATTGGCATTCTATCACGTAGAGCTATTGATTCTACTGTTATCCTTCTCTCTAAGCACCTTGAATTTCTTTGAACTTAAGTGTGCAAATCGAATCTATTATCTTTCAAATAGAAGATTGAGACTACATATGATGAAGATGGGAACAATGTGTCCATCTTCGCCCCGGCCCTTGATCCGAGATTCCGAAAAACTAAAGTTCCTGTCCACCGACGATATCCTGAAGGTGAAAATCAAACTCAGACTCCTAGCCATATCACTCCAGACAGAAGCCAAACTCTGTTCTGGACACGTTGCTTGGCACATATGATGATGAGGAGCTGGAAGATGAAGACCCAGGCCAAGACCAGAGGGAAGATTCTGTCAGGAATGAGCTGCTTGTGTACTTTAGGGAGAAACCCATTCCAAAGGACAAAAACCCACTCCAATGGTGGAAGGAAAATGAAACGAATATTCCTGCCCTGGCTGTTTTGGCGAAATCCTATCTAGCTGCCCCTGCAACATCCACACCTTCTGAACGTCTGTTCTCAGCAGCAGGGACCATTGTGACCAAAAAAAGAGCAAGCCTCACCAAAGAGCATGAGGACATGCTCACATTGCTCCACAGTAATTCAGAGTAGGTAGTGCAGAAGAGGAGTAAAGAGTGGTGATGGATGAGGGAGGAGAGAAGCGGGGGAAAGTGGACAGTACTATATTGCACACACTTCATTAGCATGTTAATTACAGAATAGCAGTTAAGAGAGTCAGTTTGATTCTGCATCAGGTTTTATGTTGGGACTGTTATGTTGTGGTTATCACACTCAGGAATATCTGTACTGTGCGTAGTGCATAGTGTTTTGTATCTTTTGTACAGGAGAGATTTATGTTGGGACTGAAAAGCTGAAAACAGTAATTTTATATTGTTTTAAACACTAAAGAATGTCTATACTGTGCACTGCACCGTTTTTTTTTGTACTATAACTTTTTTGAACAAGAGAGTTATCTTGATACTGTAAAGGGTAAATATTATAACAGTTGTGCAAAACATGTTTAATAAAGTATATTATTAAGATTTTTTGGGTATTTATTTGAGATATATTAGGGTTTTGATTAATCAAGCAACCAAAAAATAATCGTTAGATTAACCGTCCAATTAGTCGACTATCGATAAAATAATTGGCAGATTAATTTTTATAAATAATCGTATACCCCAGTCCTAACGTTTAACATTGTTAAGAAGTCAGAATTCATGGACACATCATTGCAGCACCCTTTTAAGGCATTTTAAGCAGTCTGAGTAAAACGCGTTGTGGCAAGGGGGCGTGGTTTTAGTGTCGTCTGCACTGGGGAGTAGAGACACGGGAAAAAACAGATTAAGTAGGTCTAATGCAGATTAAGATCACCTGCGTCTCATTACAGTGATTGGTGAGGAGACATCTTAAAAACTGACAGAAGCAAAGGAGAGACAGAGATAGACCGACTGGGAGACCTGGCAGCTGTCTGAAAGCCTGAGGAACAGATTCTAACAGACGGAGATCTGGAAACGTGGATTCTTACGCACGGAGTTCCAGAAAAATCGAGAGATATTTAATTTGAATATTGAAAGTTGTTTAAGCGCAGTGGAACAAGGTCTTGTTGTAAATAAATATAAGATTCTTGTCTCCCAGTCGAGCCGACCCCCTCCTTCTTTCCTCCACCCACTTACGAACCCTTCTACATGCGTCATTCACACACAATAACTTTTTTTTAACTGTTTAAACCTCTGATTAAAAGGCTCAGTAAACTGTTGGGAGGATTCGAAGCACTTTATGTAAAACGTATAACATATCTCTTAACTTTGTGTTGTAAGTGTTATGACATCATAAGAAGGTGCATTAAAGTTCCAGTGAAATTAAAAATGACAATTCTTATTTTTTTCATGCAATATTGCAGCTTTTATAGTAAATTTGCAGTGAAAAAATGCAAGTCATTTGGGGCACAGAGTCCTTGTTTGCAAGCCAACAAGCTCATCGGACTCTCTTTCTGTCCCAAAGCATCCGTCCAAAGGACGGAGGTTTCCCCACGGAGGGGTCAGCCACCCTCCTTCAGAGGCTGCCCCGCCCATGCGTTCAGTGGACATTGTGTTTTCTCCCTACACATTCAGGGGGTCGGTTGTGAGCATATGTTCACACAGTGCGACCCAGGAGGGCAGGATGGTGAGCGTTTTTCCTGTTGTTACGCGTGACAAACGTTCTAGGCATCCTAAACAGAAGTCCGGACCTTCTATCGAGGAGGAACCCACTCTACAGAGATTGGTGCCTCCACCCTCAGATAGTGGGCATGATATGGAGGAGATTCGGTCAGGCAACCGTAGATCTATTTGCCTCACACTAAAACTCCCATTGTTGCCCTGTTCTTCTCGCAAAAGGACATGGATGCGCCCCTCAGGGTGGACGCCACTGGCCCACCCATGGCCCCAAGGTGCTGCTGTATGCTTTTCCTATTCTGTGCCTTATAATTCCCACACTGGCCTGAGCGAGAGAGAATGGTCTGTCACTCCTTCTAATAGCTCCCAGGTGGCACAAAGCACTATGGCTGGCAGATATAATCCCTCTGTTATATGCCCAGCTGTGGCGCCTCCCCCTCCGCACAGACCTATTGTCTCAGGGGAACGGGGAAATGTATCACCCACACCGGACAGGGTGGCTCTCTGGGCCTGGCCCATGACAGGACAAACTTTAACACGCTTGGGCTCCACCCGCGTGTGGTTGCTACAATTTAAAATGTAAAAAGAACCGTCCCTGAATGTGACCTATCCTTGGTGCTGGAGGCCTTGTCTCAATATCCTTTTGAGCCCTTGGGAGGTATTTTCTTGAAGCTGTTGTCCTTCAAGATGGCTTTGCTCTTGGCTTTGTCATCAGCAAAACGTGTCAGTGAGCTACATGCAGTTTCAGTACATCCTTCGTGCACTAAATTGGAGAGGTTTTTCTTAATCCTTACACGGTTTTTATGCCCAAGTGCTTCCCTAAATTTTATTTCGGAGGTCTAAGAGCTGTCCGCTTTTCATCCTCCGCCTGAATGGTGAATGCTCTGTGTCCTGTTTGTGCATTACAGACATATATGACCAGGACCAGTGGTTTCAGCTATCAGCTCTTTATTTCATGGGTGCCCCCTCACAAGGGGAGTCTCATATCTAAGCAGCACCTCTCACATTGGCTTGTGAACACTATAGCCTTGGCATATGGATCAAAGGGAGTGCAGGCGCAGAAACCATCAGAACTCATTCCACAAGGGGCTTAGCTGCCTCTTGGGCTTTGTTCAGGGGACCCAGCCAACACATGTATGTGGGGCCCAAATGGGTTACAAATGGGCTACAGGGGTACAGAGTGGGTATGGGCATCTTATCTTGGGCCCATCTGGGTGACCCAGCAAGGAGCCACTTGGGTGAACCCAGGTTGGCTCCCCATGTGGTTCCAGGATGGGACATTTAATGGAAATTTTGGAATGGGCTCAAAATGGGCTACACAATGTTTATTAAATATAGTTCTGCAAATTGTGCAAACACAATTAATCCCATATTGGGTGATTACATGAATAGTGCACTTATGTGTTTTATCTATTCGACACTTGGATTTCCTTATTTAATCAGAATCTACTAATTTCAACAGTCATGCAGTTTTACCCAAATTTCCAGAAACATTTAGCAAAAAAACGACAACCTGCAGCCACTTCAATTTCTCACAACTGTCTCGCACCCTCGCGAGATCCCATCCCCCACTACGTAGTCTTCTTCAGATACTCTGGCACTGCGCAGAAAGATCAGCGTATGACAGCAAAGTACAGCAAGATGCAGTTAGATTTAATTTAGCAATTCCCACCCCCCGGCACCTGAATCGCACCAGTGCGTAACTGTTCCTTTGCTGAAATGAGTGGGAGCGGGAGGAGACTTTCGCCATCAGTGTATCCAGGGTAAGAAATACATTTGTAAAAATAAAATGCAAAGCATTTGAGTACATTGTTTCTGTTCACATTATGGTTTTAAACTTAGTTTAGCTTATTGTCTGGCTGGAATTTAGACATCGTACTCAGATCGCGCCATATTTTTACTTTAATTTCTGGCGCCAATTTCAAAATGATAATGCTTATGCCTTGGTCTTAGCTATGCCCTCTAATAATTCAAGACATTAAAAAAGCTGCACAGTATGGGACCGGGCAGTTTGCTCATCTTGTACTGAAAGATTACAATAGGGATGTCAAATGCCTTAGCAGAGAAGCTAATATAAGCTAGTGTAGTCTATTATAAGCTAAACATTTGCGTATAAGGTAGCAAATGTCAAATATCGATTTGAAAAGTAAACAGAAAGCCTATTATAATTTTAACAATACATAAAATACCAAAAAATTTCTATTTATAAAGTTTATGCTTCATATTAATCTGCATCACTTTGCATTCGGGTGTTTTTACAAATCCTTTACATTTACACATTTGGCAGAAGCTGTTATCCAAAGCGACATACATTTAATTGTCCTATACATTTATACTTAGGTTTCTGCAATCCCCTGGGATCGAACCCAAAACCTTGCATTGTTAACGCATTGCTATTACCACTGATCTACAGGAGAGCTGTTTTTTTTTGTGGTGGAATTGCAGTAAACATGTTTTTGGTGTATTAATACGTTTGGCAAATCCGTAACCATGATTATGTTGTGCTAACCATGTCTTTTTTAACTGTAGTGAAACGGTTTAAACAGTTTTTTTGTTTTAGCTGTTAAAATTTTGAAGTGATTATACAAATAGTTTTTATACATTTATTTCTTAAGGAAGTAATGCTGTTTTAGAGATCAAAGGAATATAAAATATCTGCCAAAGTTGCTAACCATTTTTGACAACAGAATGAATCTGAACAACCAGTGGATTTTGATTTGGAACCTGCCCTCAATAAACCATTGGAGGATTCCGTCTATCATGGTTGTGTCAAGCAGGCAAAAGAGAATGTAGTTAATAACCTACCTTATAGAAACAAGTGGTATGTTCTCACATAACATGACTATTTAACGGGTTCACACGGCTCGAACATTAACGTTTTCGCACGTACACTGCTGTGCTGAAGTATTATGCCACAATTTAGTTTCTTTCTGTTTTTTAATATTGCTTATACATTTTCTGTGTTTTCTGGTTGCATTCTAATAAAAACTTAGAGATATCACTCTATATATTATTATAAACAGTACCATTTCCAAAACATCTAATGACGGTCTAAGACATTTTTACAACAATGATGTAGCTTATTATTATTCAGTTTCATCTTTTGTGTTGTCTCCTCAATAATCATAATCTTGTTTTTTTGTTAGGTTGCTGATGAAATTGGAAGGAGTACTGTGGATGAATACGAGTATGGCCTTCCTTTAAGACTGCACCTAATCAAGAGAGTATAAGACAGCCTCAAACTGAGTTTGTATTGTATGTTTACTTGCTGTTGCATTGTTTGAAACATTCACAATCAAAGAGAGGTAATTAGGTAATACTTATTGTAATACGATTCAACAAAGGGAAGGAAGGAGTCGGGAACCGGCAAACATTTAAACATTTAATAACAGAAATAAAAACAGCCCCTTACGGACGACCGCCGGCGAAATAACATAAACAGAAATACAAACACAAGTTCGGGCCCGGTCCTCTCTCTTCGACGGTCCGGTCGCTCATTCCTTTTATATGCTCCCAATCTCCTACACAGCTGGCGCTCATTCACAATTACTCACCGGACTCGAACCACGGTCTCGCCCCGCCTACTCTACTACACTTATTATTAAAATCAGTTTCATTGTATTCAAATATATATACCATACGGACAATTCCAAAATTATGAGAATATGGACCAGGTGTACATCAAATGTACAAATTTTTAGATATTTGTGAGGCAGATTTAATTTGGGGGTAAACTATGCATGTCAACCATAGTTCACAGCACTGTCACCCACACACTTGCAAACCAATGCAAGAGAATGGGCGAAATTTGTCAATGCAAAATTTGTCAAACTATCTTGATTAGTCATACAGGTTTGAAATAACAAGTGGGTGAGTATATGATGACAGACTCATGTTTGGGTAAACTATCACTTTAAATTTAGCTATGTTTCTTTGTTTCTGTGTTTGTTTGATTAAGAAACCCTTGCAGCAGAAAAATTTGCTCTTGTCACACAAATTCACAGAATTGTCTTGGTTACGGATGTAACCAGTTCCCTGATGGAGGGAACGAGATGTTGTGTTGAACCGACAGATTGGGGTTCGCCCTTGAGAACCTATCACTTCAAATGGTTTTTGAAACCGGCCAATGAAATTGGCGAAAGAATTTGCATGCCGGACTCCCCCCCACTGATATCCGGGTATAAAAGGGAGACAGCGTGCTGCAGTAATTCACCTTCAGTTCTGAGGAGCCTGAGAGCCTCCCACGACTGCTGCAGCAGTCGGCACGTGTTTGTGGCAAGAAGGACACATCGTTCCCTCCATCCCGGAACTGAGGTTACATCCGTAACCAAGACGTTCCCTTTCTGTGGGTCTCTCGACGTTGTGTCGAACCGACAGATGGGGTTCCTATTAAAACTAGACAAAACGCTGTGCCGTATTACAATCTCAGTGAAGCGACGGTGACAGGCCTGGGAGTGTCAGACGTGAGCACTTTCGTGAAATTTGTAATCTTCCAGTTGATAGGTGAGCAGAGGGTCCCAGAGCTTTTATAAAAGGTGGGAAGCCTCTACCTTTGATCCTCATGGGCGGCGTCATTAGTATCTCTAACAGCGAGAAGCTGCCTGGTGCCGCAAGGCCACTGGGAAAGTGCACTCCTCACACCCGCATGGTCTAACCGGCAGGGGAGAGCTCATGGGGAAAATAAGCAGTCTGAGGTAGTTAGCCGTGAGGTGGAGGTCCACCTAGGGAGGTCATGGGTTACCAAGGTGGGATCCAATCATGAGGATACATCATACAGAACCACCAGAGTGGGGGAGTTACAACGTCCGGTAGCACTAGGTCCGGTTAGAGCTATGTGTGGATAACTCAGAAGGTACCTGGCCTCAGGGGCAGGGCTGCTCTGCCCAGCCCGCCCACAGGAGGTGCTTACTTAGTGATGGATGGCATGCCTGTTCTAATCCCCGTGGGGGAAAGAATGGAGGCTAAGTAGCACACTGACCCACCTATGGAAAGAGCTGAGGTCGGGCCCAATGTTGGTAATCTCCTGGAGTCTTCATGTTGGGACCGCATTCGCGCTCAGACCCCAAGTACAAAGGTCCAGCCGCGAGCATTGGGAGAGAGGCAGTAAGGTGCACCTCAACCCAATGCTCACGGCAGCCCGGGATAGCATGGCTGACATCTCGACGTCCGCCTCCTCATGAGCTCGTCCTCCCGTGGGAGGGAGCTGCAAGGAGTCATCGGGATCGGATGCCAGCTAACCGCCCTCCGATGCTGCAATAGAAATCTCATAGACCAGATGGAAAGTGATGGAAATCTGCGATCATCATGGCCTGCAAATTTGAGCCCCATGCCAGACCAATTTTTGTTTGGCCAGAAATTCAAAAACAAAAAATAATGGATGTAGTTATCTGCCACTTAACACAGAAAACAATAAAATATTAAATCATTTTATTGCCTGTCTGACTTCTTGACGGCACTGCCTTCTGTATAATCTTGCTGACCAGTTAACTTTACTCAATTCAACAATTTTTTCATTGCTACAAAGCAGCTGTACATGAGACATATTGACTATAAGCAAAACAACTAAAGTTTCCTTTCTGTCGGTCTCTCGACATTGTGTTGAGAACAACAGATGGGGTTCGCCCTTGAGAACCAATCAGCTCTGACTTCTATAGAAAAGGCCAATGAAATTTGGCGAATGAAATTTGCATGCGGTCTCCGCCCCGGATGTCCGGTATAAAAGGAAGCCGGCGTGCAGCAATCATTTACCTTCTGGTCTTCAGAGCCTTTGCTCATGACTACGAACAAAAAAATTCAACGAGAACTTCTTCTACATTGCCGGATCTGCGACGTAGAGCAGCGGATCGTCCTTACCTGCAGCGTGCTTCCCCAGGGCGTCTCGGCGGTTCCGGAGGTGGTAGAGATTTTTTCTAAAAGGTCCTTTTCAGGACTGAGCATTCTCCAGCGCGGCATGTCCTGCTGTTCTCTTGGGTGCGGCACCCTCATCGAGGAGGGGGACGGACACGATCGCTGCGTTAGGTGTCTGGGCGTCCAGCACTGCTGAAGCAGCATTCGTTGACACATCTTGCCCACACTGCGGGCAGATTGTCATTCATAAATTGCGGTCACGGGTGGCTGTCTTCCTACGGGAACCAGCCACCATTTTGTCTGCTACCCGGGCAGTGACATCGGTGGCTACGGCCCCGAAGTCCGCCTGTGTTAGCAGTGTTAGTGATGTGGGGACCTCTGCGAACGTAAACCCGCCAGCAAAGTGCTCAAGGGCTGATCCCACTGGATTCGCTTTTCTGAACGTTCCCCAACCGGCGGTGGCATACCGTCTGGATCCTCAGGCACGCACTCGGAAAAGATACGTGACATACATGAGATGTTGCTCGCAGCATCGGAGGGAAACTGGCATCCGACTCTGACCAATCGGAGCTCCCCCCCAGGGGGGTCAAGCTCAGAAGGAAGCAAAAGTGATGTCAGCCATGCTAACCCGGGGATACGTTGTTCCTGGGTCGGAGCGCGGTGCAAACTGCGCCCATCCCGGGTGCCATTTTTTTTTTCCTGGAGGTGCATGAGGAGCTGTGTAAGACTTGAAGCGCTCCACTCACGGCCCGCTCCAGTCAAACCAGGTTGGCTCCCTCACTTCCCTTGATGGTGGGGGAGCCCAAAGCTATGTTGAGATCCCCCAGGTGGAACGTGCGGCCTGCGGTAACACCTGTGTCCACAGACGGCTGCCACCTGGCGGAATCGGCCATGCCTTCCGTCCAAGGCGTTGTAGGACTTCGGCATGACTGGTGTCAAAGGCTTGCGCTGCCATCGGCCAGGCTGCCTCCTCTCCTTACGCCATGGCCATCCTGCAGGTCCGCCAGGTCAAGGCGTTGAGAGAGCTCCACGAGGGTAATGCCGACCTGGGTATAATGCAGCATCTACGTGCCCCCCACTGACAGCGCTCTACGTGCGACCAAGGTGGCGACACGGGCCCTGGGTCGGACGATGTCCACGGTAGTGGTCCAGGAGAGCAACAGTCAGCAACCTTCCAGGGAAGTGACACTGACGGGAAGACCCCAGGGGAGAACCACATCGGGCCGACCTTCACAGCAACGTCTCAGATCTGTGGGCGGTGGGTACGCCCCATTCTAGATCTGACCCTGAACAAGCACCATCACAAGCTGCCGTTCAGGATGCTCACGCAGAGGTGCGTCCTGACATCTATCAGGTGTCAGGATTGGTTCGTAGCAATCGACCTGAAGGACGCTTACTTTCATATCTTGATGCTCCCTCGACACCGGCCGTTCCTACGGGTCGCGTTTGAGGGGCGGGCATATCAGTACGGAGTCCTCCCTTTCGGTCTGTCCCTGTCTCCACAGGTCTTCACGAAGATCGTGGCAGCCGCCCTTTCTCCCCTTCGGGAAAAAAGTGTGCAGGTACTAAATCTCCACGACTGGCTTATCTTGGCACACTCGCGAGATCTGTTGTGTACACAAAGGGACCTGGTGCTCCGGCACCTAGATCAATTGGGATTAGAGGTCAACCAAGAAAAGAGCATGCTCTCCCTAGTGCAGAGCATCCTCTTTCTCAGTATGGAACTCAACTCTGTCACCATGACTGCGCGACTGTCCGCAGCACGCGCCCAGTCGGTGTTGAACTGCCTGGAACACTTCAGGCAGCCAGCGATCCTCCGGAAACAATTTCAGAGGCTCCTGGGACACATGCCGTCCTCGGCGGGGGTAATACCCCTCTGGTTGATGCACATGAGACCGCTTCAACACTGGCTATAGAGTCGAGGTTTCCGAGGACAGCGTGGCACACCGGCAGCAGGCGCATGGTGATGACGCACCCTAACCCTTTGGTCTCCATGACCTTTCTCCGGGCAGGGGTCCCCCTCGGGCAGGTTACAAGGCACGTCATGGTGATGACGGACGCCTCACTGCAGGGGTGGGGTGCAGTGTGCAACGTGCACGCAGTAGCGGGGCGCTGGACGGCTGGTCTGCGCTGGCATATCAATTGCCTACAGTTGTGGGCTGTGCCACTTGCACTGAGTCCGCCTGGACAGCACAACAGCCGTATCGTACATCAATCGCAAGGGTGGCGAACGCTCACGGGAGCTAACACGACTTGCCCGACGCCTCCTCCTGTGGAGTCAGCAGGTGATTCGCTCCCTGTGGGCCACGACATCCAGGCGAAGTGAACCAGACAGCCGACGCGCTCTCTCTTGTCAGTATACGCCTCGCGGAGAGTGGTGACTCCACCCCACACAGTCCAGCTCATTTGGGTGCTGTTCGGGCAGGCACAGGTAGACCTGTTTGCCTCCCACGACACCATCCATTGCCCGCTTTGGTTACTCCCTGACCGAGGCCCCCTTCGGCATGGATGCCCTGGCGCACAGCTGGCCGCAGGACAAGCGGAAGTACGCCTACCCCCCAGTGAGCCTCCTTGCACAGACACTGTGCAAGATAGTGGAAAAGATCTCTGGACGGGACGAGGAGATCCTGAGCAGGCTACCCCCTCTGTGGCGGAAACCATTGCAAAGGCTAGGGCCCCATCTACTAGGCGGTTATACGCCTCTAGATGGCGCCTCTCTCGCTGAGAGAGACACCAGGATGAGAAAAGACCTACTGAGGTGCTCGATCGGGATCGTGTTGTCCTTCTTAAGAGATTGGAGACTAACATCTCCCCTCCACACTGAATGTGTATGTAGTCGCTATTGCACTCATCACGACTCAGTTGATTGAAAGTTTCTAGGGCAGCACGACCTGGTAACCAGGTTTCTCAAGGGGCGCAAGAGGGCGGAATCTGCCTCGTCTCCGCTCCATACCCTCTTGGGACCCTAACGAGCCCCCCAAGAGCCCCTCAGAGGTTCCGATCTTCGTCACCTGATGAGTAAGATGGCCCACCTGATGCCGCTCGCTTCTTTCAAGAGGGTAGGGGACCTCCAAGAATTCTCTGTTTCCCCGGATTGCCTTGAATTCGGCCCTGGCAACTCTCACGTTATCTTGAGACAGATGCCCGGATGAGTGCCCAAAGTTCCCACTACTCCCTTCCGGGACCAAGTGGTGGACTTGCAGGCGCTCCCCATCGGGATACAGGATTTTTATCACTATACTGCTAATCAGAATTGTAAAATATGTATGTGTAATTGACGTTTTAAATTACTTGTTTCATGTATGTGATCTTGATAGATCTGGTGGAGAATTTTATATTGCTGTGATAAACTCATCCTTATTTTAACATGCAGCTAAAATTGCTACAAGACGTTGTCTCCCTTATGCCACAAACACGTATCGTAATCTGCTGCAGTCGTGAGAAGCTCTCAGGCTCTTCAGAACAAGAGGTAAATGAATGCTGCACGTCGGCTTCCTGTTATACCGGACATCCGGGGGCTGAGACCGGTATGCAGATTTCTTTCGGCAAATTTCATTGGCCTTTTGTATAGTAGTCAGAGTTGATAGGTTCTCAAGGGCGAACCCCATCTGTCGTTCTCGTCACAACGTCTCGTTCCCTTCATCAGGGAACTGAGGTTACAGACGTATCCAAGACGTTATATACCTATTGTGAGAATCTGGATTTCGTCCTGTCCTCTACAAATATTGCATCTGTGTTTAATACAAAGTTCACATATCATATGTATTCATTCGTATTCATTCCTATTAATATTAGCTTCTATTCATATAAGATGTACCTTACTTTCTTGTTGTTTAACCTCGTTGAAAGTTGTATCGTATCTTATACTGTCTTATGTTGATATAAGTATCTGTTGTTCTCCATCTCAAGGTTCCTAATGATATCTAGGGACAATTGTTTAGTTATTGTAATATTAAATATGTAATCATATCTGATTGATCAGGAGGAAAGACTAAACAGAAAGGCTGGTGATTTTCCACTGTTTTGGTGGTTTTATATGACGCCTCCTGATGCAAGCTTATAAGTATTAGTCCTTAACAATAAACTTTGGACTCTGATTGAACAAGCACTTGTGTCTGTGTCAAACTTTGTCTCCAGGCCTGAAACTCTGTGTGTTCAGTCGACTAGACTCTTCAACCGTATAATATTGTTTAGACAAGGGGACATAAGAAGTTTACATTCTTTCACCTATAAAAACAAGAAAATTGTGAAAACACAAAAGACAGACATACCCACATACAAACGCTCCTCACACACAATATGCACACATACTTACACACACATCGACATAGACACACACAAACTGACGGACACACAGACAGGCACGCACTCACTCAATCGATCACAGTGAAAGCACACATTTAAGATAAAGGAGAGAGGAATGCAGGTCAAATTCCTATATGCATTATTGATTATGTAAAACCTTAAATTTGAATTATAAAGCAGCCCCCCCGGCCAGGCAAATAGTGCAAAACAGTATGCAAACGGTGGCGAGGAATCCAAAATTTCAATCGAGAAACAAAACTCCCCAGGCCCAACCAGGGGATTCCAATTCCCCTTTGCCAAAAGTTGCTGCCTCTTCACAAGCTCGACATTGCTTAGAATAAAAAAAAAAAAAAAATACTTTTAAGGTAAATTATACATTTGAAATTGTGTAGTGAAGTCGTGTCAAGTCGCCGCGTCCTTTATCCAGCTCTATCACCTCAGCTCTTGTCAGGTCACCACTTCCCATTCTCCGCTCTGCCATCAGGTCTGGGCATGAACTGCATCCTGCGGTAACCTTGGAACAATGAGACAAGACTGGCTGAGAGTAGAGTACTGTTCTGCACTCTTTGATCCGACAAGTACATCAGTTGTTGTTTGAAGTGTTCCTGGTTTCAGTTGATCTAACTAATGCAGATAATTAAACTTTAAATAGTAATCATGTATCCTTAAATTTTGCCTCGTTATATATATACACATTTAATTCTACAAATGTTTGTTCTCACATTTCTACTGCTTTTGTGCAAAAATGGTTTTGTAACAATGCAGAATTGTGAAAGCTATTAATATGTACAAATATATTGAATGTTGCAAGACATTTAATTATGTGACCGGTAGGAAATAAAAGTATTACTTGATTTACATGTACTGCTTATTGTTTTCAGAAGGTAAAACGGAAATAGAAAATCATAAAATCTATTTAAAAAAGATAATTACCTTTTTTGGTACCATTTAGAACCATGTATACAATACAAAACGTCAATAGATATTAATATGATAAGTAATGACAGAAGTATAAACTCATTTGTGGTCACATGTTATAACTGTACAAAACATTTGTTTGTCTTAATGTTTATTTTACATATTATAGAGCATATATCATATATGTGAAAAGTTTTCTTTCAAGGTAATCCACCAATGTCTTCTAAAATAATAACTATTGGGAGCCTCCAAATGAAGAATGTGTTGAGAAACTTGACCGTCTCTCTCTGACAGGTGATTTGGTTTTCCACAATCACAATTCTGTAAGAAAGAAAAATAATACTACAGTTATACTATACTTAAGCATCTTCTTTTTGTAAAAACAACGGAGAAAAATGGGAGGTCATTCCATGTCAAATCAACCAGATTTTGAATATTTCCCAGGCTCACATTTTTTTCTATTTTAGAAAATATTTCTATATTTTTTCTAAATATGCCAGCATTATAATTTTTTTTTCACACAGTGATCGGTTTATCTGTTAGTAACAATTTAAGACACTGGAATATTCTCTGGCCCCCTCACTGCTTATCGTGGTGATGAGATCTATAGCAGATTATCATCACTAAATGGCTGGTTGTCTGAGTGGTGTCTGCAGAATAATATAGATTCTATAAATAACGAAGAGTTTTGAGGGTAGACCTGACCTGTTGAAACAAGATGGTCTCCATCCCTCCTGGGATGGGGTTTCCCTCCTCTCCAGAAATTTGAGCCCAACACCGTGGTATAATGAAGGCTATAAAGAAAGCGACCGGAAAATGGAGCATAACTTTAAGAAAACTAAATAAGAGGTATTTCGTACAGCATGGAAGGATAGTACTCGAAAATATGGGAACGCCATAAAAACGTTAAGATCCGCCTATTTTTCATCACTTATAGAAGAAAACCATCATAACCCGAGGTTTTTATTTAACACAGTGGCTAAATGAACAAAAAATAAGTCATCAGCGACTTCAGATTCTAATTATCAGCATAACAGTGATGAATTTATGAACTACTTCACTAGTAAAATCCTAAATATTAGAGAAAAAATTATAACAATGCAACCAGAAGTGAAACCCGCTGAACAAACTAACTACAGCACCCCTAAGGAGAAATTGCAATTATGTTCTAACGTAGATCACGATGAACGGTCTTAAATCATTAGATCATCTAAATCAACAACATTCATGCTAGACCCTATACCTACAAAACTACTGAAAGAAATGCTCCCAGAAATTATAGATCCTCTTAGTATTATTAACTCATCTCTGACATAAGAACATGTGCGTAAAGCATTTAAGGTGGCTGTTATAAGGCACCTTGTCAAGAAACCCAAACTCGACCCTAGAGAACTAGGGAATTACAGGCCTATATCAAATTTACCTTTTATATCTAAAGTTCCGGAAAAATTCGTTTCAACTCAATTATGCTCCTTCCTCCAGAGCAATGACATTAATGAAGAATTACAGTCTGGATTTCGAGCATGTCACAATACAGAGATGGCTTTGATCAGAGTTACAAATTATCTGCTTTTTGCTTCTGACCGTGGCTGTATTTCGTTATTGGTGCTACTAGACCTTAGTGCTGCATTTGACACCATTGACCACAGCATACTCCTACATAGACTTAAAAATTACATTAACGGAATAGCATAGGTGTCCCGCAAATCGCAAGTCCAGTACGGTGTGCCACAGGGCTCAGTCTTAGGGCCACTGCTCTTCACATTATACATGCTACCTCAAGGAGATATAATAAAGCGACATGGAATAAGCTTTCACTGTTATGCTGATGTTACTAAACTTTATATTTCCTCGAAGCCTCATGAAACACAGCAGTTCCATCGAATAATGGAATGCATAGTCGATTTAAAAAACTGGATGAGTAACAATTTTTTACTACTGAATTCGGACAAATCAGAAGTGTTACTTACTGGACCAAAAACCATATGTAAGAACCAAGAATACTGCTTAGACGGATGCTCCATAAAATCCTTGTCGTTTCTTGGCATTATATTTGCCCTGCAGGCCTATTACAAAAACTCCAACTGCTTCAAAACGCGCAGCTCGAGTTCTTACACGTACAAAAAAGTATTAGCGTATAACCCCGGTTCTGTCAACCTTGCACTGGTAACCTATAAAGCATTGCATTAACTTTAAGATCTTGCTTATTACCTATAAAGCCCTACATGGTCTAGGGCCGCAGTATTTGAGTGAACTTCTATTGTTTAACAGTCCTCTACGTACATTACGCTCTCAGGCGTCCTGTTAGTTGGTAATACCTAGAATTTAAAATCAAGTGCAGGTGGTAGATCCTTTTCTCATCTAGCGCCTAATCTTTGGAATATTCTTCCCTGCACTGTCCGGGAGGCAGACACACTCTGTCAGTTTAAATCTAGACTAAAGACGCATCTTTTCAATCTTGCATACACTACACTTCCATAATATTAATCTTCAGAGGATTTAGGAGTCATTATTTAGATGAAATGATAGAGCTGGGTAAAGGACGCGGCGACTTGACACGATTTCACTACAAAATTTCAAATGCTATTAGATTGTTAATGATAATCTTACATCTATAACATACCTTATTAGTACGTTTATTTATTTTTTATTTAGCCTTGTTGTGCAAGCACTGTTGAGCTTGTGCAGAGGCAGCAGCTTTTGCCAGAGGGGAACTGGAATCCCCTGATTGGGTTTGGGTTCTCCTGTGTTTTTTTTTTTCTCGATTGGAGTTTTGGGTCCTTCGCACCATTTGCATATTGTTTTGCACTATTTGCTTGGCCGGGGGGGCTGCTTTAGAATTCAGATGTTTTACATAATTAATATTGAATATAGGAATTTATAGTCCGTTTAATATTTGACTTGGTTCTCTCTCCTTTATCTTAAATGTGGGCTTTCACTGTGCGTGTGTGCGAGTGCGTTTGTGTATGTGCGTCTTTGTTGATGTGTGTTAGTATGTATGCATATTGTGTGTGGAGCATTTGTATGTCTGTCTTTTGTGTTTTCATCTTGTTTTTACAGGTATATGACTTTTGTTGGTTTACTTCTAGTCAATATGTCTCATGTACAGCTGCTAAAAAGCACTATATAAATAAAGTTGAGTTAGTCAATTTTCAAAATCCTTGAATCATTTTATGCCAGTGTTTTTTTTTCAGAGTTTTACCTCATAGACTATTGTTTTTAGATATTTAGATATCGCTGTATAAGCTTCCTAGTGTGCAGCACAATACACTTGAATTTGTTTACAAAGCTGATGGAACTGGTGAATGCAGAGACATCGTTTGGAAACCATGTTGAACTCTTTCGCTGGCAGGAGATGGGTGGCGCTTACATTTATAAATTACATTTATGCAACTTATGTATGCCCATACAACTGTTTACATTTATGTACCAATCCGTACACAGAATTTACAGAGTGTTATTGTAGCCGTTATGAGGCTGCTCTATGGAATGATTTTAGTCTCATTAATAATTCACGTGTAAAACACAATGTACACATGCAAATACAGTTTCACATGCATAAAACCCAATTTCCGTACACAAAGTGTATATATATATATGTATTCACAATAAAACAATTCACATCTGTAAAGAAAAAAATCTCTTTAAAATGTACCAGTTTATTATGGAATGTGAATGTGCAAATAGTCACTCGCGTGTGAATCGCCTTGGATTTCTTCGCCTTCTGGGTCAGGCCACAAACCCCCGCATCATGCTGAAATGATACATGCATGGCCCGTGTGCAATTATTCCTGTTAAACCTCAGAGGATGAGTGCTGATCATGGATCATGAGGGCAGTCTCTGTATAGGTAAACTGAAGTAGTGTTGTAGGGACCTCGTATGGTGGCCAGGGTTGGACAAAGACATCTGACAGGTCGTTCAGGACTGTACTCCATGTCTTTTCAGTGGAAAAACTGGCCGACTACCCTCGCCGCCCCTGGGGTCTTTGCCCTGGCCTACTCAACCTTGGGACCACATTCAGCTGGATATCTGCGGTAAACTCCATGATGTGCCCCATCATTTGCGTTTCCTATGATCTACACTCAAAGTGGCCAGAGGTTGCACCTTTGGTCACGTCCAGTTCCATCATTGCGTTTCTGGAGTCACTCTTTGCTTGCTGGGGCCTGCCAAGCACCCTGACGACAGATTTTTATAAAGAATTAAGGAAAGTTCAACCAAGTCATCTTATCAGACAAAACAGTCAGAGTCTGGGTGATATGGTGACCTGGCAGAGCCATGACCTTGACTCTGTTTGCCATGCTTCTTGCGCTAAACAAGGGCCCTTTTGCGTGCTTTAGGTGTTTGCAAAGATAAATGCTCAGTGAGAAAAGTATGATTTCTTAGCATCCTTCCAGAATCTGTCAGTTGCTGGCTTGTTGCCATAGAAACGCAGTTCGTTGTAGGCTTTTTGCCCTTTTTTGCTCCTGTCTGGCACACTGTTTTAAATAAAAATCTGCATCTTGTTTATGAAGTTAAAAAATTTGCATGTTTATAGTGATTATACATGTCAGGGAGTTTTGAAAACCCTTTATCAAAAAAATATATACATATGCCCAGTCTCACAGACACGGCTTAGCTTAATCCAGAACTATGCTTTAGTAGAATTAAGATATTTATGTCGCTTTTATAAAAATACCTTGGAAGAATACATCACTGGTGTGCATCTCGAGATAAAAAATGGCACTGATATATTTTAAGATGTTTCTGAGCAAGTTACATTAAGTTAAGACAGGTCACACATTCATTTTAGTCTGTGACTAGCCTTAAACCTAGTCTGTGAAAGTTGATAAAGTTGATATGTCTTGTCTTCGAAGAGTATTTAGTGTGATCACATTTATAAAAGAAAGATACAGCTGTACGATTACTTCCGAAATCATACGGCGCGTGCTGGGCTGAACTAAAAAACATTGTAAACAAAACACAGACAGTAGTTTCATTGTCAACAAAACACAGACAGTAGTTTCACTCACAGCATCCGGTTCATGTCCAGCATTTTTTAGCGGTGGGATGGCTCCATATATCAGTTCTAAATGATCTCCAAGTCCAGCGTTATATCCACCGTTTATATAACATTCATCACCCAAATGCAGTGAACAAACAAACACCTGAACTTCTTAAACATATGCTCTCTATCTCTCCTGCGCACAAGTGAAAGTGATGTCAAAGCATGCTCCTTCTCCTGCTCTCCATGCTGCCGTGTGGGTGTGCTGCATGCTTTTCTAGGAGAATTGTCCCATAAGGGACTAAGAAAATTGTTACAAAACAGTTTTAAATGTTCAAAAAAAACGTTCCGGAAACTGTACGATCGCTGGGGGAGTGTTTTGAGCACAGAAAACTACATAATATGCCCAACTCGTTTTTTGACAAGTTGACCATGTTAAGCATGAGAAGACAGCAAGTTTAATAGGCCTGGAGCGACGAGTCGATGTCAAAATTTCATCAATGTCATATTTTTGCGTCGACCCTTCGCCACAAACATGTGGGAGACCAATACATTACAGAATGGAGGACGAAACAGCAACCTCCTCACATAATTTCGAACAAAGCCCCAATAAAGGAAAGAATCCTGACAAAACAGCTCGCCCTAAATCTTCGAAAGTATGGGAATACTTTCAATTTACTCACAAACGCAAAGGTATCGTTATTTGCGCTCTTTGCCAAATGGAGTTGGCATACCACACCAGCACAACTTCAATGTTGGAGCATTTGAAACGGAGGCACCCCATTGTAACCCGCGAAGGAGACAATAACAAGTAAGTACTAACGTTGGGTAAATTAATTTCATGCTTGTGTTGTGTAGCTTGAGCTCTGCGCAATTCGGTGGTGCTAGCTAACTATCTTAGCTCTCTGTGCAGTTTGTTAGCTACTGGCACCTAGACAGCTGTGTTTAGCTAACATTAATTATCACCTAATGTTGGCTTGAATGGAAGCTAGCTTACGGCTGCAAAACATGGCTATCTATCGATAGTCACGGACGTTAGCTAACGGTAACGTTAACTACTAACCTAGCAAGAACAAACTGCATATAGAGCTAAGATGCGTTGGTTACTTTGTAAGCCTAGCACCACCAAAGTGCACAGCTGCTAGATAGTCACGATAGCATTCAAATAAACTAATCATAGCATAGCGCTGCAATGAGGTTAAGAGTAGATCTAAAATACCCCACTGTCATAGCTGTTGTTCTATTGTGCAATGCCTATGTGTTTTCTAGAACAAAGCAAAGAACCATGGCGTCCTACCTTGGAAAAGAGACGCAATGCGCACCACAGAAGGCAGCCGAACTGAGCAAAAGGATCTTGAGACTAAGTAATTATTAGCTCACTGTTGCTTGCTTTGAGCATCTTTTAGGATGAAATGGCTGTGCCGATTTTTTGTGTTAGCAAAGGTTATGAGTGTTTCTTCAGTTAACTTGGCCCTTTTCTTTGTGTCCTTGTGTGGTGAAGTGCCCCTTTAAGCTTGTACCCGCCCCATGATTATGTTGCGGGCCTTATTTGGACTATATAAGGGGGATCCCCAGAGTAGTAGGATATTGCATAATCCTTTGCGTCATCGGGGTGTTGGTTGCCGGTGCTCGAGTGCTCTGGGGGTGAGGTACATGTTTGCTTGCTGGTAGTATGGTTTGGCGTCTAGCTGGTGTGGGTGTTTACTGACTGTTCTGTGCAGCTGGTGTCTGTCTGGAGGTACAAATCATACTGCGTGAGGGTTTTCCCTTTACATTGCTGCTGTAGCTCCAGTTTAGAAAAGCGAACCGATCGCACACACGCGTTGTGCTGCGAGTGACTGCCGCTCTACTGCTCGTTGCGTGAGGTAGGTGTTTGGTGGCCATAGCTATGGGCTGGCATCTAGATCGCGTGCTTACTGACTTTTCCATGCAGCTGGTGTCTGTTTGGAGGTACAGAGTGTATTGTTCGAGGGTTTCCCTCTACATCGCTGCGGAAGTTTAGTTTTCCTAACTGAGATTTGATCACACGTGTAACACTGCGTGTTGGGAGGAACTGCTACTCTTCGGCTCTGTAGGTCCATTTATATGGTGTATATGCGGCCGTGGGATTGTAATTATGTTGCATATGTATGACCCGGGAATTCCTCTGTACAGTAAATGGGAGGAAGGAATGATTTGCCGGATGCTTGAACCACTGTTTTGCTTTTGTTTATTTGTTTTGCTTTTGTTTATTTGTTTTGCTTTTGTTTTTTGTTTTGTTTTGGTTACAATTTGTTTTGTTTCCAATTGTTATTATTTGTTTACAGCCGTATCTGACAACTGCCTTGCTTACAGCTGTATTGGACAACTGGTTTTCGTGCAGCTGTTGTGTACGGCTATTTTACATTTGTTTGTTTCTTTGTCTTTTGTAATATTGGGCTTGAGTTTAGATTTGGAAATAATTGTTTAATTTGGGTTTTTGCTTTTTGGCTTGCTACTATCGGTAAACAATGGTGTGTTTATTTGTAGTTGCTTGTTTATTGTTTGCAACTGTAGCAATTAATGCGGTTTTCTGAGAGGCTGCAGTTATATTCCTGGTTAATTGTTGTTTTCTTTTTGCAGGAGCGGGGTGACCCAAAAGCGGGCAGGCTAGCCATCTTATGCCTGGTGATGGGAATTCTCTTTGTTTAAGTGTGCGGTAGAGGTTTCTTGCAGTGTATTTCACTAGTGTGTGTGTGCTTGCGAAGTTGGGGGCACGGTGTCCTCATTGCGGGCTAATTTGAGGCCCACCGCTTAGACTGCCCAGCTAATGGTGAACCCCAGCTCCGCACCGAGAGTCTGCATGTCTGTGTATTAATTGAGCTTCGTTGCTCATCTACCTCCAGTGGCCTTGCCCGCTAGCACTATTGTTTTTCTTACTCTAGTAGCCTTTTAGAGCATTTATGTCAAATAAAGAAATATATTTTTCTGTACTTATTCACGTCTCAGTGTCTTGTGATCGTGCGAGAGAGAGAAACGAACTTGTGTGCCCTTGTAGGGGTATTTCCCCAGCTGGTTCAATGCTGGGGTGGCGTAGTCGTGACATATTATAGTTTTGCTATATGAGAGCGTGCTCTCATTTACCCGTAATGCCACACTTGTTTGGATTGTCTAATAATTCATCTTTTTACACTGTAAGCAACATATGGCTTTATGAAAGGTGCTATGTTAATGTTATTATTAATTTTTTTTATCTTACAGGGGATTGTCAAAAACATGAGGCCTTTGTCTCTTGTTGAGGGGGAAGCCTTCATAGACATGATCGAATATGCCTGCCCAGGCTTCAAATTTCCCTCCAGGTGGTGGTTCACAAAGCAGTTGGAGATGGCATATCAACATACTCTTGATGATCTGAAGAAAGACCTAAAGAGGAGGTCATCAAAAATCACACTTACCACAGATGCCTGGACAAGTATTTCCACAGAGGCATACCTCGGAATGACCTGCCACTACATCAACGACAACTGGGAGATGGTCTCTTTTATTTTGTGCACAAAGCCCCTTGAGGACTCACACAGTGCAGAAAACATTGCTCGCTGGATTGAAGAGGTTGCAGAGAAGTTTGACTTCTCTCTCCGTGATGATGTCCAGGAGATTGTCCACGATAATGCAGCTAATGTGGTGAAAGCCCTTAGAATCCTTGAGGGGATGCATGGCATTGCCTCACTTTGATGTGCTGGCCATACCACCCAGTTGATCATCAACCATTGTCTGAAAGATCCACAGATCAACAAGGCACTTGGGGCAGCATGGAGCCTCATTGGGGACTTCCATAGCAGCGATGTCGCCACCCTGAAGTTGAAACTCAAACAAGAGAAAATGGGCACAGCTCAACACAAATTGACCCAGGATCTAGCTGTTAGATGGAATGGTTCTTACGATATGATCAAACGCCTCCTTGAGCAGCGGTGGCCTGTAGACGCAACCCTCTCAGACCCAGAGGTCACCAGGGCAGCAAAGCACTACCTGGATATGAAAACTGACCAGTGGAGCCTCCTGGAGGAGCTACAGCAAGCACTTGAGCCTGAGTAGAGAGGCATACGTCACAGTCTCTGTCCTGCCTCCGCTGGTGAAAGGCCTACAGAAGTCCAAGCAGACAGCCTTTGAGTCTGCTCCCATCACCACCTTCCAAACAGCAGCTGCAGCAAAGATTGCTACAAGGTTAGTTTAATTATTCAGCTCTTTAAATCTCTTACACCGATCCAACTGAGTATTTTAATTAAGCTTTCCCAGTTCGCATCTTTCAAATGTTTTCCCATTGGCATTCTATCACGTAGAGCTATTGATTCTACTGTTATCCTTCTCTCTAAGCACCTTGAATTTCTTTGAACTTAAGTGTGCAAATCGAATCTATTATCTTTCAAATAGAAGATTGAGACTACATATGATGAAGATGGGAACAATGTGTCCATCTTCGCCCCGGCCCTTGATCCGAGATTCCGAAAAACTAAAGTTCCTGTCCACCGACGATATCCTGAAGGTGAAAATCAAACTTCAGACTCCTAGCCATATCACTCCAGACAGAAGCCAAACTCTGTTCTGGACACGTTGCTTGGCACATATGATGATGAGGAGCTGGAAGATGAAGACCCAGGCCAAGACCAGAGGGAAGATTCTGTCAGGAATGAGCTGCTTGTGTACTTTAGGGAGAAACCCATTCCAAAGGACAAAAACCCACTCCAATGGTGGAAGGAAAATGAAACGAATATTCCTGCCCTGGCTGTTTTGGCGAAATCCTATCTAGCTGCCCCTGCAACATCCACACCTTCTGAACGTCTGTTCTCAGCAGCAGGGACCATTGTGACCAAAAAAAGAGCAAGCCTCACCAAAGAGCATGAGGACATGCTCACATTGCTCCACAGTAATTCAGAGTAGGTAGTGCAGAAGAGGAGTAAAGAGTGGTGATGGATGAGGGAGGAGAGAAGCGGGGGAAAGTGGACAGTACTATATTGCACACACTTCATTAGCATGTTAATTACAGAATAGCAGTTAAGAGAGTCAGTTTGATTCTGCATCAGGTTTTATGTTGGGACTGTTATGTTGTGGTTATCACACTCAGGAATATCTGTACTGTGCGTAGTGCATAGTGTTTTGTATCTTTTGTACAGGAGAGATTTATGTTGGGACTGAAAAGCTGAAAACAGTAATTTTATATTGTTTTAAACACTAAAGAATGTCTATACTGTGCACTGCACCGTTTTTTTTTTGTACTATAACTTTTTTGAACAAGAGAGTTATCTTGATACTGTAAAGGGTAAATATTATAACAGTTGTGCAAAACATGTTTAATAAAGTATATTATTAAGATTTTTTGGGTATTTATTTGAGATATATTAGGGTTTTGATTAATCAAGCAACCAAAAAATAATCGTTAGATTAACCGTCCAATTAGTCGACTATCGATAAAATAATTGGCAGATTAATTTTTTATAAATAATCGTATACCCCAGTCCTAACGTTTAACATTGTTAAGAAGTCAGAATTCATGACACATCATTGCAGCACCCTTTTAAGGCATTTTAAGCAGTCTGAGTAAAACGCGTTGTGGCAAGGGGGCGTGGTTTAGTGACGTCTGCACTGGGGAGTAGAGACACGGGAAAAACAGATTAAGTAGGTCTAATGCAGATTAAGATCACCTGCGTCTCATTACAGTGATTGGTGAGGAGACATCTTAAAAACTGACAGAAGCAAAGGAGAGACAGAGATAGACCGACTGGGAGACCTGGCAGCTGTCTGAAAGCCTGAGGAACAGATTCTAACAGACGGAGATCTGGAAACGTGGATTCTTACGCACGGAGTTCCAGAAAAATCGAGAGATATTTAATTTGAATATTGAAAGTTGTTTAAGCGCAGTGGAACAAGGTCTTGTTGTAAATAAATATAAGATTCTTGTCTCCCAGTCGAGCCGACCCCTCCTTCTTTCCTCCACCCACTTACGAACCCTTCTACATGCGTCATTCACACACAATAACTTTTTTTTAACTGTTTAAACCTCTGATTAAAAGGCTCAGTAAACTGTTGGGAGGATTCGAAGCACTTTATGTAAAACGTATAACATATCTCTTAACTTTGTGTTGTAAGTGTTATGACATCATAAGAAGGTGCATTAAAGTTCCAGTGAAATTAAAAATGACAATTCTTATTTTTTTCATGCAATATTGCAGCTTTTATAGTAAATTTGCAGTGAAAAAATGCAAGTCATTTGGGGCACAGAGTCCTTGTTTGCAAGCCACAAGCTCATCGGACTCTCTTTCTGTCCCAAAGCATCCGTCCAAAGGACGGAGGTTTCCCCACGGAGGGGTCAGCCACCCTCCTTCAGAGGCTGCCCCGCCCATGCGTTCAGTGGACATTGTGTTTTCTCCCTACACATTCAGGGGGTCGGTTGTGAGCATATGTTCACACAGTGCGACCCAGGAGGGCAGGATGGTGAGCGTTTTTCCTGTTGTTACGCGTGACAAACGTTCTAGGCATCCTAAACAGAAGTCCGGACCTTCTATCGAGGAGGAACCCACTCTACAGAGATTGGTGCCTCCACCCTCAGATAGTGGGCATGATATGGAGGAGATTCGGTCAGGCAACCGTAGATCTATTTGCCTCACACTAAAACTCCCATTGTTGCCATGTTCTTCTCGCAAAAGGACATGGATGCGCCCCTCAGGGTGGACGCACTGGCCCACCCATGGCCCAAGGTGCTGCTGTATGCTTTTCCTATTCTGTGCCTTATAATTCCCACACTGGCCTGAGCGAGAGAGAATGGTCTGTCACTCCTTCTAATAGCTCCCAGGTGGCACAAAGCACTATGGCTGGCAGATATAATCCCTCTGTTATATGCCCAGCTGTGGCGCCTCCCCCTCCGCACAGACCTATTGTCTCAGGGGAACGGGGAAATGTATCACCCACACCCGGACAGGGTGGCTCTCTGGGCCTGGCCCATGACAGGACAAACTTTAACACGCTTGGGCTCCACCCGCGTGTGGTTGCTACAATTTAAAATGTAAAAAGAACCGTCCCTGAATGTGACCTATCCTTGGTGCTGGAGGCCTTGTCTCAATATCCTTTTGAGCCCTTGGGAGGTATTTTCTTGAAGCTGTTGTCCTTCAAGATGGCTTTGCTCTTGGCTTTGTCATCAGCAAAACGTGTCAGTGAGCTACATGCAGTTTCAGTACATCCTTCGTGCACTAAATTGGAGAGGTTTTTCTTAATCCTTACACGGTTTTTATGCCCAAGTGCTTCCCTAAATTTATTTCGGAGGTCTAAGAGCTGTCCGCTTTTCATCCTCCGCCTGAATGGTGAATGCTCTGTGTCCTGTTTGTGCATTACAGACATATATGACCAGGACCAGTGGTTTCAGCTATCAGCTCTTTATTTCATGGGTGCCCCCTCACAAGGGGAGTCTCATATCTAAGCAGCACCTCTCACATTGGCTTGTGAACACTATAGCCTTGGCATATGGATCAAAGGGAGTGCAGGCCGCAGAAACCATCAGAACTCATTCCACAAGGGGCTTAGCTGCCTCTTGGGCTTTGTTCAGGGGACCCAGCCAACACATGTATGTGGGGGCCCAAATGGGTTACAAATGGGCTACAGGGGTACAGAGTGGGTATGGGCATCTTATCTTGGGCCCATCTGGGTGACCCAGCAAGGAGCCACTTGGGTGAACCCAGGTTGGCTCCCCATGTGGTTCCAGGATGGGACATTTAATGGAAATTTTGGAATGGGCTCAAAATGGGCTACACAATGTTTATTAAATATAGTTCTGCAAATTGTGCAAACACAATTAATCCCATATTGGGTGATTACATGAATAGTGCACTTATGTGTTTTATCTATTCGACACTTGGATTTCCTTATTTAATCAGAATCTACTAATTTCAACAGTCATGCAGTTTTACCCAAATTTCCAGAAACATTTAGCAAAAAAACGACAACCTGCAGCCACTTCAATTTCTCACAACTGTCTCGCACCCTCGCGAGATCCCATCCCCCACTACGTAGTCTTCTTCAAGATACTCTGGCACTGCGCAGAAAGATCAGCGTATGACAGCAAAGTACAGCAAGATGCAGTTAGATTTAATTTAGCAATTCCCACCCCCCGGCACCTGAATCGCACCAGTGCGTAACTGTTCCTTTGCTGAAATGAGTGGGAGCGGGAGGAGACTTTCGCCATCAGTGTATCCAGGGTAAGAAATACATTTGTAAAAATAAAATGCAAAGCATTTGAGTACATTGTTTCTGTTCACATTATGGTTTTAAAACTTAGTTTAGCTTATTGTCTGGCTGGAATTTAGACATCGTACTCAGATCGCGCCATATTTTTACTTTAATTTCTGGCGCCAATTTCAAAATGATAATGCTTATGCCTTGGTCTTAGCTATGCCCTCTAATAATTCAAGACATTAAAAAAGCTGCACAGTATGGGACCGGGCAGTTTGCTCATCTTGTACTGAAAGATTACAATAGGGATGTCAAATGCCTTAGCAGAGAAGCTAATATAAGCTAGTGTAGTCTATTATAAGCTAAACATTTGCGTATAAGGTAGCAAATGTCAAATATCGATTTGAAAAGTAAACAGAAAGCCTATTATAATTTTAACAATACATAAAATACCAAAAAATTTCTATTTATAAAGTTTATGCTTCATATTAATCTGCATCACTTTGCATTCGGGTGTTTTTACAAATCCTTTACATTTACACATTTGGCAGAAGCTGTTATCCAAAGCGACATACATTTAATTGTCCTATACATTTATACTTAGGTTTCTGCAATCCCCTGGGATCGAACCCAAAACCTTGCATTGTTAACGCATTGCTATTACCACTGATCTACAGGAGAGCTGTTTTTTTTGTGGTGGAATTGCAGTAAACATGTTTTTGGTGTATTAATACGTTTGGCAAATCCGTAACCATGATTATGTTGTGCTAACCATGTCTTTTTTAACTGTAGTGAAACGGTTTAAACAGTTTTTTTGTTTTAGCTGTTAAAATTTTGAAGTGATTATACAAATAGTTTTTATACATTTATTTCTTAAGGAAGTAATGCTGTTTTAGAGATCAAAGGAATATAAAATATCTGCCAAAGTTGCTAACCATTTTTGACAACAGAATGAATCTGAACAACCAGTGGATTTTGATTTGGAACCTGCCCTCAATAAACCATTGGAGGATTCCGTCTATCATGGTTGTGTCAAGCAGGCAAAAGAGAATGTAGTTAATAACCTACCTTATAGAAACAAGTGGTATGTTCTCACATAACATGACTATTTAACGGGTTCACACGGCTGAACATTAACGTTTTCGCACGTACACTGCTGTGCTGAAGTATTATGCCACAATTTAGTTTCTTTCTGTTTTTTAATATTGCTTATACATTTTCTGTGTTTTCTGGTTGCATTCTAATAAAAACTTAGAGATATCACTCTATATATTATTATAAACAGTACCATTTCCAAAACATCTAATGACGGTCTAAGACATTTTTACAACAATGATGTAGCTTATTATTATTCAGTTTCATCTTTTGTGTTGTCTCCTCAATAATCATAATCTTGTTTTTTTGTTAGGTTGCTGATGAAATTGGAAGGAGTACTGTGGATGAATACGAGTATGGCCTTCCTTTAAGACTGCACCTAATCAAGAGAGTATAAGACAGCCTCAAACTGAGTTTGTATTGTATGTTTACTTGCTGTTGCATTGTTTGAAACATTCACAATCAAAGAGAGGTAATTAGGTAATACTTATTGTAATACGATTCAACAAAGGGAAGGAAGGAGTCGGGAACCGGCAAACATTTAAACATTTAATAACAGAAATAAAAACAGCCCCTTACGGACGACCGCCGGCGAAATAACATAAACAGAAATACAAACACAAGTTCGGGCCCGGTCCTCTCTCTTCGACGGTCCGGTCGCTCATTCCTTTTATATGCTCCCAATCTCCTACACAGCTGGCGCTCATTCACAATTACTCACCGGACTCGAACCACGGTCTCGCCCCGCCTACTCTACTACACTTATTATTAAAATCAGTTTCATTGTATTCAAATATATATACCATACGGACAATTCCCAAAATTATGAGAATATGGACCAGGTGTACATCAAATGTACAAATTTTTAGATATTTGTGAGGCAGATTTAATTTGGGGGTAAACTATGCATGTCAACCATAGTTCACAGCACTGTCACCCACACACTTGCAAACCAATGCAAGAGAATGGGCGAAATTTGTCAATGCAAAATTTGTCAAACTATCTTGATTAGTCATACAGGTTTGAAATAACAAGTGGGTGAGTATATGATGACAGACTCATGTTTGGGTAAACTATCACTTTAAATTTAGCTATGTTTCTTTGTTTCTGTGTTTGTTTGATTAAGAAACCCTTGCAGCAGAAAAATTTGCTCTTGTCACACAAATTCACAGAATTGTCTTGGTTACGGATGTAACCAGTTCCCTGATGGAGGGAACGAGATGTTGTGTTGAACCGACAGATTGGGGTTCGCCCTTGAGAACCTATCACTTCAAATGGTTTTGAAACCGGCCAATGAAATTGGCGAAAGAATTTGCATGCCGGACTCCCCCCCACTGATATCCGGGTATAAAAGGGAGACAGCGTGCTGCAGTAATTCACCTTCAGTTCTGAGGAGCCTGAGAGCCTCCCACGACTGCTGCAGCAGTCGGCACGTGTTTGTGGCAAGAAGGACACATCGTTCCCTCCATCCCGGAACTGAGGTTACATCCGTAACCAAGACGTTCCCTTTCTGTGGGTCTCTCGACGTTGTGTCGAACCGACAGATGGGGTTCCTATTAAAACTAGACAAAACGCTGTGCCGTATTACAATCTCAGTGAAGCGACGGTGACAGGCCTGGGAGTGTCAGACGTGAGCACTTTCGTGAAATTTGTAATCTTCCAGTTGATAGGTGAGCAGAGGGTCCCAGAGCTTTTATAAAAGGTGGGAAGCCTCTACCTTTGATCCTCATGGGCGGCGTCATTAGTATCTCTAACAGCGAGAAGCTGCCTGGTGCCGCAAGGCCACTGGGAAAGTGCACTCCTCACACCCGCATGGTCTAACCGGCAGGGGAGAGCTCATGGGGAAAAATATGCAGTCTGAGGTAGTTAGCCGTGAGGTGGAGGTCCACCTAGGGAGGTCATGGGTTACCAAGGTGGGATCCAATCATGAGGATACATCATACAGAACCACCAGAGTGGGGGAGTTACAACGTCCGGTAGCACTAGGTCCGGTTAGAGCTATGTGTGGATAACTCAGAAGGTACCTGGCCTCAGGGGCAGGGCTGCTCTGCCCAGCCCGCCCACAGGAGGTGCTTACTTAGTGATGGATGGCATGCCTGTTCTAATCCCCGTGGGGGAAAGAATGGAGGCTAAGTAGCACACTGACCCACCTATGGAAAGAGCTGAGGTCGGGCCCAATGTTGGTAATCTCCCTGGAGTCTTCATGTTGGGACCGCATTCGCGCTCAGACCCCAAGTACAAAGGTCCAGCCGCGAGCATTGGGAGAGAGGCAGTAAGGTGCACCTCAACCCAATGCTCACGGCAGCCCGGGATAGCATGGCTGACATCTCGACGTCCGCCTCCTCATGAGCTCGTCCTCCCGTGGGAGGGAGCTGCAAGGAGTCATCGGGATCGGATGCCAGCTAACCGCCCTCCGATGCTGCAATAGAAATCTCATAGACCAGATGGAAAGTGATGGAAATCTGCGATCATCATGGCCTGCAAATTTGAGCCCCATGCCAGACCAATTTTTGTTTGGCCAGAAATTCAAAAACAAAAAATAATGGATGTAGTTATCTGCCACTTAACACAGAAAACAATAAAATATTAAATCATTTTATTGCCTGTCTGACTTCTTGACGGCACTGCCTTCTGTATAATCTTGCTGACCAGTTAACTTTACTCAATTCAACAATTTTTTCATTGCTACAAAGCAGCTGTACATGAGACATATTGACTATAAGCAAAACAACTAAAGTTTCCTTTCTGTCGGTCTCTCGACATTGTGTTGAGAACAACAGATGGGGTTCGCCCTTGAGAACCAATCAGCTCTGACTTCTATAGAAAAGGCCAATGAAATTTGGCGAATGAAATTTGCATGCCGGTCTCCGCCCCCGGATGTCCGGTATAAAAGGAAGCCGGCGTGCAGCAATCATTTACCTTCTGGTCTTCAGAGCCTTTGCTCATGACTACGAACAAAAAAAATTCAACGAGAACTTCTTCTACATTGCCGGATCTGCGACGTAGAGCAGCGGATCGTCCTTACCTGCAGCGTGCTTCCCCAGGGCGTCTCGGCGGTTCCGGAGGTGGTAGAGATTTTTTCTAAAAGGTCCTTTTCAGGACTGAGCATTCTCCAGCGCGGCATGTCCTGCTGTTCTCTTGGGTGCGGCACCCTCATCGAGGAGGGGGACGGACACGATCGCTGCGTTAGGTGTCTGGGCGTCCAGCACTGCTGAAGCAGCATTCGTTGACACATCTTGCCCACACTGCGGGCAGATTGTCATTCATAAATTGCGGTCACGGGTGGCTGTCTTCCTACGGGAACCAGCCACCATTTTGTCTGCTACCCGGGCAGTGACATCGGTGGCTACGGCCCCGAAGTCCGCCTGTGTTAGCAGTGTTAGTGATGTGGGGACCTCTGCGAACGTAAACCCGCCAGCAAAGTGCTCAAGGGCTGATCCCACTGGATTCGCTTTTCTGAACGTTCCCCAACCGGCGGTGGCATACCGTCTGGATCCTCAGGCACGCACTCGGAAAAGATACGTGACATACATGAGATGTTGCTCGCAGCATCGGAGGGAAACTGGCATCCGACTCTGACCAATCGGAGCTCCCCCCCAGGGGGGTCAAGCTCAGAAGGAAGCAAAAGTGATGTCAGCCATGCTAACCCGGGGATACGTTGTTCCTGGGTCGGAGCGCGGTGCAAACTGCGCCCATCCCGGGTGCCATTTTTTTTTTCCTGGAGGTGCATGAGGAGCTGTGTAAGACTTGAAGCGCTCCACTCACGGCCCGCTCCAGTCAAACCAGGTTGGCTCCCTCACTTCCCTTGATGGTGGGGGAGCCCAAAGCTATGTTGAGATCCCCCAGGTGGAACGTGCGGCTGCGGTACACCTGTGTCCACAGACGGCTGCCACCTGGCGGAATCGGCCATGCCTTCCGTCCAAGGCGTGTAGGACTTCGGCATGACTGGTGTCAAAGGCTTGCGCTGCCATCGGCCAGGCTGCCTCCTCTCCTTACGCCATGGCCATCCTGCAGGTCCGCCAGGTCAAGGCGTTGAGAGAGCTCCACGAGGGTAATGCCGACCTGGGTATAATGCAGCATCTACGTGCCCCCCACTGACAGCGCTCTACGTGCGACCAAGGTGGCGACACGGGCCCTGGGTCGGACGATGTCCACGGTAGTGGTCCAGGAGAGCAACAGTCAGCAACCTTCCAGGGAAGTGACACTGACGGGAAGACCCCAGGGAGAACCACATCGGGCCGACCTTCACAGCAACGTCTCAGATCTGTGGGCGGTGGGTACGCCCCATTCTAGATCTGACCCTGAACAAGCACCATCACAAGCTGCCGTTCAGGATGCTCACGCAGAGGTGCGTCCTGACATCTATCAGGTGTCAGGATTGGTTCGTAGCAATCGACCTGAAGGACGCTTACTTTCATATCTTGATGCTCCCTCGACACCGGCCGTTCCTACGGGTCGCGTTTGAGGGGCGGGCATATCAGTACGGAGTCCTCCCTTTCGGTCTGTCCCTGTCTCCACAGGTCTTCACGAAGATCGTGGCAGCCGCCCTTTCTCCCCTTCGGGAAAAAAGTGTGCAGGTACTAAATCTCCACGACTGGCTTATCTTGGCACACTCGCGAGATCTGTTGTGTACACAAAGGGACCTGGTGCTCCGGCACCTAGATCAATTGGGATTAGAGGTCAACCGAGAAAAGAGCATGCTCTCCCTAGTGCAGAGCATCCTCTTTCTCAGTATGGAACTCAACTCTGTCACCATGACTGCGCGACTGTCCGCAGCACGCGCCCAGTCGGTGTTGAACTGCCTGGAACACTTCAGGCAGCCAGCGATCCTCCGGAAACAATTTCAGAGGCTCCTGGGACACATGCCGTCCTCGGCGGGGGTAATACCCCTCTGGTTGATGCACATGAGACCGCTTCAACACTGGCTATAGAGTCGAGGTTTCCGAGGACAGCGTGGCACACCGGCAGCAGGCGCATGGTGATGACGCACCCTAACCCTTTGGTCTCCATGACCTTTCTCCGGGCAGGGGTCCCCCTCGGGCAGGTTACAAGGCACGTCATGGTGATGACGGACGCCTCACTGCAGGGGTGGGGTGCAGTGTGCAACGTGCACGCAGTAGCGGGGCGCTGGACGGCTGGTCTGCGCTGGCATATCAATTGCCTACAGTTGTGGGCTGTGCCACTTGCACTGAGTCCGCCTGGACAGCACAACAGCCGTATCGTACATCAATCGCAAGGGTGGCGAACGCTCACGGGAGCTAACACGACTTGCCCGACGCCTCCTCCTGTGGAGTCAGCAGGTGATTCGCTCCCTGTGGGCCACGACATCCCAGGCGAAGTGAACCAGACAGCCGACGCGCTCTCTCTTGTCAGTATACGCCTCGCGGAGAGTGGTGACTCCACCCCCACACAGTCCAGCTCATTTGGGTGCTGTTCGGGCAGGCACAGGTAGACCTGTTTGCCTCCCACGACACCATCCATTGCCCGCTTTGGTACTCCCTGACCGAGGCCCCCTTCGGCATGGATGCCCTGGCGCACAGCTGGCCGCAGGACAAGCGGAAGTACGCCTACCCCCCAGTGAGCCTCCTTGCACAGACACTGTGCAAGATAGTGGAAAAGATCTCTGGACGGGACGAGGAGATCCTGAGCAGGCTACCCCCTCTGTGGCGGAAACCATTGCAAAGGCTAGGGCCCCATCTACTAGGCGGTTATACGCCTCTAGATGGCGCCTCTCTCGCTGAGAGAGACACCAGGATGAGAAAAGACCTACTGAGGTGCTCGATCGGGATCGTGTTGTCCTTCTTAAGAGATTGGAGACTAACATCTCCCCTCCACACTGAATGTGTATGTAGTCGCTATTGCACTCATCACGACTCAGTTGATTGAAAGTTTCTAGGGCAGCACGACCTGGTAACCAGGTTTCTCAAGGGGCGCAAGAGGGCGGAATCTGCCTCGTCTCCGCTCCATACCCTCTTGGGACCCTAACGAGCCCCCCAAGAGCCCCTCAGAGGTTCCGATCTTCGTCACCTGATGAGTAAGATGGCCCACCTGATGCCGCTCGCTTCTTTCAAGAGGGTAGGGGACCTCCAAGAATTCTCTGTTTCCCCGGATTGCCTTGAATTCGGCCCTGGCAACTCTCACGTTATCTTGAGACAGATGCCCGGATGAGTGCCCAAAGTTCCCACTACTCCCTTCCGGGACCAAGTGGTGGACTTGCAGGCGCTCCCCATCGGGATACAGGATTTTTATCACTATACTGCTAATCAGAATTGTAAAATATGTATGTGTAATTGACGTTTTAAATTACTTGTTTCATGTATGTGATCTTGATAGATCTGGTGGAGAATTTTATATTGCTGTGATAAACTCATCCTTATTTTAACATGCAGCTAAAATTGCTACAAGACGTTGTCTCCCTTATGCCACAAACACGTATCGTAATCTGCTGCAGTCGTGAGAAGCTCTCAGGCTCTTCAGAACAAGAGGTAAATGAATGCTGCACGTCGGCTTCCTGTTATACCGGACATCCGGGGGCTGAGACCGGTATGCAGATTTCTTTCGGCAAATTTCATTGGCCTTTTGTATAGTAGTCAGAGTTGATAGGTTCTCAAGGGCGAACCCCATCTGTCGTTCTCGTCACAACGTCTCGTTCCCTTCATCAGGGAACTGAGGTTACAGACGTATCCAAGACGTTATATACCTATTGTGAGAATCTGGATTTCGTCCTGTCCTCTACAAATATTGCATCTGTGTTTAATACAAAGTTCACATATCATATGTATTCATTCGTATTCATTCCTATTAATATTAGCTTCTATTCATATAAGATGTACCTTACTTTCTTGTTGTTTAACCTCGTTGAAAGTTGTATCGTATCTTATACTGTCTTATGTTGATATAAGTATCTGTTGTTCTCCATCTCAAGGTTCCTAATGATATCTAGGGACAATTGTTTAGTTATTGTAATATTAAATATGTAATCATATCTGATTGATCAGGAGGAAAGACTAAACAGAAAGGCTGGTGATTTTCCACTGTTTTGGTGGTTTTATATGACGCCTCCTGATGCAAGCTTATAAGTATTAGTCCTTAACAATAAACTTTGGACTCTGATTGAACAAGCACTTGTGTCTGTGTCAAACTTTGTCTCCAGGCCTGAAACTCTGTGTGTTCAGTCGACTAGACTCTTCAACCGTATAATATTGTTTAGACAAGGGGACATAAGAAGTTTACATTCTTTCACCTATAAAAACAAGAAAATTGTGAAAACACAAAAGACAGACATACCCACATACAAACGCTCCTCACACACAATATGCACACATACTTACACACACATCGACATAGACACACACAAACTGACGGACACACAGACAGGCACGCACTCACTCAATCGATCACAGTGAAAGCACACATTTAAGATAAAGGAGAGAGGAATGCAGGTCAAATTCCTATATGCATTATTGATTATGTAAAACCTTAAAATTTGAATTATAAAGCAGCCCCCCCGGCCAGGCAAATAGTGCAAAACAGTATGCAAACGGTGGCGAGGAATCCAAAATTTCAATCGAGAAAAAAAACTCCCCAGGCCCAACCAGGGGATTCCAATTCCCCTTTGCCAAAAGTTGCTGCCTCTTCACAAGCTCGACAGTGCTTAGAATAAAAAAAAAAAAAAAATACTTTTAAGGTAAATTATACATTTGAAATTGTGTAGTGAAGTCGTGTCAAGTCGCCGCGTCCTTTATCCAGCTCTATCACCTCAGCTCTTGTCAGGTCACCACTTCCCATTCTCCGCTCTGCCATCAGGTCTGGGCATGAACTGCATCCTGCGGTAACCTTGGAACAATGAGACAAGACTGGCTGAGAGTAGAGTACTGTTCTGCACTCTTTGATCCGACAAGTACATCAGTTGTTGTTTGAAGTGTTCCTGGTTTCAGTTGATCTAACTAATGCAGATAATTAAACTTTAAATAGTAATCATGTATCCTTAAATTTTGCCTCGTTATATATATACACATTTAATTCTACAAATGTTTGTTCTCACATTTCTACTGCTTTTGTGCAAAAATGGTTTTGTAACAATGCAGAATTGTGAAAGCTATTAATATGTACAAATATATTGAATGTTGCAAGACATTTAATTATGTGACCGGTAGGAAATAAAAGTATTACTTGATTTACATGTACTGCTTATTGTTTTCAGAAGGTAAAACGGAAATAGAAAATCATAAAATCTATTTAAAAAAGATAATTACCTTTTTTGGTACCATTTAGAACCATGTATACAATACAAAACGTCAATAGATATTAATATGATAAGTAATGACAGAAGTATAAACTCATTTGTGGTCACATGTTATAACTGTACAAAACATTTGTTTGTCTTAATGTTTATTTTACATATTATAGAGCATATATCATATATGTGAAAAGTTTTCTTTCAAGGTAATCCACCAATGTCTTCTAAAATAATAACTATTGGGAGCCTCCAAATGAAGAATGTGTTGAGAAACTTGACCGTCTCTCTCTGACAGGTGATTTGGTTTTCCACAATCACAATTCTGTAAGAAAGAAAAATAATACTACAGTTATACTATACTTAAGCATCTTCTTTTTGTAAAAACAACGGAGAAAAATGGGAGGTCATTCCATGTCAAATCAACCAGATTTTGAATATTTCCCAGGCTCACATTTTTTTCTATTTTAGAAAATATTTCTATATTTTTTCTAAATATGCCAGCATTATAATTTTTTTTTCACACAGTGATCGGTTTATCTGTTAGTAACAATTTAAGACACTGGAATATTCTCTGGCCCCCTCACTGCTTATCGTGGTGATGAGATCTATAGCAGATTATCATCACTAAATGGCTGGTTGTCTGAGTGGTGTCTGCAGAATAATATAGATTCTATAAATAACGAAGAGTTTTGAGGGTAGACCTGACCTGTTGAAACAAGATGGTCTCCATCCCTCCTGGGATGGGGTTTCCCTCCTCTCCAGAAATTTGAGCCCAACACCGTGGTATAATGAAGGCTATAAAGAAAGCGACCCGGAAAATGGAGCATAACTTTAAGAAAACTAAATAAGAGGTATTTCGTACAGCATGGAAGGATAGTACTCGAAAATATGGGAACGCCATAAAAACGTTAAGATCCGCCTATTTTTCATCACTTATAGAAGAAAACCATCATAACCCGAGGTTTTTATTTAACACAGTGGCTAAATGAACAAAAAATAAGTCATCAGCGACTTCAGATTCTAATTATCAGCATAACAGTGATGAATTTATGAACTACTTCACTAGTAAAATCCTAAATATTAGAGAAAAAATTATAACAATGCAACCAGAAGTGAAACCCGCTGAACAAACTAACTACAGCACCCCTAAGGAGAAATTGCAATTATGTTCTAACGTAGATCACGATGAACGGTCTTAAATCATTAGATCATCTAAATCAACAACATTCATGCTAGACCCTATACCTACAAAACTACTGAAAGAAATGCTCCCAGAAATTATAGATCCTCTTAGTATTATTAACTCATCTCTGACATAAGAACATGTGCGTAAAGCATTTAAGGTGGCTGTTATAAGGCACCTTGTCAAGAAACCCAAACTCGACCCTAGAGAACTAGGGAATTACAGGCCTATATCAAATTTACCTTTTATATCTAAAGTTCCGGAAAAATTCGTTTCAACTCAATTATGCTCCTTCCTCCAGAGCAATGACATTAATGAAGAATTACAGTCTGGATTTCGAGCATGTCACAATACAGAGATGGCTTTGATCAGAGTTACAAATTATCTGCTTTTTGCTTCTGACCGTGGCTGTATTTCGTTATTGGTGCTACTAGACCTTAGTGCTGCATTTGACACCATTGACCACAGCATACTCCTACATAGACTTAAAAATTACATTAACGGAATAGCATAGGTGTCCCGCAAATCGCAGGTCCAGTACGGTGTGCCACAGGGCTCAGTCTTAGGTCCTCTGCTCTTCACATTATACATGCTACCTCAAGGAGATATAATAAAGCGACATGGAATAAGCTTTCACTGTTATGCTGATGTTACTAAACTTTATATTTCCTCGAAGCCTCATGAAACACAGCAGTTCCATCGAATAATGGAATGCATAGTCGATTTAAAAAACTGGATGAGTAACAATTTTTTACTACTGAATTCGGACAAATCAGAAGTGTTACTTACTGGACCAAAAACCATATGTAAGAACCAAGAATACTGCTTAGACGGATGCTCCATAAAATCCTTGTCGTTTCTTGGCATTATATTTGCCCTGCAGGCCTATTACAAAAACTCCAACTGCTTCAAAACGCGGCAGCTCGAGTTCTTACACGTACAAAAAAGTATTAGCGTATAACCCCGGTTCTGTCAACCTTGCACTGGTAACCTATAAAGCATTGCATTAACTTTAAGATCTTGCTTATTACCTATAAAGCCCTACATGGTCTAGGGCCGCAGTATTTGAGTGAACTTCTATTGTTTAACAGTCCTCTACGTACATTACGCTCTCAGGCGTCCTGTTAGTTGGTAATACCTAGAATTTAAAATCAAGTGCAGGTGGTAGATCCTTTTCTCATCTAGCGCCTAATCTTTGGAATATTCTTCCCTGCACTGTCCGGGAGGCAGACACACTCTGTCAGTTTAAATCTAGACTAAAGACGCATCTTTTCAATCTTGCATACACTACACTTCCATAATATTAATCTTCAGAGGATTTAGGAGTCATTATTTAGATGAAATGATAGAGCTGGGTAAAGGACGCGGCGACTTGACACGATTTCACTACAAAATTTCAAATGCTATTAGATTGTTAATGATAATCTTACATCTATAACATACCTTATTAGTACGTTTATTTATTTTTTATTTAGCCTTGTTGTGCAAGCACTGTTGAGCTTGTGCAGAGGCAGCAGCTTTTGCCAGAGGGGAACTGGAATCCCCTGATTGGGTTTGGGTTCTCCTGTGTTTTTTTTTTTCTCGATTGGAGTTTTGGGTCCCTCGCAACCATTTGCATATTGTTTTGCACTATTTGCTTGGCCGGGGGGGCTGCTTTAGAATTCAGATGTTTTACATAATTAATATTGAATATAGGAATTTATAGTCCGTTTAATATTTGACTTGGTTCTCTCTCCTTTATCTTAAATGTGGGCTTTCACTGTGCGTGTGTGCGAGTGCGTTTGTGTATGTGCGTCTTTGTTGATGTGTGTTAGTATGTATGCATATTGTGTGTGGAGCATTTGTATGTCTGTCTTTTGTGTTTTCATCTTGTTTTTACAGGTATATGACTTTTGTTGGTTTACTTCTAGTCAATATGTCTCATGTACAGCTGCTAAAAAGCACTATATAAATAAAGTTGAGTTAGTCAATTTTCAAAATCCTTGAATCATTATATGCCAGTGTTTTTTTTTCAGAGTTTTACCTCATAGACTATTGTTTTTAGATATTTAGATATCGCTGTATAAGCTTCCTAGTGTGCAGCACAATACACTTGAATTTGTTTACAAAGCTGATGGAACTGGTGAATGCAGAGACATCGTTTGGAAACCATGTTGAACTCTTTCGCTGGCAGGAGATGGGTGGCGCTTACATTTATAAATTACATTTATGCAACTTATGTATGCCCATACAACTGTTTACATTTATGTACCAATCCGTACACAGAATTTACAGAGTGTTATTGTAGCCGTTATGAGGCTGCTCTATGGAATGATTTTAGTCTCATTAATAATTCACGTGTAAAACACAATGTACACATGCAAATACAGTTTCACATGCATAAAACCCAATTTCCGTACACAAAGTGTATATATATATATGTATTCACAATAAAACAATTCACATCTGTAAAGAAAAAAAATCTCTTTAAAATGTACCAGTTTATTATGGAATGTGAATGTGCAAATAGTCACTCGCGTGTGAATCGCCTTGGATTTGTGAGCCGACTTGTATTTTGAGACTCCTGGCAGTGCTCCCCCTTCCACGCGAGTTGTTCTACTCTTAAGCCAATCAGATTCAAGTCTACCATTCAACCAATCATAAACCCGGAGAGATCAGGACTCAAGGAAAACGTCTCGGTTACGTCTGTAACCTCCGTTCCCTGATGGAGGGAACGAGACGTTGTTGAGAGACAGAGTGGGGGTTTGATTCTGAGAACTTATCATCTCCGAGATAAAACTAAAATGCCAATGGGGATGGGCGAATGGCCCGCCCATGCCAGTCTCCGCCGCATACATACGGCTATAAAAGGAAGATGGCGGCGGACATTCATCAGGTGCTCCTTGCAGCGGATCGGCAAAGCTTTGTGGCATGAAGACAACCTCTCTCGACGTTGTTGAGAGACAGACTGGGGATCTATCTTAACACGCCACAGCGCTGAGCCGTATTACGACCTTGAGCTGAGGGACACTGACTAGTCTGGCGAGTCCAAGTGAGCGGTGCAGTGAGATGTAACCTTCCAGTGAATAGTAGTGGACATACTGCGATGCCTGTCCTTGTAAGTGAGGCGCCGTCCGGAGCAGTCACACTTGGAAAAAACACTGCTCTGCTAGGAGAGTGTGTTACCAATTAGGTGTGCCACCGGAGGGGAGGTCACAGATTCACAAACAGGGGAATCAGGAGTGAGGGAATCATCATACGGGACTACCCATCGGAGAGTCACTACGTATGGAGCAATAGTCCTAGTATAGGGGTCCACCTATGTAGGGGCGACTCTACCAGTACTGGACTTGGTTCAAACAGACCGCTCCGCCCGGCCCTTACCAATTGCTCAGTGATGGATGGAATGCCTTTACTTCACCCAAGAGAGGGGGAAGTAGGGAGGCAAGGAATAGCGCACTGTACCTACCTGGGGGGCAGGATGGCGCTTTGCAGGCGTACGCCCAGACCAGATGCCTATCCTAGACGGAAGGATGTAAAACATGGGCTGACACTGGTTCCACTCGGAGGATATAGAACCTCGCGAAGGTGCTGGGAGTAGCCCAACCCGCAGCTGGCAAATGTCTGCCAGAGAGGCACCCTTGGAAATGGAAATGGCATCCACGATCCAGTGTGCCAATCTCTGTTTGGAGACAGCCCTCCCCTGGTGCGGTCTCCCAAAACAAACAAATAGCTGCTTGTGCGGTCCAGGTAGAGGCGCAATGCGCGTACCGGACACAGCACATCAGAGGTTGGGTCTTCTTCCCCAGAGGGGAGCGCCTGCAGGTTCACCACCTGGTCCCTGAAGGGAATGGTGGGAACCTTGGGCATGCAGCCGGGCCTGGGTTTCAGGATCACATGAGAATCACCAGTCCCAAATTCTAGGCAACCCTGGGACACGGAAAATGCCTGGAGGTACCCAACCCTCTTGATAGAAGCGAGCGCCATCAAGAGAGCAGTCTTCATCGAGATAAGAGGAGGAGAGGCGTCTCTGAGGGGATTGAAAGGGGCCGTACCAAGGCCCCGAAGGACCACATTGAGGTCCCAAGAGGGTACGGAGCGCGAAGGGTTCACCCTTCTCGCGCCCCTGATGAACCTGGTGACCAGGTCATGCCGACCCAAAGACTTACCCTCCACGAGATCGTGATGTGCTGCGAAAGTGGAAACATACACTTTCAACGTGGATGGGGAGAGGTTACTCTCTAGTCTCTGCTGTAAAAAGGCCAGGACGGACCCAATCTGGCAATTCCGTGGGTTCTCCCAGCGGGAAGAACACCAGGACGAGAAGAGACGCCACTTATAGGCGTACAGGCGCCTAGTGGTGGGGGCTCTAGCCTGCTGGACGGTCTCTCTGACCGCCTGGGGCAAGCCGCTCAAGGTCTCCTCGTCCCGTCCAGAGGCCAGGCATGGAGGTTGAAGAGGCCTGGCTGTGGGTGCCACAACGTGCCCTTCCCCTGCGAGAGAAGGTCCTTCATCAGGGGAATCGGCCAAGCGGGGGCAGTTGTCAGAGCTATGAGATCTGAGAGCCAGGTCCGGGTGGGCCAATAGGGTGCAACCAACAGTACCTGATGCCCCTGTTCACTGACCTTGCACAGGACCTGTGCAAGGAGGCACACTGGGGAGAAGGCGTACTTCCGCTTGTCCCATGGCCAGCTGTGTGCTAAAGCATCCGTGCCGAGTGGACCTTCGGTTAGGGAAAACCAAAGTGGGTGGAGTCCCGGGAGGCAAACAGGTCCACCTCTGCCTGCCCAAACCGCTCCCATAAGAGCTGGACTGCGCAGGGATGGAGCCGCCACTCTCCGCAGAGCGTCCTCTGACAAGAGAGCATGTCGGGTGTCTGGTTCAGACCGTCCGGGATAAATGTAGCCCCCAGGGACTTGTTCACCTGCTGACTTCATAGGTGGAGGCGTCAGGCGAGTTGTGTCAACTTGCGTGAGCGTATGCCACCCTGGCAATTGATGTACGCCACGGCAGTCATGCTGTCCCACCGGACTAGCATGTGATGGTCCCGCACTAGAGGAAGAAGCCTCTCCAGTGCCAGGTGGACCGCTAACAACTCCAGGCAGTTGATGTGCCAACGCAGCTGGGAACCTGTCCAACGTCCCGCTACTGCGTGCCCGTTGCACACCGCACCCCAACCTTGCAGGGAGGCGTCTGTCATAACCACGACGCACCTCAAGACCTGCCAGAGCGGAACTCCCGCACGTAAAAAGGTCAGCTGTGACCAAGGTGTAAGGGTGTGCCGGCACTGAGGCGTGACCGTAATGAGCCTGGTGCCGGTGTGCCACGCCGTCCACGGAACCCAACTCTGAAGCCAGTGCTGAAGCGGCCGCATGTGCATCAATTACCCCTGCAGAGGACACCATATGTCCCAGGAGCCTCTGGAAGAGCTTCAATGCAACTACTGGAGACTGTCGGAACAGTCTCAGGCAGTTCAGCACCTACTGTGCCTGCTCATTGGTGAGACGTGCCGACATAAGAACAGAGTCTAGTTCCATACCGAGATAAGAGGAGCTCTGCGCCAGGGAGAGCTTGCTCTTGTCCAGGTTGACACGTAGGCCCAAGCAGTCAAGGTGCCGGAGCACAACGTCCCTTTGCGTACACAACACATCTCGTGAATGTGCCAAGATAAGCCAGTCGTCGAGATAGTTGAGAATACGCACGCCTGACGGGAGCTAAGGCGGTCTCAATTTGTACTGGTATGCCCTCCCTTCGAACGTGAACCACAAGAACGGTCGGTGTCGAGGGAGAACAGAGACGTGAAAGCACGCGTCCTTTAGGTCGATTACCACAAACCAATCCTGGTGATGAACAGACTCCAGGATGCGCTTCTGCGTCAACATCCTGAACGGCAGCTTGTGCAGGTGCCGGTTCAGTAGACGCTGATCCAGAATGGGGCGCAGCCCTCCGCCTTTTAGGAGCACTATGAAGTACGGGCTGTACAGCCCGGAAGACATCTCGGTTACAAGGACGGGTTTGATCGCTCCTTTCGCCAGAAGGGAGGCAACCTCCTCCCGTAGTAAGGGGGCATTCTCTCCTCGCACCGAGGTGTAGAGAACGCCCCGAAACCTGGGCAGGCACTTGGCGAACTGGATCGCGTAACCAAGACGGATCGTCCTCTCTAGCCAGCGTGACGGGCTGGTGCACTGAAGCCAAGCGCCCAAGAACCGCGACAGAGGAACCAGAGGGACAATCTCCTTCACTGTGCCCCGGAGGGTTAGTCCGGTGGTGGACAGGGCGATCACCTCGCACAGGGCAGGACCCCGGGGAGGTTGACGGCTCTGTTGACTTACCTGCTTTATGGGGCCTACGGGCGGTGGCCCGTTCCATCCCAGACACTGTCGAGCCGAGAGTGCTGTGGAGGAAAACCCAGGGAAAACTTGTCTCTTAACGAGAAGGTGGGCGTCCCTCTCCGACCTGGCGCTGGTATGGCTGAAGTCAGCCCGATGTTGTTTTCCCTGGGTTCGTCCCGTCAGGGCCGCTTAGAAGTCTTCTTTGCGGGCTGCTGACGAGGGACAGATGTCCTCCTCTGCGACATTCTGGGCCTCGGTCGGGCCGTGCTGTGAGAGGGTCCTGGTACCGGAGGGGTCATCGCAGGCGGACGGGGCTGGTGGGAAGCAGGCTGTGCACGAGATCGTGTCGACCGATGGGTGGCCAGGACGCGGTGAGGCAATATCTGCTTTATTGCCTCAGTCTGCTTCTGTAACGCGGAGAACTGTTGTGACACGTTCTCCACGGTATCACCAAACAGCCCAGCTTGTGAAATGGGTGCATCTAGAAGGCGGACCTTCTGGACGTCACTCATTTGTGCAAAGTTGAGCGACAAATGCCTCTCCTGGGCCACCATGGTGGACATCGACCGACCCAAGGCACGTACCGTGATCTTGGTCGCCCTGAGCGCCAGATCCGTGGCAGTGCGGAGCTCGCTCATGCGAGCTGGTTCAGGCTTCTCATCCCCCAGGTCCCTCAGGGCTTTTGAATGATAGACTTGGAGAATCGCCAAAGCGTGAAGGGCGGAAGCGGCCTGTCCAGCGGCATTGTAAGCCTTCGACACGCCTTCTAGGCCGGCCCTCCAGGTGGCTGCGGTCTGCGGGCACAAGTGTCCCGCGACAGCACGCTCCACCTAGGGGATGTCGACGTATGCTCTAGCTGCCCTGCCCTCCAGGGAAGTGACAGCTACAGAGCTACCAAATCTAGAACGCGTCGAGAAGGGCAAAATCTTTTGTCACGTGACCACTTCCCGGATCAGTATAAAACACGATAAAGTATAATTGTATTTTTTTAATGTTGCATCATATTTAAGAAATATTTTGTGTTATATTATAATAAATAAAACAATACAATATTGATTAATTTGTCATTTCCCTGTCTTTGTTTATCAATAAACAAACACTTGGGCTAGGCTATGCACCCGTTTGTTGGGGAAGGTTGTAAATTAGCTAATTTCTCTGTCCAAAACTGTCACATCACACTACAAAAGACTCGAACCCGAAGACTCTGGAGGTGAACTAATCAATTCTCTTTCCGGCTCTGATTGCATTTGTTAAGCGTCCGGAGCATGTCGCTCAATGCGCATGCGCGACTGAATGAATCACTTCCTAAGACGACTCGTTCTTCCAGAGTCACATTTAAGATTCAAATCGTTCACGAATGGCCGATCACTAATTCTGACAGATGTTAACTGATAACCATATCAGTTCACGTCTTTCCTTTAAACTCCAGCCGGGATGCACAGATCATACTTTCACAAGTTGTTTTGTAGGCTACAGGGAACTGTGTGCACGCGACCACTATATGATTTCACAGGATGTCGCGAGCGACGGTGCTACTCTCAGACAACCCGCTACAGTCTCAAGTAAAGTTGAAGGCCGTTTCATTCGAAAATGTACTTCCGTATGGCAATTCCCGTGCTGTGTCTGTCTCTGAAGCTTTAAAATGCTCCACAAACTGCCAAAATGTTTGCGGCAGTAATAAAGGGCACGTGTGTGCCAGTCTCTCTCTCTCTCTGCACTGGTTGCTTTTTGATCGTATCACAAGTATTATGTGCTATTTTTGGCCGAACATTTTCGGTGGTCAAACATTCCCTAAATCCCTGAATTCAAATAGACTTCCGTTACACTGTCTATGAAGCTGTCTCTCCAAGCTGCCTCCGTGCACAAATGCTATCTTTGAACAATGCCAGCTGCTATTTGTAACCTCATCACACTCTGGGTTCAGGCATTGGGAGAGTATTCCGAGTTCGGAAGAAACTGCCGGGGTCAGAGCTCTCACCCCTAACAGCATAAGCTGCATTTAACTATAGAGTTCGATGGACAAGAAAAACATCAGCAGCCTTTTGAGTAGGCCTACCTGCATCACCAAACTATTCACAGAAATGAAATTTTAAACTAGACTTAAGCAACAACTTAACAATACAGCCGTACCTTAGTGAAGTGCTAAACGGCGTAACTATATTCCAGCCATTCATAAATTCCACCCAGGAAACAATTTTGGGTTCCCAAACATTCTGGGAACGTTAGCGCATGGTTCCCAGAAAATTCCCAGAACAGATTTTCTAAGTTTTCCAGGAAAGTTCTTAACGTTAATAGAACGCTCCCTGTAGGTTAGGGAAACATCCCCTACCTTTGTACTAACGTTAGGGGAACGTTTCCCTAACGTTACGTTAACGTTCTCCTAACCTAAATGTTATGATTAATGCAAATAAGTCTAAATTCATGTCTTATAGATTGTT